>NW_006399921.1:4523673-4540792 GCF_000299155.1 Elephantulus edwardii | reverse complement strand
AACAACAACACTGGTCTTCAAGACAAACGCTAACAGGAAAAGAGTGTTTATTAAAGGGCAACTTAAATATATTCTCACAATGACTCAATGAAAGAAATGTTATTCCTGTTTCACATATGAGGAAACAGATTGGGTAGCTTTTCTGAGGTTTCACTTTTGGGACCCAAGCTCCCGGTCTGGCTTTATAATAATATACCAACAAAGTGGCACACGCATGATCTCAGAGCAGCTCTGTAAGGAATGCAGGGCAAATGTTACTGTCTCCGTTTCCTCATGGAGAAACCAAGACTCAGAGAGGTTGAAATAGCTTTCCTGAGTTCTCCCTGCTAGTGAAGGAATCATCCAGAGGTAGAACCTCAACCTTCCCTCTTTGAGTTCATCCATTCATTGAGTTATTCAGCGCACATTCATCAGGGAACCTAATACAAGCCAGCTCTCTCTAGTATACTCTTCTCGGCTAGTCCAGCAGAAACATTGAGGTGCTGCAGCAAAAGAGCACTGAAAACAGGAGCACTGCTAGCTTGTCCTGCCTCATGATAATGTGCTTCCAGATGTTCAGTAGCCTTCCGTCCGTGTAGAGAAATTCTCTGATCACATCCTATTCCTGGTTTTGTTTTCCACTTTCTTCTCTCACCTCTCCCTTTCCTTGCACTCAGCCCTTCTTTTAGCCAGTCCAACCCTGTATAACAGTGTCTTCCTTGTCCAGTCCAGTCACTCTGCTCCACGTTCCTCCATTCTTCTGTAGTTTCAGTGTCGCCCCGCTAAAGTCCAAGGACTGGCCTCTCAGCTTCCTCCAAGCCCAGCGGCCTGAGCTGTGCCTGCCTTGCCCGACCTAGATCCCTTTGGGACCTCAGTAGCCCAGCCTCCACAGCCTCCTCCTTCCCCCATTTCTCCTCGTCCTCTCCTGTTGGTCTTCTCAGATCGGCCAGTGGCATGTGGCAGAAGGCCTCAGCATGGACAGTCGACTCTATGCCTCCAACATCTCCGACAGTCTCTTCAACACCACCTTGGTCGTCACCACCATCCTGGTAAGTGGGGTGTACCCCGGGCCTCCCAGCTGCACCTCCCCAGAGTGCCTGCCCCAGCTCCCAGCACTCAGAGGCTTCCCTTCCCAGTGAACAGAAAATGGGAGCTCTAATCACAGCACCGAGGCCAATTTATGGCAGTGTAATTAAACTCAAGTTGCTGTTTCATATGGAAATGATATTTGATGAGTTCTCCAGCAGCTGGGGAAGAGGAAAGGGGTGAAGAGACACTACAATGTGTGGATGCCTCTTCCAGGAGCACCCTGACAGGCAGGCAGCTGTGCACAGGCAGGGGAAGGGGGTCTTGATGACAAAAGTGGGCAAAACCCATCTGGGGGCTGGATCCAGTGTTCCGCATGTCCCCGGCTGCTTCCCAGCTGTGCCCACCTTGTTTGGTGCTTACCACATACGAAACAGATCCTGCCCCTTCCCACCACCAGCCTAGGCCATACTTGGACGTCTGTGGCTTCACATGGCCTGATCCTTTACTTCCCAGATGGTAAAAGCAGACAACTCAGTTAATCTATATCAGAGGGCAAAACCATCTGCCTTTTTCCATTTGATTCAGCTCTATCCAGAATTTACTGATCCCCACTCCATGCCAGGCTCAGTGCTCAGTCCAAGAGAAGACAAGTGAGACTCAGTCAGTATGTTCATAGAGGTTATGATTTACCAAACAGGATAAGCCAGCTGCATGTATAGCCATGGTGTTAGTCTCCTCCCTTCCTGAGAACTTCATATTTTAAAAGATTTGTCAATTAAGCTAACTGCATATATTAAACCATAATTAGTTTCTTTCTCCCCCACTTCTTCTTCTTTTTTTTCTTTCTTACTAATCAAAAGCGTATTTCCTCGACTGGCAGAGCATCTTATCAGCAGGAGATAACCAGTGTTGCCACGTTGATAAATTCTATCCCAGAGCACAGAGACTTGACGTATTAGTCTGCCCAGCCTTATCACTGGTGAATGTGCCAGGTCTGCAGGTGTGTCTGTTTATTTTAGGCTTTTGGAGATAATAGAGAAAGCTCAGGGACCTCCATCACTACCTTCATAACTCTGGGGCCACAGAATTTGAGAATAGGAATTATTAGTCGGCTATAAGCCAAGTGTGATAAAAACCGCAGGAGAGACACAGCTATTGCTGCAGAGTTCTGTGCCAACAGAAAGTCCAGCAAAGATTAAGAGAGCAAAGGATGTCTTTGAAGATGGAATTCAAACTGCAGAGAGAGTTGGAGAGTGGTGGTGAGAGAAAGAGAAGATTGTCAAATGTGTAAGGACTGTTGAAAAGTCCAGGCAGGGCTGGAGAACTACCTTGGTAGGGCAGGGGAGAGGCAGATGGCCAGCAGTGTGGGTTGGATCCATATCACTTAGGAGCTTGAGTGCTAAGCTGTTGAATTTTCTCTTCATTTGGTAGGAAATGGGGTCACTGAATATTTTCCTTCATTCAGTGAATATTTATTTATTGGCCACCTGCTCTTGTGTTTGGCACCATTCTGCGTACACAAGACATATGTCAATGAATAAGAAGTCAAAAATCCCTGCAGATAAGGAATTTACATTCCAGCAGGGATCCTGTGACAATTATGTCTCTATATCTGGCATGCTCGAGTTCAGTCTCTCTCTCTCTCTCCCTCTCGCTCTCTCTCTACCTCTCTCTCCTGTCTCGTCTATCTCTCTCTCTATCAATCTCTATCTGTCACTGTGATGGTGGTAGGCTAGGTAGCATGGCCACCACCTGTCTGTGGAGGCTGCTTCCTGTGGTGCTAACATGTTTCAGTGGTACTTTCAGACTCAGACAAACTAGGACAAAAGGTCTGATGATCAACCAGTGAAAACCCTCCAGGGCTGATCTACACTGAACTAATCCTCTTGGGCATTTGGTGATGGCTGCTGATATGTATTATGGAGTTGGAACTGACTCATAACTGGCCCTCCAGTGGGTTTTCAGAGGCAGTAAATCACATGGGAGGAGATTGCCCAGCATCTTTCTCCTGTGGAGCAGCTGGTCTATTTGAACCTCGTACTTCCAGGATGGCAGCACAGCTCCTTAATCCCCAGGCCTCCAGAGCTCCCTTGTTCATCAAGGTTGCCATGAACTGATGGCCTTCCCAATGGCAGCTGACAACAAGGTGAAAAGCGATGAAAAGTAGAGCTTGGGAAGGAGTTTGGTGATGCTGAATTAGATCCCCAAAAAGAGTGGTCAGTGTCAGCTCACTAACAGTAAAAAAAAACTTCAGTGGAGGTGAGGAGAGAGCCAGCCAGTTGAGAAGTATTCTGTGCAGAGGAAATGTTAAAGATAGGGAAGGAGGGAGTGGTTCAGGTGTCCAGTGTTTCAGTTGCTTGTCATCTCGGCTCACACTTTAGCATATCTAAACCAACAAGAAAATATCAGAACGATTAGAGAGTGGTTATGCCTGTATCCATTCCAGCTGGAGAGCTGTGGACAGCTTAGCCAACCAGGCACCTAAAGCAATGTGCTCGATGGGCCCTTTTTCTGCCTGAGAAGTACCTCCTGAACCTGCACTCCGCCCTCTGCCCTTGGCCCTGTCTGTACTTGACTCTCTGCGCCCTAATTCAGGTCCACGCTACTCCTTTGACCTGACCTCCGAGGTGTCCTTCTCACCTCTTCACTCTGTCTCTCCCACTCCTGTGAGAGTAATTATTCTGAAAAGAGATTGAATCCTGGCATTCTCATACTGAAATCCTTGAGTGGCTCCCCATCACTGTCACCTTTGACTGTGCATGGAATTCTGTCCTAATCAAGCCCTGTCCACTTTCATTGCTTCCTCTCCATGTGACTGATGTTTTAATGGTGTGTTTCTCAGGATCGCCTCACAAAGCTCTGCCTTTTCTTCTCTCCTTGCCTTTGCTCATGCTGTTCCTTCTTACTAAGCCTTGTGTCTCTTTCATGGTTTTGATTACAGTCTTAATCTCAGTAGACCAGTAATTCTTGTTCCTGGATTCTGGGCCCTCAGGAGTTCATGAAACTGGTGAATGCTCCCTCATTTGTGAGTTATCCCTGGCAGATGATAATTCCATGTGATTGACCACTCCACACTCTGCAAATGTCCGTGTTATAACCTTCCCCTGTCAGTGTGCACTTGTTACCACCAGCAAATACACAGACTCAGTCATAGGTGCAGGTCAGTGGTAGAATTCTTGCCGTCCATGCCGGAGATCCACTTTCAGTTACCGGCTTCAACGACAGGCACCTCAGTGTCCCCTAGGCTGAGCTTCAATCTGGAGGATCATGTGTCCCTTTGCTGCTGAACCACTCTCAGCAGAGCTTCCAGACATCAGGAAGAAACGCTGGTGAACTGCTTCAAAAAATCAGCCAATGGCAATCCTGACCATAATCCATGATGGGCCGTAATCCATCAGCCAGCATGTTGTTGCTTTGTGCATGACTTTACCATGAGAGGAGCTGATCCAATGGCTCAACCAACAACAGCAAATTCTCTTTGAACAGCTCTTCTGTGTTAAGCCTCAGATGGTCTATACTGCAGGGTCTATACTGAAGGGTCCTGTAAGATTGGGACTCTGGACTAGCACTTGGCCACCACATTTTCCAAAGTACCAAAGAGCCTCAACCTTTCTGACACCAGTATGTCTCCTTCCTGCATGAAGGCTTGTTGTTGTTATGAGCCAGTGAGTCGAGCATGCCTCACAACAACCATATAAACAACAGATCTGAACTCTGCCCCACTTGAGCCCACTGGGTCTGACACTGAATCAGTTCATCTCATTGAGGGTCTTCCTCTCATTGTCCCTCCAGCTTTCCAAGCATGATGCTCCTTCCCAAGGAATGTTGTTGTTATGTGTCATCAAGTCGCCGCTACTCATAGTGACCCTATGTGCAATAGCTTTGAAGCTTCCCCTGGGCCAGTCAACACACCTACCCCCATAACCCCAATTACTAGGTCAGTCCATCACATCCAGGGTCTTCCTCTCCTGCGCTGTCCCTTCACTCTTCCAAGAATGAAGTTCTTCTCCACGGACTGGTCTCTCCTGGCCACATGCCCAAAATATGTGAGACAGAGCTTCAAAATCCTAGCCTCCAAGGAGAAACTTGTTTTCACCCTCTCCAGGATAAACCTGTTTGTTTCCTTGGCGGTCCATGGTATAATGGACAGGGATTGATTAGGACAGAACTCCATGCACAGCCAACTCAAAGGCACTGATGATTCTTCTTCTGTTGTCCTTCCCAATAACATGCAAAAAGTGTATGAGCTAAAGCTTCAGCATCCATGCCCATAGAGAGCAATGTAGCTGCACCATCTCCAAATCGTATCTGTTTGTTATTTAGTTTGAATATGTTAGTGGATTTTACATTAAATGGAATGTAGAAAGTATTTGGGAAGGAGGATTTTGTCACACTGTTTGTTACAATAAAAGATACCTTGATCTCTTGCCAAGGTTGAGATGGGCCAAGCCCCATCCACAGAGCTATTATTATGTTTTCAGTCACACAGTTGGCATATGCTTAATGCTGGGAGCAGGTAGGGAATACAGAACTGGAAGAGTCAATCCCAGAAGAACACTGGAAGGATAAATACAAGAGACCCTGAGAGTGAGTGGGCGTCTTGAGAAGTGTTTTTAAGTAGGAGGAGGAAATGGACTCCAAGACAGAGATAATGAGTTAGGTTCAGAAGGAGATAGGAAGAGAGAAGTCTTTGAGCTGAGGATGACTTGTGTGGAAGGTAGGAAGATTGAGTTCATCACACTGATAGGGCAATGAACTTGATCATAAATAAAAACCACATGAACTTCAACCTGATGAACATCCTTTTCATGCTTCCTTCTGTGCTCTCCCATGTTATAAGGCCCTCATGACATATGGTCTTCAGAACTTCCATGTCCTCCCAACTGGAAGAACCTCTTCCAGTATGAACTCAGGAAATCAGCATTTCAGGTGTTGTGTCTCTTAGCTGCTAGAATCATCTGTGACATCTCCTGTCTGTCCCTAACCCCAAGTGTCCTTGCCTAGGGCTTTCTCTGACCCCAGTGCTGATTTGCATTCAGCCTCCTGATTCTTGCAGGGCTTGGCAATCCCTGTTCTCCGTTCTTGCCGTCTGCATATCATATCCCTGTAGCAGTTCTGTCAAATTCCAATCCTGTTTGCCCCACTTTCAGCAGAGCTCTAGAGGCTAGCAAGGCTTCCCCAGCTCCTGGCCTCCTTGCTGCCACTCTGTATCCACACTCACTCTCTCCACCTTCCCTCTTCCCCGCCCCACACTCACCTTGATTCTCACACCTTTCCTTGGTTCCTGGGACCTGGTTTTACCAACCAGCCCTTCTTTTCCCTAGTTTTCCAGTCTACTCTCTTTTGAGGATTCCTTCCTTTCTACCTAGAAATATACTCTGATCTCTTCTACCCTGAAACTTATGAGTACCATCTTTCTTACACTTTTGTTGTTGAAGTGGAGTCAACCCATAGCTGATCCTCTCGCAGGTTTTCAGAAGCATTAAATCGTACAGAAGGAGATTATTCATCTTTCTCCCACAGAGCAGCTGGTGGATTTGAACCATGTACCTTTTGTGTTGACAGCACAGTTCCTTACCATTAAGCCATCGGGGCATCCACTTCCACTCTGGTACCTTCCAATTTAGAGAATCATAGAACTCAATGGACAAGTGAGTGTGTCCCCAGTGCTGCTGTTTGTCGGTAGGAAGCTGAGAGGCAGGCTGCTTCCTGCCATACTGCCCTCCTCAGATCTCTTCACTTACTCAGTAGCTGATCCACTCTCAGGTCAGCATTGCTTGTTCCCTCCTTAATCTCTGCAGAGTCCTACCACCTCCACAGAATCTGCCTCCGGAAAGGTCACCAGTGGCGTCGGATCCAGGTGCCCTAACACAGTCCTGAGATCTGTGTGGGAATGTCTGTATTCTCCTTCTTGAATCTTCCTCCTGATTTTCATGACTGCATTATTCTGAGTTTTAGCCTTTCCGTGTAATTAATCTTCGTCTTCTTTGACTACTCTTCATTTCTCCAATCTCTGAGATCAGATTCTCCCCAAGGTCCTACTCTTACATATTCTTTTTCAATTCTTCCCCCTTGATTTATTACAGAATCTAACATATTTTGTAGCTTCAGCTCTCGCCTCTTTATAGTCACTTCCCAATCTCTGCACCCTATCGCATCCTCTCTCTACATTTTAAATATCCAGTTGGACGTTTCCTCCTGAATAACCTACCACACTTCACATTCAGCAAGTCCCAAATCCCCTTTCTCCCCAACCACCATGGCAGGGGTGACAATATCGTTTGTCATTTACTCAGACTCCAAGGGCCTGAACACCCTTCTCCTCTATAATGCATCCAGCGAGTCATCAGTCCTCTCCTTCTCTAGGTCTCTTGTCTGCTTTCTGTTTCTCCAGACCAACTGGCGCCAGTATATAGCTCAGATGTCAGTATCTCATACCAAAGACAACCTGTCTATAGCTTTTGACTCTTCATCTCTGGCTAATTAATATCCTTTACTCAAAGCTGTCAGTCTTTAAAACCCTCAGTGTTTCACTAAATATTGTATAATACAGTTTCATCATCCTGCCATCCAAGCCTATGGTGACTACACTTCATTTTTCTAATTGTATCCTTCCTCCCATCCACATAACCCAGGTCCCAAAGAAACTGTGGATCCACTAACAAACCCTATTCCTCTTACCCTAACTCATGCCTTTGGATATACCCTTTTCTTCATTCATCCTGCTTCTATATATCAAAGCCAGTGTGGCTCTACCTTCCCCATGGAACCTTCTCTGGACATCTAGAAGAGAAACAGCCTTCTTCCCAATGTTATCCAGGGGAGATAGCATTTGCCCCTCTAATCTTCATTATCCAGTCGGTTGTTTCACAAGCTTCCTTGTATCTCTGATACAATAAATATTAGATAATAGATCCCTGAACAAGCAAAAGGAAGAAAAGTAATAGAGAGATGGAGGGGACATAATGTCAGATAATAACTTTAAATGAAGTAGAAGGAACTTGAATTGGCTTTCTGCTCAGTGGGAGCCATTATGTGCCCCTGATAAGAGAAGCACTTTGGTGAAGGAGAGCCTTGGAAAGTAAGTTAAAGGAAAAGGAGCTAGTTGTCACTTCCAGAGCAGCCCATTACAAAATCCACTGCCCTCCTGCTGTCTTCTCACCAACTTCCTCTCCTCCTGCCCCTCCTTTACCACACGTGACTGAGAGGCCAAGGCTAAGATGAGAATGACAGCTGCCCAGTTTTGCTGCAGGAAAACCCATATTTAATGCTGAAGGGGAACCACCAAGAGATGGAAGGCAACGACCGCTACGAGGGCTTCTGTGTGGACATGCTCAAGGAGTTGGCAGAGATCCTCCGATTCAACTACAAGATCCGCCTGGTCGGGGATGGTGTGTATGGCGTGCCCGAGGCCAACGGGACCTGGACAGGAATGGTCGGGGAGTTGATCGCTAGGGTAAGGAAGGGGCTTTGAACTTGGTGGTGGGGTGGGTAGGGAAAGAGAAGCGCATACCATGCATGCGTGTCTTATGCTCTTCTACCCTCCTGTTTATTCAGGCAGTCAATCAACCATTCATACTCTGAAAAATATATTGTGGTAAAATGTATATAATGTACAATTTTCCATTTTAACCACCACAAGAACAACAATGGTGCAATTTAGCGAAATTAATATATTCACAATGTTATGCTGTCATCAACACTATTTCCAAAATGCTTCATGATTCAAATAGAACTTCAGTACTTACTGAAAAATAATAATTCTATCTTTATAAAGTTACTGGTTGTAGATACTTCATGTAAGTGGAATCATTTGTTCGTTTATAACTGACTTATTTCCTGTAATACAATGTTTTCAAAGTTTGTCCATATTATGGTAATAGCATATATTAGAACTTAACTTTTTATAACAACTTAATATTTGAGTAAATATACAGACCACATTTTATTTCTCCATGTATCTGTTGTTGATGGATGCTTGAATTTTTGCTATTTTCTGGCAACTGTGAATAGTGCTTCTATGAACATTGATATACACATGTCTGTTTAAGTCCTTGCTTTCAGTTCTCTTGGCTGTATACCTAGAAGTGAAAGTGCTGGCTCATTTGGATATTCTGTTTTACTTGTTTTGAGAAACCACCAAATGGTTTTCCACAGAAGCTGTACTGTTTTACATTCTTACCAATAATCCAGAAGGGTTTTGAGTTTTCCATATCCTCAGCAATTCTTGTTACTTTCCGCTTTTGAAAAATAACTGTCTTAGCAAGTGTGAAGTGGAATCTCATTGTGGTTTTGATTTGTGTTTCCCTGGTAATTATTAATATTGAGCATCTTTTTAAGGAGCCCCTTGGCCATTTGTTTATGTTCTTCCAAGAAATGAATTTTACATACTTTACTCATTATCTTAGGGAGCTCTGGTGGCCTAATGGTAAGAAACTGCACTGCAGTCCCAAAGACATGCAGTTCTAACCCACCATCTGCTCTGCAGGAGAAGGATGGATAATCTCCTCCTGTGTGATTTACTTTCTATAAAAACCTGCTGGAGGGTCAGCTTTAGGTCAGTTCGGACTCAATGGTACACAGCAACAACTTATTATCTTAGGCTGGGTTCTCTAGAGAGGCAATACATGAGGCTGAGATAGATTTATTTCATGAAGATGGCTCACCTGCTTGTGGAGAAGAGTCCCATGTCTGTAGGTCAGATCTAAAAAGAGAGACATCTTGGGAAGTAGAGTCTAAGATTTCAGCAGTCAGGCAGGGTCTCAGGCTAAGTGGCTTAAGAAGCTGACATGTCCAGGATCACTGTTGGGAAGTAGGGTCACACATGACTGGCTTTGGATATAGGTGAGTCCCAAGTTGGCAAATCTGGCAAACCACAGGGTCCTGCAAGGAGACTGTGAGCCAGACGTGTTGTCAGGGTGAGTCAGCTCTGACTTGTAGTGACCCTGTGGACAGCGTGCGGAAGCCTCACCTGCTCCTGCATTATCCTCACAGGCTCAGCCGTGCTTCTAAGTTAATTGTTGAAGTCACTGCTTTAGTCTGTCACCTTGAGTGTCTTCTCCTTCTAGGACTTTCCACCTTTTAAAACATAATTTCCTGTTCCAGGGACTGGTCCCCCTTGGCGACATAGCCATTGTACATGAGATGAAGTTTCACCGTCGTTGCCGCTAAAGAGCACGCTGGCTGCACTTCTCCAAAGACAGATTTGTTTGTTCTTTTGACAATCAATAATATACTCCATTACCTTCCCTAATATCATAATTCAAAGGCATCAGTTCTTCTTCACTCCTCCTTAGTCATTGTCCAAATTCCACAAGAATGGAACAATTGAAAAGCAAAGCAACAGAAAGTAAAGCTTTTCTTTTAAAAAGTCACATACAGATCTGACAAAAAGCTCTCTAGCTTTTTGCCAGAATCTAAATGAGACTCTGGTGGCCTAGTAGTAAGAAGCTGCACTGCAATCCCAAAGGCACATGGTTGGAATCCACTAGCTGCTCTGTGGGAGCAGAAGAATGGACAGTCTTCTCCTGTGAGATTTACTGTCTCTGAAAATCCACTGGAGGGTCAGCTATGAGTAAGTTCCTAGCCAAAGGTAAACAACAACCACCACCAACATAAAATATCATGCAGACAAGACCCCAAAAGCTATCTACCTTTAATTAGATCAGGTTAATCATATCTTTAGAGATCCGTTTATAATCCTGCCTTAGTGATATCATAGATGTTAGAACTTGTAACACATAGAATAACTGACTTATACTAAGGATCATAGCCATGTTGACACAATTTTAACTGTAACACTCATTTTTAAACTGGGTTGTATTTTGGTTACTGAGTTAAAGTTCTTTACGTATTTTTAATGTAGTCTCTTATGAGATATATATGACTGACAAATATTTTCTATTATATTGTAGATTGTATTTTCACCCTCTTAATAGTATACTTTGATACATAAAAGTTTTAAATGTCAGTAAATTTCTGATTTATCTCTTTCCCCCCTATTATTGCTGGTGCTTTTGATCTTACATGTAAAACTGTTGCCAACTCAAAAGACATGAAAATTTACTCCAGTGTTTTCTTAAAAGCATTGCGCGGTCTTGGCTCATGCACTTGACGTGGTATTTTCAGTCATCACATATGCTTGTGAAATCTGGACCATGAGTAAAAAAGACTGAAGAAGAATTGGTGCTTTTGCATTGTGAAGTCAGTGAAGAATATTGAATATACTGGGAACTGACAAAGGAACAAAGCTGTCTGGGAAGAAGTGCTGCAAGAATGCTTTTTAAGAAGGAACAGTAAAACTTCATATCACATATTCCAGGCATTTTATCCGGAAGAATCAGCCCCTCGAGAGAGATATCATGCTTGGTAAAGTGGAGAGTCAGTGAAGACCTTCAACAAGATGGGTTGGCCCAATGGCTGCAACGATCTAAACACAGCAGTGATTGTGAGGACGGCCCGGGGTCAGGCAAGGCTTCATAACTAACAGCAGCAGCTCTTATCAGGCCATTAGTCTAGTGCAAGTTAATTTTTGTATACGGTGTGAGGTAGAAGCCCAACATCATTATTTTGTGTGTGGAAAACCAGTTGTCCCAGCACTACTTATAAAGAAGACTGATCTTCCCCTATTTTGAGTTGGAAACCTTGTCAAAAATTAGTTGCCTATAGAAGGGTTTAATTTGATACTCTCATTCTATTCCTTGGTCTCTCCGTCTATCCTTATGCTAGCTTTATATTAAATTTTAAATAAGAAATGTTAATTTTCAAACTTTGCTCCTTTTTTTCCAGGTTGTTTGTATTATTGGAGTCCCTTGTTCCATATGAATTTTGAAAAAAAAATACTGAAGACAAAATAGACTGTTGGGATTTTGTTAGGAACATCATTGAACCTCTAAATCCTTTGGGTACTATTGAAATTTTAGCATAGTAAGTCTATCGATCTATAAGCTTGGAATGTGTGTGTTATCCTTGCACAGGGGCCAAGCTAATCTTCTCTGTATCATTCTGATTTTAGTATATATGCTGCTGAAGTGAGCAAAATCTATAAGCTTAGAATGTGTTTGCATATATTTAGGTCATCTTTCATTTCTTTCCACAGTATTTTGTAATCTCCTCCTGTGTAATTTGCAGCCTGGGAAACCCAGTGAAGGGTCAGTTAGGAATTGGTTCCAACTTAGAGACAGAGGATTGTAATTTACAGTATCCAAATTTGATACTTCCTTGGTTAAATCTATCCCTGGGTCTTTTTTAGTTTTGGAAGCTATTTAAAATGAAATTTGTTTCTTCATATCTTTGCAGGGTGTTTATGGTGAGTGTATAAAAACACAGTGATTTTTGTGTGTTGGTATACCCCACAACATTGCTGAACTTTTTAGTTCTAGAGTTTTTCTCTGTGAATTATTTGGGCTTTTCTTTGTATGTAGAATTGTATTGTTTGTGAAGAGGAGAGAGAGTGTTCAATCTTTCCAACTTAGATTTTTTTTTCTTGACTAATTGCTTTGTCTGGAACTTCCAGTACACTGTTGAATTATAATGGTGAAAGTAAATGTCTCTTTCTTATTTCTGACCTTGAGGGGAAATTTTCAGTCTTTCACCATTACCTGTGACCCTAACTGTATGGGGTTTTCATAAATTCCCTTTATTGCTGAAGAAGTTTCCTGCTATGTTGAGTTTTTAGAATCCTACAAGGCTGTAAAATTGTGTCAAATGCCTTTTCTGCATTAATGAAGATTATTATGTAGGGTAGGGTTGGTTTTTTTTTTCTCTCCTGTATTCTATTATTTAGGTATATTACAGTGATTGTTTTATTTATTTGTTTTTCCACAATGTGTTGTTTTATTTGAAGCCATCCTGCTGGTGGATCCCAGGGTCAGTGTAGGTGAATGGCCCTTTACCAGGCAAAGGCCTGGAGGTTGGGACCATGGCCCTACTCTGATGGCTCACTGGGTGTTCTCGGAGCTGGCAGATGTGCTCTCATCTCCTCGTGGTCCTCACAAGGCTGGTTCACCTTCACCTTCCTCTTACACTTCTAGTAGTGAATGTAATGCATCTGCTCTTTGTGGATCTTTGCCTTTCTGGGGCAGCTGGAGGGCTTTCATGTAGGGTGGGGTTTTTTTCCCCCCTTCAGTTTCCCTTGGACGCTCTTCTTCATTAATCTTTGCGCCTTTGATCTAGATAAACGCTTGGCCTTACAGGGGGCCTTGCCAGGAGGCTTCCTCCTGGAAGCATTGGGAAATGGCTGCCCAGCTGCTGAAGTGGATGGCTGTGTCTTCATAGCTGTCTTTATTCTATGGAAGTCTTTCAGTCATCTCTGTCTTCTATTCAGAAATTACTCTTATGCCCTTGAAAGAAATACCAGTTGATCACGGTGTATAGTCTTTTTAAATGTAGCTTGCTAGTATTTGACATGGACACATTTTTTCATTGATTTGGCCATCCACACCACAATCTTTATTAAGAGGGCACCGTAATAAGCATTAGTGATGTATTGATGGTGTATCACAATGAGGATAGGGTCCCTTTCTGTGGTGGTGTGAATAAGACAACCAGGAGCCCTGTAGCTCTCCTACATGGGTACCTGTTAAAAGTAATGGAAACTTTGATCTATTATCATGTGTTAGTGAATTGGGGTCCATTTTTTGATAACCTGAGTGCCTTGTGTTCTTATTTTGTTGGTCATTACCATCCCCTTGGTAGAATTTGGGCAGACTTTGGGAGAGCCCAGGAAACTCACATCATCTGATTGAAATATGAAAGATACTGTCAAGGGAGACATGGATAAATAATAAGGGGAAGGGATCAAGTGTCAACAGAGTCAACCACAGATACAGTTATTTTTTTTTTTTACTACTTGTTTTATTTCCTGCTGTCACTAATGTCTTTTACGGACTCAGAGCTTAGGTAGACTTAGATAGGTTGTAGATTTTCAGGCTGAATGTGGGAACTTAATTAAAATGCACGTGTGCATCATAGAATGTCAGTCATCTGTTAGGTTAAAGCAAGGTTATAAGAATGTGCTTCCAGGGGGAAAATCTCTTGTTTTCTTGATATACGCTAGTCACACCTATAAAAATTACTTCTATTCTTACTAATCCCCTGTCCCTATTCCCATAACTGAGCTTGCGTGGTCAGAAGAAGCGATGGACACTCAATGCAGAGAGCACAGACCTTGTTTCTAGATGTGACCTTGAACTCACTCCTTTCTCTTGCTGCTTTCCAAAGGGAAAAGTGTGTGCTTCTGCACAAGGTGCTTTACATACATTATGTCTAATCCTCTCCAAGCGTGCCTTTTAGCTCGCTGTTATCCCCATCTTACAAAAGAGCAATCTAAAGCTTAGAGAGCTTAAATCACTTTCCAGAGCCATGCAATTAGTATCGTGTATGGCTCATAGTTGGGGTTTAAACCCAGATCTGTCTTAACGCCAAAGCCCATGTGTTTTTCACTACAGTGCTCTTCCTGGATGAAAGGTACAGAGAAAAGAAAGGTACAGCATAAATCCAAGCCCTTCCTTTTGCCTTACCTTCCTCATATCTCCCTTCCTCTTGCTCTGTCTTTCTTTGCTTCCTTCTCTTACTGAAGCAACATGGTTTTAACCCTTTATATGCGCAGGTACTTCTTTGGTTACATACATTGTTTGAATTGCATACAACTTACAGTTATGAATTAACCTCACCAGTCTACCCCTGCAAAGCCTGTTGTCAGGAACCTTGATGGGTCATTCAAATTCACCAGCTATTTGAGGGAGAAAGATGGGCAATCTCCCCATAAAGATTTACAACCTTGGAAACGTGATGAAGGGCTGCCATGAACTGAAGTAGACTTCCTTGACAGTGCATTTGCATTTAAAGCCTATTATAAAGAGCCCTGGTAGCATTGTGTGTTACTTAAAGGGCTGTTAACTGCAAGTTTAGCAGTTCAAATCCACCAGCCTCCTGCTGGAGAAATCAGGGAAGTGTCCTCCTATAAAGATTGACAGTCTCAGAAACCTGATGGGAGAATGTTATAAACCAGAAACAACAGTGGATTTGGGTTTTAAAATAAATATTGTAGAACTTCTAAGGATGGTTCGTATTAACAATGGACAGTACTTTGAAACTCTCATCAAACATTATCATTATTATTACTCTCTTAGGGAGCTCTGGGGGCCTAATGGGTAAGGAGTTATGCTGGCAACCCAAAGGCAGGCAGTTCAAATCGACCAGCTACTCCAAGGGGAAAAAATGAGCAGTCTTCTCCTGTGCAATCCAAGCTTGGAAAATCCACTGTGAATGAATTCCCACTCAATAGCAATGACTTAAGTTGAGTTCTTTACTGCATTATTAAGTGAAAGATGTTTTTCTGGATGTTTTTACTGATTTTTAAGCATAGAAAATTTCACTGAGACAAACATTTGACCGGTTGAATTATCCCACTATAACAACTTACATATAAATTTCACTTCAAGATAAATTTTGGATGTAACTCATTTGTAATGTGGAAACTGTCTATTTAAACCTGAGGATATTAGGTAAAATGTTAAGGTCTTGATCCTCAATGATAAGTTGTTATTGTGGTTCTTGTTGTTGTGTACCATCTATTTGAAATAGACCCATAGCAGACCCTCCAGCAGGTTTTCTGAGGCAGTAAATTACATGGGAGGATATTATCCATCCTTTTTCCATGGAGAATGCCTTTAAGATTGCAGCACAGCTTTTTGCCATTAGGCCATCAAATCTCCCCATTCATTAGTTAGAATGTTAAAGAGATAATCCTTGACATTGTGAGAAGTTCCCTATAGATGGAGATCTGGGAAAACCACTTCAGAAGTGAGAGGAAACGGTGCCTAGGAGTTTGCCTGGTGGTTCTGACAGCATTTGGAAAGACAAAGAGAAAGCAAACAATAAGATTTGTTTCAGAGCAGAATATTATGACTGGAGTCCAAGGGAACTGATTCAGATGTGAGGTGTCCCTCACAAAGGCGTGCAAATGGAGGAATGGCAGATGGGCAGAGGCCATCAAAGGTCTAGTGAGCCCTGAAGAGCTGTCATAACATGGATGAGGATGGTGAAAGCTCCTGCAGGGTCTCTGCACTGCCTTCAAGACTGAATCAAAGAGAAAAATGAACTGGGGTGGGGGTGGGGGGGGTGATCAGGGAGGATATGTGCAATAATGAATGAATGGAAATCCAAGTTCTTTATAAACTTTGATTAAAATTTCAATTTTAAAAAGGTGACTAAATCCCATCCTGTGGGTGACAGAGCAGAACAGATTTGCTGCTGTTCTCTACAACTCCAGAGCTTTCCTGAAACATCCTCTTATTTGGATCCTACTGTGGAGATGCACCCAAGGGTGGTTAGACCAGAGAAAGCTAAGGAACCAGGCCTTATACTTCTTTTCTTACTGATATGCTCTGTCACCTTGAGGCCCTTTCCTCAGCGTCTTGGGCTGCCTAGTAACTGGGAGTCTAACTTGAGGGATAACAGAGTCTGTGCACAACCATTTCCTTTTCAGCACCTTAATGAGCTGTGACAGGGAGTGACAGGGGGTGGAGAGGAGCTTGCGATTCAAGGACACCCACTGTATGCCAGACAACATGGGCAATCAGGCAGAGATCTTAACATTTACCCCAGATTGTCTTTAATTGAAAAACATTACTAGACAGCATTACTAAATCTATCAATCAATATATTAATCTGTTAATTCAATAAATAGTTATTGAATACTTTGCATTATTTTGTTGTTATGTGCCATCGAGTCGCTTGTGACTCATAGCGACCCTATGTACAACAGCCCTAAACTCCTCTCTGTCCTGTGCCAATCTCACTGTCTCTGACATTCCCATCCCGATTGCCCCAGTCACTGAATCAGTCCACCTCAAAGAGGGCCTTCCCCTCCTGAGCTATCCCTCCACCCTCCCAAGCATGATGTCACTCTCCAAGGACCGGTCCCTCCTTACATACAACATGTCCAAAGTATGTTAGACAGAGCCTCAGAATCCTTGCCCCCAAGGAGCCACCCGGTTTAACCCTTTCTAGGATGAATCTGTTTTCCTGGCAGTCCATTGTACTCTAAATACTCTTCTCCAGCACCACAGCTCAAAGGCATCAATTCTCCTTCTATCCTCCTTGGTCA
>NW_006399921.1:4521644-4522809 GCF_000299155.1 Elephantulus edwardii | reverse complement strand
ATTTTGTTGTAGTTTCCACACTCTGTTGGGTCTCCTTTCTTTGGGATGGGAACAAATATAGATCTCTTCCAGTCAGTTGGCCAAGTGTTTTTCTCCAGATTTCTTGGCACATTATTTTAGACATTAGAAATATGATGGGGCATAAAATAAGCATGAACACTACCTGCATGAATCTTATAGGTTATTGATTGAGGCAGAGGATTGATCATATTAATATATTATTTCTAAAGGTGGTAAGTGCAAGGAAGGCCAAGAACAAGGAACTCTGAGAGCTCAAGGAGGGGAATATGGCTCAGTTTCCAGCAGCAGGGGTACAAAAAGATTTCCCTTAGCCTACAACGAGGAGAGAACAAAATAGATGAATGGCCCATTCTATGAATCAAATCACAATGCACATCAGAAAATTTCTCCAACAAGGTAAAAAGAAAAAACACAGACTGGGAAAACTATTTGATAATGATATATATCTGATGTTGTTTTTGTTATGTGCCATTGAGTTGCCGGCAACTCATAGTGACACTATGTACAGCAGCCCTAAACCCTGCTCTATCCTATGCCAATCTCACTGTCTCCAACACACCTATCCCCAGTCACTGAATCAGTCCATCTCATTGAGGGTCTTTCTCACTGGACCTCCACCCTCGCAAGTATGATGTCCATCTCCAAGAACTGGTCCCTTATGTCCAAAATATGTTAAGCAAAGGTTCAGAATCCTTGCTTCCAAGGAGCAGCCTGATTTCACATTCTCCAGGATGAACCTGTTTGTTCTCTTAGCAGTCCATGGTATATTCAATACTCTTCTCCTACACCACAGATCAAAGACATGGGACTTATATCTAAAATTTATAGGACACTCCAGCACTCAACAAGAAAAAGAAAACCAACCCAAACACAAAATGGACACAGGATATGAGTAGACACTTTACCAAAGAAGACATTCAGATAGCAAACAAGCACATGAAGATATATTTAAAATCCCTAGCTATCAGAGAGGTACAAATAAAAACAATTATGAGATATTAACTCACCCCAGCAACAATAGCAAAGTACAAAAGAGCAGCAAACAATAAATACTGGCAAGGTTGTGAAGAGATTGGAACACTTATTCACTGCTGGTGGGAGTGTAAAATGGTGCAGCCATTATGTAAGGTGGTTTGATGCTTTC
>NW_006399921.1:4495113-4520219 GCF_000299155.1 Elephantulus edwardii | reverse complement strand
TGTGATTTTAGTGAAAGTTTACAGAAGGTTTGCATTTTCATTCATTCGTTGATTTACATTTTCCTCCATCCTCCTCCTCACCTGCCTCAACTAATTTTGTAATGCAGTCTTGTTCCAGATTGTTGTCATATATATAACACCTAACCATTCTTTTCATATAGTCTTTTCCTTTACCTATTCCAGTGTTTGTTTTCTGTTCATTCTTTTACTGTTCTCCCAATTACTCCCATATCAATCCTATTTTTATAACAATGGTCTTATGCAGTATTTGTCCTTTTGTGAATATAGCAAAGGTCAGCAGGAAAGAAAACAGTAAATACTGGTGAGATTGTAGAGAGATTGGAACTCTTAATCACTGCTGGTAGGCATGGAAACTAGTTGACCCACTATGAAAGATAGTCTGGTGCTTCCTCAAAAAGTTGGAAATAGACATACCATTTGACTCAGCTATCCCATTAAGGCAATGATGTCAGTTTAGATACAAAGGTGTGCCTAATCCAGGCCATGGTCTTCCCAATTACTTGTTATGCTTCAGAGAGTTGGACAATGACTAAGGATGATAGAAGAAGAATAGATGCCTTCGAGTTGTGGTGCTGGAGAAGAGTTTTGAACATACCATGGTCTGCCAAGAAAACAAATAAGTCTGTCTTGGAGAGGGTGAAACCAAGTCCATCCTTGGAGGCTCCGCCTCACTTACTTTGGGCATGTGGCTAGGAGAGATTGGACCTTGGAGAAGGACAACATGCACAGAACTGTAGACAGACGGAGCAGACGCAGAAGCAGAAGACCCTGGATGAGATGGGTTGATACAGTAGCTGGGGCAATTGAGGTTAGTGTGTCAGAATTAGTGAGACTGGGTCAGGACAGGGAAGGGTTCAGAGCTGCTGTACATAGGGTTGCTATGCATCGCAGGTGACTCAAGGAACAATAACATACTGTGACAGGTTTGGAAGCTGGAGTGGCATCCACTTCCTCAACAACATGCCTCCAGAAACTCTATGAACTTTGATAAATGTCACTAGTTGTAGAGGGGTGTTAGGCCTTTTGTTCATAGGGTTGCTATGACTATGACATAACCGTGTTCATAGGGTCAGGCTCGACTCAAAGGCAATCAACAACGACATCCCATTAGTGGGACTATACCCTAAAGAAAAGGAGCTGTGTCACAAATAGAGATATGCACATTCATGTTTATTACAGCATTATTCACAATAGTAAACAGATGGAAGCAGCCCAAGTGCCCATCAACAAAAGAATGAGTAGAAAAACATTGATACTTTCACACAAAGGAATATTACACAGAACTGAAAAACAATTAACTTATAAAGCACTATACAACATAGATGAGTCAAGAATGTCACTTTAAAGACTGCCATGCTATTTTTTTATTAATAAGAAAGTTTTTTAGTTGTGATTTTAACCAAAGTTTATAGAAAAGGTAGATTTCCATTCATTGTCACCCAATTACTTCCCCTGCCCCCTTCCTCATCCTCTTTGCAGTGTACCTCTTATTCTGGACTATCATACACATAATACCTTATAAGCAGTTCTTTCCTTTGTTCCAATGCGATGTTCATTATCTAGCCAACCTTACCGTATTCTCCTCTCAACCCCTGTCAGACCAACTTTAAAAGTGTGCTATACACAGCATTTGATCTTTTGTCACTGAGATATTTCACTCAGCATAATGTTCTCCAGGGTCACCCAGGTTGTGTAATGTTTTATGAGTTCATTATTTTTCAGTGCTGCTTAGTATTCCATTGTGTGACTATATCATAGTTTTCCTATCTTTTTGTTTGTTGGTAGGCACTTGGGGTGCTCCATCTCTTTGCTATTATAAATAATGCATCAATAAACATGGGTGTGAATACATCTGTTTGAATTGCAGTTTTTTTTACTTTAGGATATATTCCCAGTAGTGGAATTTCTGAATCAAATGATATTTATTTCTATTTTCAACTTTTTGTGAAAGTAAGTACAGAATCACCTTCCATAATGGTTGCACCATTTCACACTCCCACCAGCAGTGAGTAAGGATTCCAATCTCTACACAACCTCACCAGCGTTTATTGTTTCCTGTTCCTCTTGAACTTTGCTATCATTGCTGGGGGAGATGATATCTCATAGTTGGTTTTATTTGTATCTCTGATAGCTAGGGATTTTGAACATTTCTTCATGTGTTTTTTTGCCGTCAGAATGTCTTCTTTGGTGAAGTACCTATTCATATCTAGAGCCTATTTTGTGATTGAGTTGTTTACCTTTTTCTTGTTGAGTGCTGGAATATTATATACATTTTAGATATGAGTCCCTTATCAGATATGTCATCACCAAATATTTTTTCCCAGTCTATGGCTTTCCTTTTTACCCTGTTGGAGAAGTTTTTTGATGGGCATAGAGATTTGATTCTTAGAAGGTCCCATTCATCGAATTTGTTCTCTCCAAGTTGTAGGGGTTTTGTTATGCTTGGAAGACTATTTATACTGTGGATTAGGGCTTCTAGAGTTCTTCCAAACTTTTCTCTAATCAAGTTTTTCAGTTTTGGTATTATTCCTAGGTTCTCAGTCCACCTTGTTTTTGTGTGTGGTGGGAGGTGTGGATTTTGTTTGAGTTTTCTATAGATGGTTTTCCAGTTTTGCCAGCACTATTTTTTTTAATGGCTGCCATTTCCTCACTTAACTGATTTTATCTCCTTTTAAAAAAACAGTTGAACATAGGTAGATGAGCTGATCTCAGGGTTCTCAGTTTTATTCCATTGATCTGTGTGTCTGTCACTGTACCAATATCACACTGTCTTTACCACCACAGCTATGTAGTATGATTTGAGATCAGGGAGTGAGGTGCCTCTTACCTTGTTTCTCTTTTTCAGTAGTGCTTTACTTATTCACACTCTCTTTTCATTCCAGATAAAATTGGAAATTGCCTTTTTCCATCTCGTTAAAGGATGGAATTGGTATCTGTATAGGGATTTCATTGAACTGATAGATTGCCTTTGGTAGCATTGTCATTTTCACATGCCATGCTATTTTTAATCACTTCTTATACATGTGAAATTTATAGAATAAGTAAAGAAGATTAAAGGTTGGTTTCTTTAAATTGTGGTGTTGTTGAAGAATATTAAAAATGCCATGGATTACCAAGAAGACAAACAAATCTGTCTTGAAAGAAATTAAACCTGAATGCCCTTTAGACGCAAGAATGGTGGGATTTGTCTCATATACTTTAGACATGCTGTCAGAAGGGCCTGTCCCTGAAGAAGGACATCGTGCATGGTAGGGAGTCAGTGGAAAAGAGGAAGCCCCTCAGCAGCATGGATTGGCACTTGCTCTTAGAATAGGCTTGAGCGGAGCAGTGACTGCAAGGACATGGCAGCCTTGAACAGCATTTTGTTCTATTGGACATATGGTCACTGTGCATTACAACAACTCAACAGAGCCTGACAACAGTGTGTGTGTATGTGTGTGTGTGTAGCCGCGCACACCCCTGACTTATAAAAATATCCCTGCAATTCTAAAATCTACATTTTTTTGTCAGTTCAGGACTGACTGATAGCTGACCCTCCAGTGGATTCTCAGAGGCTGTAAACCACATGAGAGGTGATTGCCCATCTTTCTCTGTCAAAGCAGATAGTGGATTTGAACTACCTGCCTTTAGGCTGACAGCACAACTCCTTACCACTTGGCCACTAGAGTTCCCTATAAACTCTTTATTATCTATGGTCAACATTTTGGTGTTATTTTTAAAAATTATTAATATAGTGTTCACACAAAGGATTTTAAAAAATCATACTCCATATACAATTTGGGACCCTATTAAAAACTCTTTAGTAAATAAATCATCAGAACCTAGGGGCTAAATAGATATTGAACATGAGAAAGGGAGAGAGCAGTAGGATGACCCCCAGAGTTTGATTTAGGAGATCTGGGTAGATGTTAGTAACAGTCACAGAGAAGGAAAATCAGGAGAAAATAGGTCTGAGAAGAGGGCAGAGGAAGAATTTAGCTTTGAAGATGATAGCTTTGGAGTACCTTTTAGGCTTCCACAGCCCAGCATGAAGCTAGCAAGGCTAGAGTGACAGTGAATACATGGCTACCGGTGCTCTGAGGGAGAAGAAGCAACCAGCCAGTGAGAAAAGCACAGGTTCTGTAGGTAGGCAGAAAAGGAGAGCGTGTGAGGGCGATTGAAAGAGGGGGTAGGAGGTTTCCCAGAGAACTCTGTAAAGTCAGTACAGAAAAGCATCCATCACTTTCAGCAGGACAGAGGTCACAAGTAAGAGCTTTCCATGGGTGGCCGAGGTGGAAGCCAGGTTGCAGCGGCTGAGTGGTGAATAGGGGTTGTGGGCAGAGGGGTGGAGGCTGGTCTGTGAGCAGCCCTTCAGATGCTTACTTTTTATGGGAAAGCTAGAAACTAAGTTGTAAGTGGGGGGCTGTGGAGCTGAGACATTAACTGATATGATGCAATAGATTATGGAAGGTACTGCTCAGAATTGAGCATGAATATCCTTTGGGTAAGGGAGGTCTGGTGACATGCTGCACCATACTGCTAACCAAAAGGGCAGCGATTCCACAGGAGAAAGATGGGAGAGTGGTCATCTCCTGCAGAGATGTACAGCACCAGAAAGCCAATAGAGTGGTGCTGTGAGTCAAAATCAGCTCAGTGGCAGAAAGGGGTTTTCTTTCTGTTTGAGGACTAAGGTGCATCTGATTCAGACCATAATCTTTCCCATTACTTGCTATGCATCTGAGAACTGGACAGTGAGTAGGGTGACAGAAAAAGAATTGACACCTTTAAACTGTGGTGTTGGAGAAGAGCACTGAACATCCCATGGAAGGCCAAGAGAACAAACAGATACATCTTGGAGAGGGTGCAGTCAGAGTGCTCTTTGGAGGCAAGAATGATGAGTCTTCACCTCACATGCTGGGAGGGGCTATTCCTTGGAGAGGGACATGATGCTGAGAAGAATGGAGTGTCAGTGAAGGAGAGGAAGTCCCTCAACCTGGGGGATTGGCACAGTGACTGCTGCAATAGGCTTGGGTGTCAGGAAGTGTGAGGATGATGCAGAACAGAACTGGGTTCAGATCTCTTGTTCACAGTGTTGCTATGAGTCATGCTTGACTCGATGGCACCTTACAACAACAACAAGGAGACTTTATTCCTCAACGTGATTATCCAAGACAGTACATCCTTTGATTTCTGGACTGCAGCTGCCATGGTGTTGATTGTGGATCCAAGTAAAAAGGAAATCCTTGGCCACTTTAATCTTTTATGCATTCAACCTGATATCACTTATTGATACAGTTGTAAAGATACCTGTGTTCTTTTCATGCTGTAGTGTTTGTGATCTCCTCAGTAAGTGCTTCACATTATCTTCATTTTCTGCAAGAAGATTGTTCCATTAACATATTACAAAGTGTTAATTGATCTTTTCCAATCCTGATGCCACATATGCTTCAGCTTCATAGATCATTTACTCACAATAATAAACTGAATAGGTATCATGAGAGGATACAACTCTGATGTGTACCTTTCCTGATGTTAAAGCCCTCGTTCAGTATCCCCTTGTTCTGTTTGAATAACTAATGGCCTCTTGTACTGTATACAGATTCTGCATGAGCACAATAAAATGTTCTGGAATTCACATTCTTTGCCAAATTATTCATGACTGGTAATGATCCACATGTTCCAATACCTTTGCATAGAAAGAAAAAAATGCAGTTAAACATATTTGCGATATTGCCTGCTTTCAGCCAGGATCTATCTAACTTCAACAGTAATATCTTTCATTCCATAACCTCTTTTGAATCTGGCTTGAATTTCTGGGAGTTCTCTGTTGATTTACTGCTACAACAGTTTTTGAATGATTTTCAGAAAAATTTTATTTGTATGTAATATTGACTGATAATGTCTGCATTCTGAGGGATCACTTTTTTTGGAAGGGGCACAGATGTGGCTCTCATCCAGTCAATTGGCCAGAAAGCAGTCTATCAAATTTCTTATCATAGATGAGTACTTCCAGCATTGTATTCATTTGTTGAAACATTTCATTGAGATCCCATCAATTTCTCTAACCTTGTTTTTATGCAGTTGCCATCAGTGCAGCTTAGACCTATTCCTAAAATACCATCAGTCCTTGATCATATGCTACTACCTGAAGTGGTTTAATATTAATCAGTTCTTTTTGATGTAGTGATTCTTTATATTCCCATGATATTCTTTGGTGTTTCCTGTAGTGTTCAGTATTTTGCCCATAGAATCCATTATCATTGCCACTTGCAGCTTGAATTTTCCCTTCAGTTCTTTGCTTGAGAAAATACCAAGTGTGAACTTCCCTTTTGGTTTTCTAACTCCAGGTCTTGGCACATTTTGTTAATAAACTTTACTTTGTCTTTTTGAGCTTGACTTTGAAATCTTCTGTTCAGCTCTTTACTCCATTAGTTTCCATTCACCTTATTAAGTTTATGTTCAAGGAAGTTTTAGAATGTATTCTGAGATCTATTTTTTAAATCATTGTTTTCTTTTCTAACTTTTTATATAACTAAATCCCATGGATGGCCAAAGAGAACATACATATACGTCTTGGAGATGGTGCAGCCAGCGCGCACATTGGAGGCAAGAATGAAGAGGCTTTGCCTCACATACTTTGGGCCTCTTGCTGGGAGGTGATATTCCTTGGAGAGGGGCATGATGGAAAGGGTGGAGGATAGGCAAAGGTGAGGAAGACCCTCAATCAGGTGGACCGACACAGTGACTGCTGCAGTGGGCTCTTGTGTGTCAGGAAGTGTGAGGATGATGCAGAATAGAACAGAGTTCAGATCTTTTGTGCATGGGGTCACTGTGAGTCATATTCAACTTGATGGCACCTAATAACATCTTACTGATCTTCTGGTTTATCCATGATGCCTTTCTGTTATCCTACAACTTATCTGATCTTCAGTCTTCAGTGGCCAACGTGTCAAATTTATTCCTGTGATGGCCTCACAGTTCAGGTGGAATATATTCAAGGTGCTATTTCTGCTTTCAGGGACTTGTTCTCACTTCTTCAGCCTCAATCTGAACTTGCATATGAGCAGTCGTTGGTCTTTTCAGCAATCTGATGGTACTGACTTCTTCTGATCATCTCTGTTCACAGATGTACTAGATTTGATTCCTTTGTATTCCAACTGGTGAAGTCCACTGTGAATGTTGTTGAGAAAAAGATACCTGCAAGGAATCAGTCATTTTAGTTGTTAATGTAGTTTTGTTATTATTATGTGTCATCAAGCCAGAACTGACTGATAGCTGACCCTGCAGTGGGTTTTCAGAGGCTATGAATCTTTTTCAAAGACTGTTACCTCCTCACAACTTGCTCAAAGAATGTGAGACAAATTCTCACTATCCTTGCTGATGATGAGAAGAGATCTGGGGGCTTTGCAGGTGCAGTGTACCCTCAAGTCAGAACCGACCCATAGCTGACCCTCCAGCAGGTTTTCAGAGACAGTAGGTCACATGAAAAGAGATTGTCCATCCTTCTTCCATGGAGCAGCTGGTAGATTCAAACTCCATGCCTTTGGGATTGCAGTACAGCTTCTTACCACTAGGCCACCAGAGCTCCCTTCTGGTGACTTAGTGGTCAGGAGTTGTTCTGCCAATGCAAAGGTACACAGTTCAAATCCACCAGCTGTTCCTCAGAAGAAAAATGGTCAGTCTCCTTCTGTGAGATTTACTGCCTCTCTGAACTCACTGGAGGGTCAGCTGTACGTCTGTTCTGACTCAATGGTACACAGCAATAACAATCCTTGCCTCTGAGTAGTATAACCTGGTAGAACTTCCTCCAGGACAGATTTGTTTGTTTTTTTGGTAGTCCATGAGACATTCAATACTCTTTGACAACAACACAATTCAAAAAAGTAATTTATCTTGCAAAACTATCATGCAGTCTCCAATGTTATGTCTCCCACCAAAATTGTATTCTTCCCACTACTGACCCTTTGGCTTTGTTTCCAATTTTCACATTCCAATAACTACTTACATGCTAAATCATGATAGATGGAGATAAGATTGAGACTGTCAATGACTTTGTCCTGCTTGGATCCACAATCAGTTATCGCATGGGGCAAATCTGCAGTCAGGGATCATGCCTAATTATCAAGGAGCAATGATGTCCGTTTGAGAGCTGAGGTGAATCTGATTCAGGTCATGGTCTTTCTGATCACTTACTATGCATCTGAGAGCTGGATAGTAAATAAAGATAACAAAACAATTGATGCCTTTGAACTGTTGTGTTGGAGGTGAGTACTGAATATCCCATGGGCTGCCAAAAGAACAAACAGATGTGCCTTGGATAAGGTGCAACCAGAGTGCTCCGTGGAGGCAAAGAGGATAAAGCTTCATTTCACACACTTTGGACTTGTTGCTAGGAAAGGCAGGTCCTTGGAGAGGGGCCTCATGCAGGAAAAGAGAGGAAGACCCTCAGTGAAATGAATTGACAGTTACTGCAGTGATCAGCTCAAGTATGTCAGAGATTTCGAGTATGGCACAGAATAAAACAGTTCAGATCTCTTGTTCATAGGGTAGCTCTAGGTACAACTCAGCTCAGTGACACCTAGAAACAACATCAATGTATTGTGATTTCTTATCTGCACAATTTCAGACTTCAGGAGTTGGTTAAAAAAGTCTTTAAAATTTTTATTTCTTCATCTTTGGCATTTTAGGTTGGCATAGAATTGAGTAATAGTCATATTAACTGGTCTTCCTTGTAGTGTTTGAATATTTTCCCGTCACTAAGAGCTTTGT
Organism: Elephantulus edwardii; assembly: GCF_000299155.1. Classification (NCBI taxonomy): domain Eukaryota; kingdom Metazoa; phylum Chordata; class Mammalia; order Macroscelidea; family Macroscelididae; genus Elephantulus; species Elephantulus edwardii. Next base: position 4,511,450 of record NW_006399921.1, on the reverse strand, counting down.
ACTTGAAGAGTGATCTTAAAATGTTGTTTTTAATAATACATGTGAATTAGACCTTGGAAATCCTATACGACAGTTCTACTCTGTCATGCGTGGTTGCTAGGAGTAAAAATTGACTCAAGGGCAATAAGTTTTTTGCTTTAGTGTATTATGGATTGGGGAAATGCAAAGACATTCATGTGGTTGGAAGAATATCTGAGCTTGAAGTGACAGTAAGATGTAGACAGAAGGTCATGGGATTGGGCATTTATCATGGGGCTTTGGAGTCCTTGCGTAGAAACTAATTTCTTCCCACAGCAGACAAATGGGAACTCCTGCCGTCAAGCTGGTATCTAACCTTTTACTTCTGTGCAGTGATTTATGTTTGCAAAGTGTTTCCATGCATGAGTTCTTCCGTCCCTCTCATTCTGTCCCCCAATACTTCAGCAATGTAGGTATTATTATCCCCATCTTACTGATAAGCAACCTGAAGGTTTAAAGTACAAAGTGATTCACCCAGTGCCCAGAGCCGTCAAATGACAGAGGTAGCGTGGTGCTGAGCACTGGACTGCAAGTCCACCATGGCACATGGCCTCTCACTGCTGCAGTTACAGCCTCAGCTCCAGAACCATTGGTGTTAATGCTTGAGAAGTCCTTCTGAGGCCAATAGCTTGATGGGGGCCCAGAACCCAGCTCCCAGTTCTGAGTCTGTCCATGAATGGATTGCTCACCATTTGTGAAGTGAGAGAGCAGAGAGCTGCACAGAAGGCCTCGAAGATCTTTTTCACTCTGACTGTATATAAGAGCCTCTGGGCTTTTAAGCATTGAACACTGGTGCCCTTCTCTCCCCAGAGGCGAGGAAAGGCATTGCACATCCTGCGGATCCAGCCAAGGTGAGAGGAAATACATTTGGGAAGGACTACAGCCCCCTCTAGCTTCAAAGGTTGAGAACCTTGTTGGCGTTCAGCCCTACTTTGACCAAACGACATAGTCAGGTTCAAAGAGGAAGGGCTTTTGAAAACTTAGAGTTGCATCTCATAATCCATGGACATCACATAGCTCTTACCAATATATTTTGATGAATTAAGTATAAGTGAAGCTGAAATATTTCATTCGATTTCCCTTCATGGGCCCCTGGGAGGAAGGACTGCAAAGAGAGTTTGTCAGCAACTTGGGCTGATATGCTGCCCGGGGCCTCAATCCACCAGGATAGTTGTCCAGAGACATTTGCTGAACAAAAGCAAAGGCATTGAAGGCCAAGAAGGCAGTCCTGAAGGGCATCCACAGCCAAAAAAAAAAAAAAAAAAAGTGCAACAACTAGTCTCCTGGGATTACTTTGCACCTTGAAGCTTGAGACTATTTTAACTGCAAATAGGTCATTGAATTCTGTTCTGCTTCTTTAAAATAAAGATACTGATCCAGGGAACAAAATAGAGTTTTGACTCTTTCCCCATGTGGCAGCCTAAGTTGGGGGGGGGGGAGGACTTTATCTTCCCTTCCCCATTAAGTTGCTATTGTAACAGAAAGACCAGAAATGGGTCACTTTAACAAACAGAAGTTTTCTCATGGTTTAGAAGGCCAAAAGTCCAAACTTAGGATGCTAGCCCAAAAAGAAGGTCCTCGTTTCGTTGAGCTTCTCCTCCTGATGATCGTCATGTGCTTTGACACCTTTCTTCCCACATCTTTGCTCTGCTCACCTGTTTAAGCTCTTTCATATCTCAGAAGAGATTGGCTTAAAGTGCACCAGATATTACTTCTCCTTTGTAAACATGATAAAGAGAAACCATTCCCAAATGAGATTCTAACTATAGGCATAGAAGTGAGGCTTTATCATGTATATATTGGAGAGGCTATAATTCAATCCATAACAGCTTGTTTTCTGCATTTACTTTAATCAAGAAGAGATTGGCTTCAATTGTGATTCAACCACCCACCTGTCCATTCATTCATCAGAAAAGCCCAAAGTGCCCACTGTCTGCCAAGCATTCTGGATGCTAGATGTTACCTTTAAGGAGCTCAGAATCTACTTAAGGAGACAGACAAGTAAACCAATAATTACTGTCAGGATGATACATGTTATATTAATAGTTGCAGTCATAATAATGGCTGACATTTATTAAAGTGTTTCCTGTTGTGCTCAGGTGAGACCTGTACATAGGCCAAGAGATAATCATTCCAACCAAAAAAAGGGGGATACTGCGTGCTTTGAAATCAGGAAAGGTGTGTGTAAGAGTTATGTACTTTCTTTGTATATGTTCAGTCTGTATGCTAAGCACACAATCTGAGAAGTGACTAGATAAAGAACAATGTGACATCAAGATTGGAGGAAAACTCATTAATAATCTGCAGTGTGCAGATGACACAACTTTGCTTGTTGGAAATGAGGAGGTCTCGAGCTACAGACTTCAGTGTGGATTATGCCTTGACATAAAGAAAACAGAAATTCTCATAATTGGACCAATGAGCATTATTATGATGAATACAGGGAGCTCTGCCAGCCTAGTGGTAAGGAGCTGAGCTGCCAACTAAAAGACACACAGTTTGAATTCAGCTGCTGTTCCTCAGGAGAAAGATGGGCAGTCTCCTCTGGTGCGGTTTGCAGCCTCTGTAAACCTACTAGAAGGTCAGCTAGGAGTCGGTTCCCACTCGGTGGCCATTAACAACAACCCGGCAACTTGATGAATACAGAAAGAATTGAAGGATTTCGCTTTACTTGAGTCTACAGTCAACATTAGGAAATAGTAGTCAAAAAAAGCGAACCACAGTGTATTTCATTGAGTGAATCTGCTGCAACTGTTCCCTGTAAAGTACTGGGTAAAGCCAAGGTGTTACTTTGAGGGGAAAGGTGTGCCTCACCGAAGCTGCCGTATGCCCCAGTCGTGTCACGTGCAAGTGCAAACTGGAGAGTGAATAAGAAGCTGAAGAAGTGATGACTTTAGGGGATGATGTTGGTGAAGGATATGGACTATAAACAGGACTATAAACTTCTCTTGAGAGAAGTGCCTCCAGAATTCTCCATAGAAGGGAGCATGTGAGAGTTCATCTCATTCTTTGGACCTGTTATCAGGAGGTGCAAATCCCTGCAGAAAGACGTCATGCTTGGCAAAGCGGAAGGTCAGGAGGAAAGGGGAAGGTCCTCAATGAGCTGTACTGACACGGTGGCTGGGACAGTGAATTCAAGCATAGCAATTGTGAGAGTGACGCAGGACTGGGCACTGTCTCCTTCTGTTGTGCACAGGGTCGCTGTGAGTCAGAAGTGACTCAGTGGCACTGAACAACAACAATGGGCCAGACACTTTCATGTATAATTCATTTAGTCCACATGACAACCAACTATGGCAGATGAGTCACAAAGAGGTTAAGTCACCTTTCCAAAGTCGTACGACTTGTACATATTTTGACATGGTAGAAGTACAATCAAGATGTGGTTGGAGAGCAGTAAAAGGCTCACCAAGGACACAGTGATTGAGTGGAGGACCCACAAGTTCATCTTGATAGAGAAGGATATTCTGGGTGCGATGGATGCTGTAATAGATACAGTATTGTGTGGATAGAATACACAAGTGGGAGGGAATTCATGAGACTAGGGCTGTGGGCAGAGTCCAGTTCTCCTGCAATGTCAATGTTTCGATATTTATACTATGTCCAACCAGGCTAATGGTGAGCTGTTGAAGAGCCAGGGTGGTTTGTGAGCATGCTTTCTTTAAGTAGAAGGAGCACATAGTTGGTTTTGATTTGAAGGTACAAACAGATTCATCCTGGAAAGGGTTAAACTGGGCTGCTCCTTGGAGGCAGGGATTCTGAGGCTCCGTCTAACATACTTTGGACATATCGTAAGGAGACACCGGTCCTTGGAGAAGGACATCATGCTTGGGAGAGGGGAGGGCAGGCGCAGGAGGGGAAGGCCCTCTATGAGGTGGATTGACTCGGTGACTGCGGTAATCGGGATGAGTGTGTCGGAGACAGTGAGATTGGCACAGAACAGAACAGAGTTTAGGGCTGTTGTACATAGGGTCGCTATGAGTCACAAGCCACTTGACAGCACATAACAACAACAAACAACTGGCAGGAGAGGAGGAGGCAACTTGAGTGGAGAGACCAGATGCAACATCCTCATTAGAACAGCCCAGAGGTGGAGTCAGATGAGGGAGCCTGAAGCCAGCCCACTGGTGAGGATGCTCGGGAGAGGGTTGCTTCCTTGTTGGACTTTATCTCCCAGCTGACTGAGTGGGGCCCTTCCCTTTTGTATACAATTCTTTGCATGAGCTGAGGCACTTGTGTCTCTAAAACAAAGAGGAATGGACTTTTAGAGGCTGAGGAAAGTAATTTCTGGAATGGTGACTAGAAAAATGCACTCCAGGAAGTGAGCACGACCAGAATCCCCTCACCCCAGACCTGAGAAGGAAAGAAATTCATCTTGGGTCTGATTTATTATTCACAGAAAGAGAAGAAAAGGGCCGGCATCGTGGACTGAGCTCGGCCCAAATCCTTGCTCTCCCTCATCAGGCTCCTCTCTTTACAATACTCGATCTCATTTCGAGTTCTCTAAAGGTTCTTTTCTGTCACTTGAGTCCTTTCACTGACCTGATAAAAAGCTAATAAAAGCAGTTTCAAGACAGCAGCCACTCTCCCTTTCTTCTGAGATGACTGTATCGACTCTACCAGTGCAGCTGGGCTGGCCTGTCTCCCCCACACCCCCCGCCGGCCTCCCCTTTCCCTTTCAGATCTGAGGATGCAGGCCTTGGGCTGCAGCCCCTGGTCCCTGTGAGCACAGACCGTTCCCCTGGCCGTGATCTGCTGTCAGTGGATGGCTCGCCTGTGAACACACAGGTTTTCTCCTTCCTCTGTCTTCTTGTGTCTTTGTAGCCAGTCAAAATGGTGGTCTTCCCTGCTCCAAGCCCTTGGCAACATTTCTTCCCAGTTAAGGGCTCGTGAGTGGTGCAGATGGTATTGTTTTTTTAAAACATTTTCTTTTCCTTATTGGTTTGCTTATAAAGTTAGAATACATTGTGTTTCACACTAGTCTTCATTCACATTGTGTTTCATACAATCATTATCGTGCATTATATTTTATAAAATTAATTACATTTATAAAATTAAACCGTGGGACCTTGCCCGTCATTATCCTGTCCTTTCACCTGGATCCTTCACATTTACTTCCCCTCTCCTTCCACTCACGAAACTGTGCACCCAACCTATCTGTCCTCACCCCTCTGCTGCCCCCTTTGAGTTCCCATACATGTTTTAGTTATAGTTCTATTTTTATAATAATGGTCTTCTTTAAAAGTCACAGCCTTGACAACCTAATGGAGCAGTTCTAGTCTGTTCTCAAGATCATGAATGTTGTTGTGTGCCACACAGTCAGAACTGGCCCGCAGCTGATCCTCCAGTGGGTTCTCAGAGGCTGTACATCACCTGGGAGTTTATTGCCTATCTTTCTCCCTTGGAGCAGCTGGTAGATTTGAACCACATGCCTTTGGAATTGCAGCGCAGCTTCTTACTAATAGGCTATCTTGAATAGGAAATCGTTGCTCATAGTGAGCAGTGACTAACAATAACTTACAATTTCAGAGCTGAATCACTAGGTGGGAAGAAAAGGGAGCAAAAATCATAGGTATGTATGTGGTAGCAGTTGTGGAGGTGGGGCTGCCGTTAGCGAGGCCAGGAACTGTATAGGAATTCCACTTAGGACATTTCATTTCATTCACAAATTGACTGTGAGGCCAGGATTGTCATCCCATTACCCAGATGACTCTGTGGAGGACAGACAGCACAGAAATGAATGGAAATTCAGACTATCAAGTGGCTAACTCCCAGGTTCTTTCTCTTGTCAGACTTCAACCATGTACTTTTCTCACATTACCAGAAGGATTTCTGAGAACTGATGACTGGAAAAGAGTATGATCATAGTCAAGCCTTCCTGTTCACTCTGTCTACCTCCTAGACCAATGGGCAGGAAGGAACAGGCTGGTCCAGTAGAATAGTAATAACTAGGGAGACTCTCAGAAGCAATTTAAGAGTCCGTTATTACTCGATGCTGTTATTATCTGGGATGTTGTGTTATTATAACAATCTCTGCTTTACAGGCAAGAAACCAGAGCCCCAGAGAGGCTTATACATGGAAGTGCTGGGATTGGAAACCAAATCTCCTTGCTTTGGGAGCTCCCAGCTAGAAGGGCAGACAAACTCCAGAAGAACTCATTTTAAAACAAGATCTTTGAGGATAAATACTGTATTAGACCTGCCAAATTTATAATACTAAAGTAGGGAAGTAGGAGGCAGAAATTACTTTTCAATAAGGGCTCCCATGGGAAAGATTGTTAGTAGAAATATGTCTAGAAACTCCTTGAAGGCAAGCGCTGTCTTAGTACCTGAAACACAGTAAAGAGTTAATACTTCCAATGAGTCATATAGCATAAGGCTACATGTGGTAAGTAGTCTTTGCATAAACTTAGAGAGATCTTCCTTCAGCAGGTCTATATCAATGCAAGGCTTATAAAACCAGGCTATCAATTGATTAATCAATCAACATGTATTAGTTGGACAGTTATTCTGTGCCAGGCACTGTACTAGAGGTTTGGAGTAGAAGGACACATCTGATTTGCTTTTACACTTGAAAGCTTACAAACTAGGTTGGGCGAGTGGCGGGGAAAGGGGATGTCCAGGCATACAAAGGCATCTGTGTTCCAGTGTGGCTGTGAGAGGGGCAAGAATACTGTCCATCATCTGTGCAGATGTACAGCTGAGATCCTTGTCTCCCCAAAAAGCCATCTTAAGCCTGTTCGCTCACTGAGATTGTGATGCCTGAGGCCCAGAAAAGGTCAGCCATAGATCCAGGAAAAGACCTCCTGGTTGTGCCTACACATCTTTAGATCTGTGTGATGAGGACTCTCAAGGAGCTTGGAGTTCAGTTGGTTCCAGGCCACCTTGGCAGCTTCAGATTGGGAACGCCTCCAAACCCCTTGGACGTCTAGAAGCAGGCTGGGAAATTTGTCAGAAGACTCACTTCTTGAGAATTATTTCCTCCTTCCCCACAGAGTGCCAGCTGTTAGGGGGAGTGAGGGGTCTGCAAAGGAAATGAAAATGTGTTAATTAAGCATCAGAAAGCATTCTAAGAGGTTGGCTTGCTGATAAGCAGCGGAAGCAATAGGGAATTTATTTAGGTTAGAGTAGAGAAGGAAGCTATGGGAATTGATACATGAATATCTCTGAGAATATTCTGATCCATCGTGGTAGAGGTACTTACTATTAGACTCTAGTCCAAGTTCAAGAACAATTTCAAGAGCTCCGGCACAACATCCAAGGACTTAGCTTCAGTCTTGTTTGCTAAATCATGTTCTCACTCCCCACCATTCTAGTAATTCAGTTCCTAGTTATCCCCCAAGTTTGAGCCTGACGTTGCTAGCCTTAATTCCTTTTTTTATTAATTTCCTTTTTTTATTTCTTTTTTTAAATGTTAATGAAAGTTTACAGAGACTTAGGGTATCCAGTCATTCATTGTTGCACTTTTCTCCCTGCCCACCCCCTACCCCAATTCACTCTTCTCCTTGAAAAGTAAAAGAAAAACTCATTATTAGGCAATCCTTCCCCCCAAGTTGACTCCACCATGCAGCCTTTATTTTGGACTCCTGTCATTACAATAACACCCAATCATATATCTCTTTTAAATAGTTCTCTTCTGCATCAGTGTCAATACAGTATACATCATTCCTCCCCTTCTTCTCTGTCTTCCCTCAACCCCAATGTTAGTCCCGTTTTACAACTGTGGCCCTATACAGTATTTGTCCTTTTGTGACTGAGATATTTCACTCAGCATAATGCCCTCCAGGGTCATCCATTTTGCATAATATTTCATGAGTTCCTTATGTTTTCCATGCTGCACAGTATTCTATTATGTGAATATACCAGAGCTTCTCTATTTGTGTATTGATGGGCATTTGGATTGTTTCCAGCTCTTTGCTATTGCAAACAAAGCTGCAATAAACATGGGTGTGTTAACCTTAATTCTAATGCCTCTTATACTCAAAGAGAAAACATCCTGTCCCTTAGTAGGAACAGAACATCCTACTGATGCTTTTGTTCTGCTAACATTGCCTGACCCTGATACACTGATTCAAAATTAATTGTGGATTCAGGTTGAATAAGACCTCTTGTTTTCATGGAGCTCACATTCTGTATGCAGAGAACCTCTAAGTATGGTTGTTCAGGTTGAATGTTATATGTGGGTAAATGGGGTCTGCACTCTAGCCCTTACCTCACTCATCAAGCATACATGAAACAACATATGTGCAAGAAGCAATGGTGATGAAGGAGGAAGGTCAAGCTGCTCTAAAGGTATTGGCAAAAAACAAGGCCCCAGAAACTGATGGAATACCAAATGACATATTTCAGCAAGCAATTGCTGCCCTGGACATGCTCACCAGTTTATGCCAAGAAATCTGGAGGACAACTTGACTGGAAGAGATCTATATTTATTCTCATTTAAAAAAAAAAGTAACCCAGCAGAGTATGGAAATTATAGAACAATATCACTAATACTACACATAAGCAAGATCCTGCTGAAGATTATCAAAAAATGTCTGAAACACTCCATTGGCAGACAACTGCCAGATGTGCAAACTGGGTTTAATAGAGGCCATGGTATTAGGGACATCATAGTCATACAGCCAATGTTAGATGGATATTGGCTCAAAGTACCAGACGAATGTCTTATCTGTGTTTCATTGACTATGCAAAGGCATTTGACTGTGTAAATCACATCAAATTGTGGCTAACCTTGAGAAGAATGGGGATCCCAGACCACTTGATTGTTCTCATATGAACCTACACTTGGATTAGGAAGCAGTAGTAAGAACAGAACAGGGAAATACTGTATGGTCCAGGATCAGGAAAGATGTGCATCAGGGATGCATCCTATCTTCATATCTTGTCAATCTATATTCAGGAGGCTAGACTTTATGTGGAGGAGTGTGGCATCAGCATTATAAGAAGACTCATCAGCAACTTGCATCATACAGATGATACAACCTTGCTTGCTGAAACTGAGAAGGACATGAAGCTACAGAAGTTCAAGGACTACAGTCCTCAATAGAGATTGAAGCTCAACATCAAGAAAACAAAGAGTCTCACCACTGGGCCATTTAGCTGCTTCATGATAGATGGTGAAGAGATTGAGATTGTTGACAACTTCTGCTTGCATAGTTCCACAGTCAACACTGTTGGCACTGGCGGTCAGGAAATAAAAGATAAATTGCATTGAGAAAGTCTGCTATCAGGGACCTCTCCTGAGTACTGAAAAACAACAGTGTCAGTCTAGAAACTAAGGTGCACCTGATCAGGCTTTGCAAGTCATTGCAATTCCTTGCTATGCATCAGAGAGCTGGGCAATAACTAAAGATGATAGAATAATGGTTGATGCCTTTGAGTGGTGGTGCTGGAGATGAGTGTTGAACATACTGTTGACTGGGAGGAGAACAAACAGGATCAAGCTGCTCCCCGGACGTAAGGATTTTGAAGCTCTTTCTCACATGCTTTTGGCATGTGGCCAGGATGGACCAGTCCTTGAAGAGGGACATCATGTTTGGAAGGGTGGAAGGACAGCTCATGAGAGGAAGACTCAGGATGAGATGGATTGATTCAGTGACTGGAGAAATGGGCTTAGGTCTGTTGGATGAGATCGGCTCAGGACAGGGAAGGGTTCAGAGCTAATTACATAGGGCCACTATGAATTGACTTGACATATAATCACAACAACAATAGGACTTCTCCACCTATAGGATTTTCTTCCCACAGAGATGCTTTCGGCTTGCTAAGCCACGTGCACACCATGTCTGTTAGGAAGGTGTATTAGTTAAGATTCTCGAGAGAAAGAACACCACCCGCATACACGCGTGCACACCCCACAGTATAAAACCAAAGTCGTTGTGAAGCTGATTCCAACTATGTCAGCGCCATATGTTTCAGAGTAGAACTGCTCCATAGGGCTTTCTGTGTTATATTCCTTACCGTCCTTTCTTATGTATAGTGTGCATATTACCATCCTTTTTTATGTGGCACCACTGGATGGATTTGAACCACCAACCATTAGGATACTAGTTCAATACAAATCACCTTCATTACCCAGAAAACTACACATAATCCACATACATGGAGAGAGAGGTTTTATTTTAAGGATTTAACTCACACAATGGTTTTATAAGATAGATATTATTCAAGTTTTATAGATTAAGAAGTTGAGGCTAGCTTCAGTTTTACAGAGAGGCTAACCAAAGATCACACAGCTAACAAATGACCTCTTGAGATTCAAAGCCAACCCTGCTAGATGCCAGAGTCCATGGCCATGCTAACACACTGTGATTCTTCTATTGGAAAGAAGATTCAAGTTAAACTCTGATGAATGGAGTAGGAGTTTGCCAAGCAGATAAAAGGAAAATAGCTTCAGGCAGAGGGAATTGATTGAGCAAAGGCATGGAGTCATAGATGACATATTTAAGGGTCATGGATAATACAGTGGGGCTACATCATGGGCTAAAGGAAGGTCAGCTGCTTGAGGCGATGCTAAAAAGAAATCTAGGTCAGGCTGTGAAGATCATTGTAGAACACAGTAAAACCTTGGAGGTTGTCTTAAGTGTAAGGAGTAGTGATGGGTTTCTTAATTAGGGAAGTGAAATGATATGATCCCAAGTGTAGAAATATAGTCTGGAAAAAGTGTTCCTCAAAGTTGGTCCTTGAACCAACAGCTTCACCATCACTTAGGAACTCATCAGAAACCCAAATTCAGCAGCCCCATCATGCCTACTGAATCAGAAACTCTAGGGATAGGTCTTAGGTGAGACATCAATTTGCATTTTAGTGGAGACTCCAGGTAATTCTGATGCATACTCAAGTTTGAGACATACTGATCCCTCGTGCAGCTTAGTGGAGGATGAAATAGAAAGGACCTAGCAGTGAAAAGACCAGTGCAAAGGCTGTTGAATAATTCAAGCTTGAATGATGGTAGCAGCAGTAAGATGTAAGTAGCTCTAATGAATTAAACAGACATTTCAAAAGGAAAATGGATAGGGCTTGGCTATTGAATGGGGAGAGAGTTCAGAAAGGATGGAGAGGGAAGAATCCAAGCTGATTCTTGGCCTATTTTGGATGTCAGGTGGATAGTGAAGTCATCGGTTGATAAATGGTGCAGAGAAAAAGAGTAGCTTTTCTTTAGGTGTCATAGATGAGAAAGAGGTGCCATACATTAAAGTGCAAAGTCCAGTAAGTTAGTCAGATGAGGAGGAAGAACAGCTTGGAAGGTAGAGTTGAGTACAAGTTCTACAGTCAGTACACAGGTTGGGGTCAAATAGGAAGAATATGCTCACAGTACAGCTCATACCCCTTTCTCTCTCTGATGGTCACCCAAGTTCAGTGTTCTGTCACTTATGAACTGTGAGGACTTGAGCAAGAAATATACACCATGTTTCTGAGTTCATTTTCAAAATGGAAATAATAGCCACTTTCTGGGTTACTGTGAGAAAGAAACAATATATCTATAGTGTGCCAGGCACACTGTAGACTCTCACTAGAATATAAGTTCCCTGTGGTCAGGATTACATATGGCTTATTCATCTTATATTGGCAGTACCTAGTACAATCTCCAGCGTATGGCAGCACTCAGTGATTATACTGTGGATGAATGCATACACAGATGAATGTAGGGATGAATGGATGATGGGTGCTGGGATGGATGGATGGATGGATGGATGGATGGATGGATGGATGATGTAGGGGTGGAGAGGTGGAGAGGTAGGTGGTTGGGGGAGGGAGGGACGGATGGATGGATGGATCATTGGGTATGTGTGTGTATGAGTGGAATGCTTTCAAGGTATGCAGAGATCTAACAACTACAGAGTTTCAATCCAAGAAACTTAGAGCCTGAAAAGAACCCATTGCTGAAAACAACTTGCAGATCCTTCAGATGATCTTGGTAGCAGAGAAAGCCCTCTTGACTCGGAGGTACTGGTTCATCAGGTTGGGAGTACAGGAGAAGGCTCTTTCCTCTCAGCTGTCCTCAGGCCCTCTGTACTCACCTTGCCTCCCCTCCCTGGACTCTGCCTTCCCCGCATCAATTCGGCTGGGCCTGTAACTCACCCCACTGTATGTTCAGCCTTCCCCATTTCCCACATTTATATTCTCCATTCCCTTTCTTCTCCCCAGGATTGGCATGGCCACAGTTAGTTGTCAGCCTCTAAGATCCACGCAGTTTTGTTCCTCTCGTGGCAGCTCCGCCTCTCTGCACTCTGAACTTAGTTGGCTCAACTCTCCCCACACTCATATTCTGTTCCAGCTGCCTTTAGAATGTGCCCGTTCTCATGGCGCTCATGTGATTTATATGAGGGGGGTGAGTTATGTTTGGAAAGAAGGGTACAGCAGCTTACACATCACAGAATAGGTGCCATACCAACTATCTGGACTTCTAAGTAACCTTCCTAAAACTCCCATACACTGTGCGACACTCTGTGAAACCCCTTATATTTGCCTGTCCTTTTACTGAAGTTAATAATAGTACTTGTTGTTCTGTTATATACCACTGAGTCAGAACCAACACATACATAGCTGACCCTCTAATGGGTTTTCAGAGGCAGTAAATCACTCAGGAGAGATCTCACACCTTCTGGTGGATTCGAACAGCGTGATTTTGAGTTCGCAGTACTGCTCTTTAGCACTAAGCCTTCAATACCCTCTCCTGTTGGTATTATCATTGATAATACCAATGATAGTCATAGGCACTGTTTATATTTGCTGTGTGCCGGATAGAGTGCCAGGTGCTTGACAAATACTATCTCGTTTCATCTATAAACAACCTTCACTCATGTATTCATTGCTATTCAGTCAGAACTGATTCATAGCTGGCCTAGTGGGGTTTTGGAGGCTGAAATCACATGGGAGCAGGTTGCCCATCCTTTTCCATGGAGCAGCTGGTGGATTTGAAACCAGCAGAAAGGCGCTACCTTTGGGTTACCAGCGCAACTCCTCCCAGAGTACTCCACCAGAGCTCCTTTATTTTTATTTTTTTTTACAACTTCACAAGGAAAATATTATTACTTCCATTTTATAGATCAGAAAATCGAGGCTGAAAGGTCAAGGAACTTGCCCAAGATCACATAGCTGGCAAGTGGCTGAGCAGGATTCAAACTCAAGTTGATACACATTTTGAGCTTTTAAACAGTCAGTTGTGCCAATGGCTTCTCAGCCTTGTGGCTATATGTCAAGCGTAGTAACCATTGTGCCAAAGTTCCCTAGGTTTTCTAGAACACTAGGTTTACTACCTGGATGTACTGCGATCATCAGATCCCACCGCTGTGGCTCCCTGCCTGCCCCGGCAGGTAAGAGCTGTTCACCCCTCCTCTTCATGCTCCAGAGAATCCTTGATGAGACCATCCCCTCGTCCTCTGGCTATCCCTCACTTACAAAATGAATCTGCACCAGAAGGTCTTACGCTGCTCATCTTGTGCGTTGCCATGGTTTGGCCGCACTGTCTCACAGTTCCTGGCCAGAATCATCATGCTTCGAGGGGCCTCCCTCGCAGACTGTTTTTCTTCCCATCCTGGGCTTGTCAGGAACAACTGACACCTCGCCGCCCCGTCAGCAGGAGCACCAGGCCGGCCTCCATCGTGCCAGGGTTAGCACTGGCGGCCTCCGAGGCAGCCATCTGAGAGTCCCCTCCAGTTTGTCCTTTCCAGAACCTATAGAATGATTCCTTGTCTTCTGCAACCCTCAGTATGTCCCTTTGTTTGATGACAAACTCTTATGCTCCAGCTGTGTCTACATTTGCAATTTAGGCAACAAAGCACAGGCCTAGATCCTTTTAAATGGCAGCATGTGGTCCAGTCAGTGAATCTGGACTGTTCAGAAAGATGCTGTCGGTGCCTGCCGCGCGGATCCTGAGCCAAATCCGGGAGACACCCTGTGTAGCCCTGAGAGTCATGCAGTGCCGTTGCACATCCTGGTGGCCTCAGAGCTGTGGACCAGGGGCCTGGCAAGCCGCCAGGGTGTGGAACAGTGGGACAAAGGCAGATGATCAAAGCAGAGGGCTAGGGTGGCCGGTGAGCACACAAATGTGTAGGTTGGTACCTTCTGACTGATAATCAAAGGAAGGCTGTGGGAGCAAGTCTGAATGGAGGTTCAACCTTCAGCAAGCCCCGCCAGACAGGACGTTGGGGCCTGAAGAAGAAACCCAGTCTGCAGGACGCAGAGAATGGGCAGAAGATAGAGATCAGGAACAGAACTGGGAGCAGCTCAGTAATAAGCACAAAGACCAATGGCCATCAAGTCAGTTCTGACTCAGCGTGACACCATGTGTATCGGGGTAGAAATGTTGACGGCATTTTCAGTGGCTGACTTTTCGGGAGTAGATCATCAGACAGTAAGCCTCTGTTGAGCAGTTACTCCATGCCAGGCATTGCACATCAACTCATTTAATCCTCACAACAAACCCATGGTGTCAGAACAGCCATAAGTCATACCTACCTCAGAAGAAAACAAGTTCAGAGAGGCTAAGTAAGTTTCCTAAGGTCACACAGCTGGCAAGAGGCAGTGTTATACACAGGGCTGAATGAAGTTCTGTGGTTTACTATCAGAGGCAGGTAATCAGTTCACTGGAAGCCAGGGCATGGCCATGGAGCCTTCGGCCGGCCTTCGTCTTCCCTGAGTTTCAGGACCTTCCACAGAGGGGGCTGACAAGTGCTGAGTGACTACAGCTCCCAGCAGGGAGGCGAGACTCCCCCTGGGGCTTTGCCTCTCCTTCAGAGCAGACAGAGAGGTGGATCTTCTGGGAGTTTAACAATCTCTTCAGCTAGTTGGACCAGACCAGGGATCTGGACTTTTCTCCAACCAAGTGCGAATCTGGGTAAAACATGCAGATGTTTATTTTACCCCTTCTTGAATTAGAAGCCACCCAGATGTTTACAGAGATACAGAGAAGATGTGCCTCACTGTGTGAAGTCATGGGCTGTGACATGGTGCAGTCTCCACTGCCCCTTGCATATCCAGGAGGTATTTTATACCATTGAGTCACTGGGGTATTTAGTGTCCAGCATGAAGCTGGCCAGACAGCAACATGGTATTTTCAAAGAAGCCAAACTTTCCTTGGGTTTTCTCGTCTATGTGGTCAGATCCACAAGAGAATGATGGGCAGTCTCCTCCTGTTAAGAGGACAGCCTCAGAAACCCAACAAGGGATCATTGTGTCTGGACATCAGCTGAGCAGCAGTGGATTTGAGTTTACTAAGTGAGTCAACTTCTCTTTTTTAAAAAAATATTTTATTATTATTAATTTTAATGAAAATTTACTGAGACTTTATATTTCCATTCATTCATTGCACTTTTCTCCCCTCCCAACCCTCCCCCCTCCCCAGTACACTACCCTCTTGGAAAAGTAAAAGAAAAATTCTTTCATTGTTTTACAATCCCTCCCCCCAGGTCCACTCCACTATGCAGCCTTCATTCTGGACTCCTGCCATGACAAAAATACCTAATCACAACACATTTTTATAATATGAGTATACACATGAAAGTACACGCGCCCCTCACTTACTGCCATGGTTACGCTCCAAAGATCAGGCGTTTATATAAAAGTCCAGGTGTTGGCCATGCTCTTTTGTCAGTGCAGGCATCCACCCCACCACACATCTCACCTCCCCCCATGGGGGTGTCTGTGAGGTGAGGCTGGGGGTGGTGGCCAAGAGTTATCCACATGTCTGGAGCCACAGACCTCTGGACCTCATCTCTCCCACGAGTGCATAGCAATGACCCAGCACATCTGAACGTTGGGCTATCATCCTGTGCCGTCCTCACCATCTCAGATATCTTCGAGCCCGTTGGTACAAGGCCTGTAACTTGTTAAGGGGTCTTTCTCTCCTCAGATCCTTTCCAGCGTGATGTGTTTTCCAAGCACTGGCCCCTCCTAACAGCATGCCAAACTGTGTGAGACAGTTTTCACCATCCCTGCTTCTAAGGAGCACCCTGGTTGGACTTCCTCTGAGACAGACTTGTTTGTTCTTTTGGCAGTCCATCGGTTAGTACTCTTCTCCAACACCACAATCCAAAATCGGCTCCTAGGCCTGTGCAGGTGAGGCCTGGCCAGCTGGGCCCAGGGGAGGCTGAAAGGCAGCAGAAAGGTCTCTTTAATAGACCATTTGGAAAACTTCCAAACTCCTACTCCCAGCCCAACCCAGCTCCTGTGGTCCCTGCTCCCACCACCTCCTGCCCAGCTGCCCTGACCCTGCCCCTTGTCCTGGATGTCCCCCACCCTGACCCCAGGCTCCCTGTGGTGGAGCAGTTCTGCTGGCCTCACTCGCCCAGGCAGCCTCACTACCTCTCAAAGCT
>NW_006399921.1:4487807-4495013 GCF_000299155.1 Elephantulus edwardii | reverse complement strand
CCCTTCCCTTCTCCTGTTCTCTCAGCTCCTCTTTAATGTGCAAACTAGTTGCATAGCAGATTTTTCACTATTATCCTACATGCAAAATGTCAGATAAGAAGAAAGTAGATAAGTGAGAAGTGGATTTATAGAAAGTGCACATTTTGTAGTGATGAATTATCACAGTAGAACCAATTCATGTCATTAGTGCCCAAATCAAGGAATGCCCTGTTACCAGCACTCTGTGGAACCCTTTGTCCCTCCCCATACCCTCACTCTGCTCTTTCCTGACCTTGTCCTCTCTCTGCTTTCACCCCAAAGGTAGCCACTCGCCCTTCTTTACCACCACTTGGCTTTGTTGAGCTTCATTCACTGCATCTGTGAGTAGTTTACTATTGATCTTCAAGGTGTCTGTGGTGCTTAAATACAGCCTGGAAGAGAACCTTTGAGGTGTTATTATTGATGGAAACAGGGGCCCTGTCAAAGCGTGACATGCCTCTCCGGAACGTGCCAAATACACGTTTGGTCACACCAGAAAGAGTGGCTCCGGCCCGGTTGCGATGCCTTTAACTCTCCCTTGGAAAGCTGCAGGTGTCCCTGAGAAGATGCTTTGACATCCTTTTTGGTGATTTCAGCTACAGATATGCTAACAAATGAGGAAAAGGTTAGGCACCCTCCACTTTGCTAATCTAATTGGTCAGGTGACGGTTCACCCTTCCAGGTCTGGTGAGTGGCGCAGGGCAGGGGTCTGAGATGGAGCTGAGGCCCAGCAAAGGCTGTAAGGGTACAGGGAGACTCAGAGAGGGGACCAGTGACTAGAAATGTGGACAGAGAGGAGGGGAGGCCTCTAGAAGTTGTCTGCAGCTGTCTACGGTGCTCCCAGGAGTTGGGGATACTTCATTTCACCCAACAAGCATTTATAATAACAAGCCTGTGCATCCATTTCTCATTACAGGGTTGACAAGCAGAGAGAGGAATAAAAGAAAGATGGCATCATGAGCTGGTGAGGCTGTCAGATTCCCGCAGAGTGGATCACAAGCCACTTGCCTGAGCTTATGTGACATGCCATCCGTGCAAGCCGACACCCAAACACCCATAGGTGTGGAGTTGGCTGGTCGGTTCAAGACCTTTGCTTGTCAGGTTACAACTCCCAATTTAGTCCCCACATAGAACAGCAAGGTTTTCTCCACAGTCAGCTTTGCAGGGCCCCATGCCGCACCCCTTAACCAGCAGGGACGGGGCAGGGCCAGTATGGACTCACAGATGGATATGCAGTGCCTCTTATCACATGACCTGGACTAGAGGTTCCCACGCCACATGATTTTTTAAAAGGAGCCATTTGGATTGCAAATGAGCATATCATCTGGAGAACTCAGAGAGGAGTCTCTTTTATTTTTTTTTTTTATTTGATGTGTAAATTGTTGGTCAGTCTTCAAGAAACCAGGTGAGGTGCCGGCTGGGGTGGTGTCAGTGGTGACAGGGAGAGAGCAAAAGCTCCTTGGGGCCTCGCCATACACGGCGCCACTGCCCACAACAGATATTTCTCTTTAACATCTCAACTACAGAAACCCTGTGTGACAGATAATACATACTGTATTGGTTTTCCAATCACGAGAGTTCTTTGCACTCTCTTCAAAACCTACACTGGTGTTTCTGAAATAGTAATTTGTTTTTAAAAAATTTGAAATCAATCGTTACATACCACCAAATAATAATGGCTCACACTTGTAAAGTACTTCCTGGGTTCCAGGCACTGTCCTGAGTGCCTTTCGTATATTAACTCAGTTAATCTTTACAGTAGTAGCCTTGTAAGGGGTACACTATTACTGTCTTCATTTCATTTGTGAAGAAATGGGGTTACAAAGGGGCTAAGTAACTTGTCAGAGATTTTATGACTAGTAAGGGGAAGGGCTGGCCTTGGAGTGTCAGCCACAACTTCTATACAAGATTATTCCTCAGCTCATAGTCAAGGTAAGAGAATAACATGAATTAGGCTCCCACTTTCACTGACTGGTCTGTGCATTCATTTCATGACACTTTCATTCAACGACCATTAACTGGGTATACCTTGTATGCCCAGAAAGGAGCTCTGGTGATGTAACCTGAGTGAGTTGCGCTCAAATGGTTGGGTTTCTTCTGTGGTTCGAATCCACCAGCAGCTCCAATGGTGAAAGATGGGCAATCTTCTACCACGATTTACAGCCTCAAAAACTCAGTGGAGGGTCACTATGAGTTGGAACCGCCCCGACAGCAGTGAGTGAATATAGAGCAGCAACTCTTCTTGGCCCTGGAGATACACAATGAAGAAGGCAGGTCAACAAGAGGTTTCTGACTTTGACTTTGTGGTGTTTACTTTCCAGGCAGTAAACAGGTAGATCAACCAACAGACAATCTTAGGCTGCAGTCCTTGTGGTGAAGGACTTAGTAGGGTAATGAGACAGAGTGCTGGAGGAGAGGGACGCTTTTGATGGGCACTTCAGGAAAAGTCACTGTGACAACTTGAAGTTTAAAAGCTGACATCTGAATGAACAGCCAGCAGGCAAGCAGCCAGACCAGGGCTGAGCAGAGCATTCCAGGGAGCAGAAAAGATAAATGCAAAGATTCCAGGGTCGAAATGAACTTGTCATAGTCACAAAGCAGGACGAAAGCAAGTGGGCTCCTTTTCTTGGGGAGTAAACACAGGCCAGTGCCTTCACTCCTCCCATGTGACTAACATACAGTCTCAGAAAACCCGTTGGAGGATCAGCCAAGACTTAGTGTTTACTTGATGGCAATGAAATTGAGATTTTTTTTTTTATTCCATGTTGTTTCTAAAGCTTTGCTTTTTTCACAATGTCATAGAGTTGGAATTATGTGGTATGTATTATTCCCAAGACAGCTTCTTTCGATGGTTATGTGCCATCTTGTTGACTATGACTCATTGTGACTATGACCCTATGAACCTGACCCTATACTGTGTCATTCTCATCATCTCTGATATATGTGAGACCGTGGATACAGTGACTGTCAATCCTTATTGAGAATCTTCCTCTTTCACTGCCCCTCCTCCTTTCCAAGCATATCCTTCTTGAAGGAAAGGTCCCTCCTTACAACATGCTCAAAGTAAGTGAGATGGAGCTTTACCATCCTTGCCTCCAAGGAGCAGCCTGATTTTGCCCTCACATGCCTCTTGTTGCTGAATACCATCGAGTGGAAACCAACTCATAGCTGACCCTCCTGTGGGTTTTCAGAGGCAGTTAATCACACGGGAGCTGATTGCCCATCCTTCTCCTGCAGAACATCTGGTGGATTTGAACTGCGTGTCTAGGGATTGCAGCGCAGCTTCTTCCTGCTAGGCCACCAGATCTCCATGCCTAGTAACCTAAAAGAATGTTTCTTTCTGTGTGTAAATAATTCCTTGACTTTATATAACAGTGATCTGATTGAAGATTTATCATTTTGTGGTTGACTAATTTTAGTCAATATTATGTCCTCCAGATATATCCATGTTATGAGACGTTTCTTGTTCTTTTAAAAGGACTTATTCTTTAATATATTTTCTTTAAAAAGTTACCTCGTTGTTATGCACTATTGAGCCAGAACCAACACATAGCTGACTCTCCAGTGGGTTTTCTGAGGCAGTAAACGGCATGCAAGGAAATTGTCCATCTGTTTCCCACAGAGCACCTGGTGAATTTGAACCATGTGCCTTTAGCGTTGGCAGTACAACTCATTACCAATAAGCCACCAGAGCTTCCCTTAACATGGTACAGTATTCCATTATGTATACACCGTAGTTTGCTTATTTCTTCATCTGCTGATGGACACCTAGATTATTTCCATCTTTTAGCAACTCTGATTTATGTTGCAATGAACATAAATGAGCATGTATTTATCAGTGTCACAGTTCTTAATTCTCTAGATGTATACTTAGTAGTGGGATTGCTAGATCATCTGATACTTCTGCTTAAAACTTGTTATAACCAAAACAATACATTTATTTAAACTAAATAGGAACTTAAATCTAGATGTTTAGGATACTTGGGTGATACTTGTCTTGACATGGAAGCAAAATGTCTGTCACCAAAATAAGTCTTTCCAATTGGAAGTTCACTAGGAGTGGATTTTTGGTTCCTTCAGAAAAAAATTCCGGCTGGTCCAGGAGTTGGATAGTTGGATAGCATTTGAACCCAGAAAATGTGATACCTGCTGGGGTGGGGGGAGGCTGCTTTGAGTCAGTTCCTACTTGAAGGAAATGTATTTTGTAATTGAGAGGTATGTCATCACCAAAAGTCGTCGTCCCCCCCTGCAGTCATTAAATTTCAAGGGCATTTTAAAAGAAAGTGTTAAGAATCCTCACCAGACTGATGAAGAGGTCCATGGTACAGAGGCATAAAAGGAGACTCCAGAGGGAAGTGCAGAGAGGAATGGGGTGGACTGCTTTAGCTCTTTAAAGCCTGTTGGCAGAGAGTATTGAATGGCCCGTGGACAGCCAAGAGAACAAATAAATCTGTCTTGGGGGCAGTACAACCAAGGTTCTCCTTAGCAGCAAGGTTAGTGACATATGGTCGCACATGCTTTGGACATGTTTTCAGGAAGTGACATGTTTCCTTGAGAAAAGACATGCCATTTGGAAAAGTAAAGAGAGAGACAGTGAAATAGAAGAAGACCTTAAGCTGACTCACTGACTGCAACAATGGGTTTGAGTATGGGGGAGATTGTAAGAATGGCACCGGATAGAGCAGGGTTTCCATCCTAGGGTTCATAGGATCTCTGTGCAGCAGGAGAGAGGATTATAAAAGGAAGGAGTGCATGTGAGTTCCATTTACAGTTAGGAGAAATCAGCCTCATCCCGTCTGTTTGAGAGATGAGGAAATTGGTGCTCTGGCTTTAGGTTGCACGTTTGGCGAGTGGCATGGTGGGGTTCAAACATTAAGGCTCTGACCCTGAGGGGCAAGGTCATGTGTGATCGTCATCAGGAGGAGCCTGTGAGAGGTCACAAGGTCAACCGTACCCACTGGACCTCCTAACCTCAAAGCCACATGGCTTCACTGACTTCCCAGCCTTTGTATAGCTGAAAGTTGGCCAGTGACTAAGGAAGACAGAAGAAAAATCAAAGCTTTGTAGTTGTGGTGTTGGAGAAGGGCACTGAATACTAACTATCCCACCGGCTGCCAAAGGGACGAACAAACATATCTTGAAGAAAGTGCAGCCCAGGGTGCTCCTTGTAGGCAAGGATGGTGAAGATTACTCTCACACAATTCGGCCATGTTATTAGGAGGGGCCCAGTCCTTGGAATAGAACATCATGTTTAGAACGGTGAAGGGTCTGTGTAAGAGAGGAGATCCTCAACAAGATGGATCAACACAGTGCCTGTAACAGTATGTCAGCAATGACGATGATGGCATGGAAGAGGGCGCAGTCCAGATGCATTGTTCTTAGTGGACTCCACAGCACCTACCAGTCGCCACCACCTCTGGGGGCTGAATCTATTGAGTCACGCTGCTAACCCAGAGGACGAGAGCATCTGGGCGCTCACATTGCTGAGTCAGGACCAACTCAACAGCAGTGAGTTTAAATCTGAGTTTTAGGTTCTCTGTTGAAAGCTGCCTTCATACACCAGTAACACAGCCCTGCACTGAGACAACTACATATTTCATGGGAACTCTATAGAAATTAATGTGACCCAGGAGTAGACTGTCACTCCAAGAAAATGCACCTGGGGCACTAGGATTAATGAATGGCTTTGCAGCATCTCAGGGAACTTGGATGACCCTCTGGTCCACCTGGGAGACTGGAGAAGTCCTTGGATTTGAGCTCAGATTGGTTTGTAAAGACTCTTGATTCCGGCCACCTTCTGGACAAGAAGTAGGCCATCTTGGTGGGGTTGGGAGCACACAGGGAGACAATGAGTGAGAAGGAGAGATGGCTAACTGGCTACTATTCCCTTCCCATTCCCATTTCCTGGGTCTGGTGGGAGTGGAAGTCCACACCAGACGCTATGCAGGTGCTACATGACCCCTGCGAATTTATCCTTGGCCCCAGCCCACGGCGGGTGGAGTGGGAAGACAGCCTGAGTCATGTGGCAGAAGAGCAGATGCGGGGCTCCAAGGCATGTTATTATGAAGTCTAGATGATAACTCCGGCCAGTGAACGCGCCAGGAGTGGGAGTGAGCTCTGCTGCCTCCTCCAGATCCCGCTGCTGTGCAGCTTGGTGACCTCGGTGAGTCATAGCAAGTTTCCTGGGCATCTCAATAGGTGGGGGTGGAGAGGGCAGGGAGAGAGCAGCCTCACAGGTAAATCAATCAAAAAAAAAAACAAACCAGGAAGTGAGCAGATAATCTAATTTTAAATAGGCTGAGATGTGGGTGTTATTCGGCTCCACTGCACAGCACAGGCAGCTAGGGGGCTGGGGAGAGTTTGGGAGCAGCTCTGTGGAAGGCAGGTCCTCTGTCTCCTGGCCCCTGGCTCAGATAGTCTGCCATTTCTGTTCCTTACCAGGGTGTAATTAACACCCCTTGCTGACAGCACTTCAGCTGGAGTGTGGGGCTCTTCCACTTGGATGCCCCAAGTGACGCTGTCCAGTGTCTTAAAGGGAACAGGATTTGGGAGGGGGCAAGGAGAGAAGGGCGCCCTCTAGTGGTAGTCTAGGGCTTCAAGTCTTCCTTAGGCCGGTCCACTCTGGAAGGAGACCTGAATCTGGTTTTATCTTTCTGGCTTCCTGACAAAACCCCTCCTGCGTAAAGGAATCTGCCAGGAATCAGCCAATTCTGTTTTCTTTTATCAAGAAGGGACTTTCACAAATGTCAAGAGATGTCTTGGCTCAGGCTCGGCCTTGTTGAGAGTGTTCTTTTCCAACAGCCTTCACTGTTGTCTTCACTGATTGTATATTTGAGACTTTCTGCGCATCCACTTTGAGAAAGTCTCTTTGGAGTAGTGCAGCAGTAATAACAGAGTGTGAAGTCCTGGGAATGGTACCTGGGGTTGGAAGCTAGTTTCTCTGTGTCCTAGCTGTGTTTGTTTGAACAAGGTGCTAACTTCTTTGAGGAACTTTAGTTTCTTTCTCTATAAAATGGAACCAATAGCCATTATGAAGTGCTGCTATAGAATATATGTTGTTATTGTTATTGTTACTGTTGTTTTTCTGTGCCATCGAATCAGTACAATAGATCTGAAGCCTGCTCTATCCTGAGCCAGTCTCACTGACTCCAGCACACCTACCCCCATTACCCCAGTAACTGTGTCAGT
>NW_006399921.1:4450616-4485457 GCF_000299155.1 Elephantulus edwardii | reverse complement strand
ATGACTAGGGATGATAGAAGGAGAATTGATGCCTTTGAGCTGTGGTGCTGGAGAAGAGTATTGAATATACCATGGACTGCTAGGAAAACAAACAGGTTCGCTCTGGAGAGGGTGAAAGCAGGCTACTCCTTGGAGGCAAGGATTCTGAAGTTTCATCTTACATACTTTACGCATGTTGCAAGGAGGAACCAATCTTTGGAGAGAGACATCGTTCTTGGGAGGGTTGAGGGACAGGAAGACCCTGGATGAGATGGATTGATTCAGTGACTAGAGTAATGGAGGTAGATGTGTCAGAGAAAAAAATGTTGGCTCAGGATAGAGCAGGCTTTGGAACTATTGTACATAGGCTCATTGTGAGTCATAAGTGACCCGACAGCACATAACAACAACACCACCTTTCTGCCTTTTGAGCATTACCCTTGGGAAAACTGTGCTTTTGATCTAGAATGATTGCTTTAAGGAGTGAGTACTCACCTGGTATTATTATTCATATTGGTATATATTGGTCTGTGTATTATTTGGCTACAGGTTGAGCCACAAGGATGAATTTAGTTTTAGGCTTGAAGGGTAACTATTACTGATGGGTAATTATTATTGTTCATTATTGGTATATATTGGTCTGTGTATTATTTGGCTACAGGTTGAGCCACAAGGATGAATTTAGTTTTAGGCTTGAAGGGTAACTAAAGGTGGTAGTCTTAGGGGTCCCTGCAGTCTCTATCAAGAAAGAATCCTGGTATTTTCATTCTTTTTAGCATTGTTCCACATTTGTCTCCTCTTCTATCCAGAACCTCCGATTCTGATCCCTTTTTAAGAGAGTCAACAGCTAACTCTGGGCACTATCTAGTTCTTCAGGGTCTTGGATACTCTGGATTAATTGTATCTATACAGATTTAGAGGTTTTTTAACTCTTTTTTTTTAAATTTAGGTTGTTTATTTTTCATTTCAATGAACATCTTTGGGATTCCATTCATTCATTGTTGCACCCTTCTCCCCACACAAACCACTCCCCCCTCCCCCCATTTGCTCCTCTCCTTGAAAAGCAAAAGAAAAACTCCCTCATTGGTACACAATCCCCCTCCGCACCTCCCCAAACCCCACCCCCTACCCCCAAATATAATCCACTCTGCAACCCTCATTGCATACTCCTACAATAAAAATAATGCCCTAAAATATAATACTTTTAGACTATTCTCTCCCCCATAGACTTCAATGCCGTAAACAGACTGAGAAAAGCTGGATGAAATATGTTTACGGTTTTTTAACTCTTATTTGCTGCAGACAGAGAGCTACTGGTGTTATTTTTGCTGCTGCTGCTGTTGTTGTTAATTGCCATCAAGTCAGTTATGGTTCATAGAGACCCTGTCAACAACCGATGGAAACCTTGTCCTCTCCTGTGCCATCCCCAGGCCCTCTGCTATGCTCAAGTCCATTGCTATAGTCACTGTGTCAATCCATCTCATTGAAGGTCTTCTTTAATTGACCCTCTACTTTTCTAATAATAATATTTTTCTGTAGATAAAAATGAAGTTTCACCATCCTTGCCTCTAAGGTATACTGATTGCACATCTAAGACAGACTTGTTTGTTCTTTTGGAAGTCCATGATATTTTCTGTACTCTTCACGAATATCACAATTTAAAGACCTCAGTCATTCTTCAGTCCTCCTTATTGTTTAGTTTTCAGATGGGAAGTGATTGAAAATACTATTGGTTAGGTCAGGCACACCTTAGTCTTTCAGCTGGTGTCCTTGATCTTTACTTGGTTGCTCATAAGGTTTGGTTTTGGGTTTGGGGTTGTTTTTTTTTATTGGTTTGCTTACAAAGTTTGTATACATTGTGTTTCACTTTTTTCACTCACAAGTTTTTAAGACAAAAATCACTACTTACCAAAGTGTGATGTAGAAAATTTCCCCCAAATGTATGGTCCTGAGCTCTCAGGCCTAGTGACTTAATCTCTCAATGGTTTTAGTTATGACTAAGGAATTTCGTAATTTTGCCCCTTACATGCTCTAACATCTTCAGAGATGTATTTGCCACAAATATGAATCCATATATAGAAATAACTTCTAACTCACATTTTTTTTTTCATGGAAAGAGTGCCATTCTTCTCCCTACAGCTATGTTGGGTGTATCTGTGTGTTCACTTTTAGACTACTATTATTACTACTATTGCAGGATTGTATACACTGTTTACCTTTGATGCCTGTATCTCTTATGTTCCTCTCCATGTCATTTGCCTTGCTCATTGTGTGCTAACCTCTCCCTTATTGTATACTATCTTTACCCTCACCGAAGTTAACGCACGTCTACCTCTACTTAGTGATTTACTCTCCGCTCCTTTTCCACTTCTTATAACCTTCAAAGAATGTTTCTTTCTCAATGGCAACCTTTCCTTGATTTGTATGTCATGGTCTCATACAGTATTTGTCCTTTTGTGATTGATTTGTTTTAACTCAATGTAATATCCTCCACGTTCATCCACTTGTGAGATGTTTTGCCTGTTCATCATCATTCTCTTACGTCGTGTAGTATTCCATTGTGTGAGTCTCCATTCTTGTGTTAATGGGCATTTAGTTGTTTCCTTTGTTTGCTATTGTGAAGAATGCTGTGATGAATATGAGCATGCATATATATATGTTCATGTCATGGCTCTTCTTTCTGTAAGATCTGTCTGTACCAGGTAGTGGGGTTGTTGGATCAAGTGGTGTTTCTGTTTCTGTTTAATAGCCATACTGTTTTGAACAGTGGTTGCATAATTTTATATTACCCCACCAGCAATCTTAGAGGGTTCCTGTCTCTCTATACTTCTGCCAGTTGTGTTGTTTTGGTTTTTTAAGAGGTTTATTTTGGGGTTTTTTAAAATTCATTAATGCTGAGATGAGATAATATCTCATTGTTGTTTATCTCAAGCATGTCTGCATGTGTTTGTTGGCCACATCTGTTAAATTTTTTTTAAAAAAATGCTAGCTTTTGCCTGAAGATATATATATATATCTCATATAATATAATGGGAAGACAATGTCAACAACAATAATAGTATGAGCTTACATTTATTTAGCATTACTCAGAGCCCAATTTTGTCCTAAGGGCTTTGCATGGGTTACTCATTTAATTCCCACAGACGATCTGTGAGAGAAAGAATTGTAACAAAACCTATGAAAGCTAGAATCTGTGTAAGACAGAAAGCTGCCAGAGAAGGAGAACTCAACTGCTTTTCCACTAATAAAGAGCAATTAAAAAGTAGTAAGACTTCCCTATCAAAGGCTGAAGACTTCCAAGACTCAGAAAAATAGTCTCGTCAAGTTCGTAGTATGACTTCCCTATCAAAGGCTGAAAAATTGCAAGACCCAGAAAAACAAGGCAATCTTGACAACTTCACCTCTCAAGGCTTCACGGTATATTCTTCCTCCCACTTTATGGAGAAGAAACCAAGGTTCTTCTCCTAGATTCACACAGCTGGTAAGTGACAGACTTGGGATGTGAGTCCAGGCAGCCTGTTCTAAGAGATGCTAATATGGAGGGCATACTATGAATGTGATACAAGGTGTGTGTGTGGGAGGGCTGTCTCCTTTGCTAATTGAGAAGAAAGGGTGTATTCCTGGGAAGGTGCACTGTGTGTTTAAGGGCAGACTGAGCTAGAGTAGCTGAGGGAGGGGAGGTTTCCAGGAGTAGGGCCTGATCATGAAGGTTTGGGGAAGACCACAGGGGCCTGAATCACAGACTAAACTTCACAAGGATGAGAGACATGGGTGATTTTTTAAGAGAGAGGACAGGGGTGTAATTCTCATAGCACAAAAGTTCATTTCCTCAGAAACATCATATTAATAAGCAACATTTCTTATGCAATTACTATATGCCAGGCTCTGCCATGCCTGTCATGTGTTAGTGTCTCATCTGTTCCCACAACTGAGTTAGCAGTTGTCACCGCTGATTTTACAGATGAAAAATGTGAGTGTGGAGAGTTGAAACTAGTTCGTTTGGTGTTGTTGAGCCAGGGCAATGTGCTTACAAGGAGATAAAGTTGGAGGAGGGAGGGTCAGTTCTGTCTTTGACACTGGCCACCTTCATTAGACTGTGGTTCAACTAGGAGACTTAGCAAGATTAGGACTGAAAAGCACCCCTTGTGGTTGTTGCGTACCATCAAGTTGGCTCTTGATTCATAGCAGCCCTATGGGTAATAGGACAAAATATCACCCAGTCCCCCCTCACAACTGCTGCTGTGGAACCACTATGTCAGTCTATGCTATGAGGGTCTTTCTCTTTTGCTGATGCATTCCTTAGACTATGTAATGTGAGGTCATTGCTGACCTTTGGTCCTGGGGACACAAAGAATTGGAAGGATGGAGGTGGGCAGAAACCAAACTGCTGTGTCTGGAATAATTTAAATGATGAGGAAATAAGGATAAAACTGAAGTTAGGTCTTATTCCTCTTCAATTCTTGTTTTCTTCACAAGAGCGCGTTTAATTCACTGCAAGTTCTGAATGCAGCTAATAACACCAAACTGCCTGGGTTTGAAGTCCAACTTTAGCACATACTGGTTTTGGACCTTGGGCAAAGATTTCATCCTTCTATGCCTTAGTTTCCTTAAAAATGGGGATAGTGGTAGTCGCCTTCCATTATGGGTATTGTGAGTGCCATGTGTGTGCTAGGTTGGAAATGCTGAGTTGAACACGTAAGATGCAGGAAGTTGTTTAATCACTACAGTGATTACAGACCTGATCCTGCAGGCGAGCTCTGCCTGAAATACTTCTATGCCTCTCCGTGCTCTTCCGTGCACTATACCTTCTGGTCCTTGCCTGCCTTTCCAGCTTCACTTTACAGCAGACTCCCTGGTCCTGTGGGTTTCCTCTAGTCGGGCACCTTTCAGCCCCAGAATGCACCCAGCTCCCTCGTGCCTCAGGGCCTTCCCACATACCATCACTTCCACTCGGAGTACTTACCCCAAGCCCTCCTCACAGGTAGCTTCCATCCAGGCAATTGAATTTAGTTGTCACTTCCTTAAGAAAACCCCCATGAACTTCCCAACTCTACCTGTTTACGGTGGATGCCCTCCAAAAAACACGCCCCCTCCAAAACAAACTCCAGCTTCGGCAGTTACCACTGAGTCAACTCTAACTCATGACTTCCTGTGTTTGTCAGAGTAGAACATGGGACGTTCAATGGCTGATTTTTCAGGAAATAGATAACTAGGCTATTCTTCCAAAGTGCCTCTAGGTAGATTCAAACCCCCAGCCTCTTGTTTACCAGTGAGAAAGTTAACTGACAACAGAACTCCAATGGTGACAGTATAATTCCATCCTTAAACTTATTATAGTTGTAACTTTACAGTTTGGTTTCATTTGTTTGTTTGCTTGTAATAGGGTTGTGGGGTTTGTTTATTTGTTTTTGAGAGGGTGTAGTCTATATAGTAAGTTGCACTGTTGACCTCAAGCGGGTACCTCTTTGTTGGGTCAAAACCACCAGCAGCTCCACAGGAGAAAGATGGGCAGTCTCCTCCCTTGCCATTTATGGCCTCCAAAAGCCTACCGGAGGGTCAGCCATGAATATGTTCCGACTGAATGGCACCGAGTTTGAGGTTTTTTTGGTTTTTCTTTGGTTGTTTTTTATTTCTCTGAGGTTTTATTTGTTTGTTCACAGTCTAGTGAATGCCTTCTACTTCCACACTCTTTGCCAACAGGGATCAGGCCTGTGTTCACTCCCTGTGTGTCCCAGCACCTTGGACGATGCATAGCTCAGGGCAGAGTCTATAAAACAGTGAGTGGCCTCTGAGCAAGTGGATTGTGGAATTAAGACGAGAGGACTGATGGCCAGAGAAGGAAGAAATCCCAGCTCACCCTAACACTCAAGGCAGACCCCTGGTGCCACAATTCCCAGAGTCCTTCATGAGCTCAATTATCCTGCATCACCCTCACCCAGACCCCAGGCAGAGCCAAGCATGCCTTTATCCCTCTCTCTGTGAAAGCCAGGCTGGAGGGACAGACCTATGAGCTCTTTCTCTGGGGGTTTATGGATAATGCCAGCCTCCAGGTTGGCCTTACTTAGAATTCAGTAAGCCTTTTCAATATACGAGGATCCCCAGAGACAATTACCTTAGAATGAAGGTTTCCAGGGATGCTCAGTTACAACCTTATTCTGTGTGGCATTTTCTCATTCCAGCTGTATCCTCCCAAAGCTTTTCGGAGTTAAATAACACAATTACAGAGTTAAAGAAATGACAGCAAAGATGGGAGGCACTGCTGAGACCTGGCAGCAGTGAAACAAGAGACAGGCAGATGGGCAGATGTGTAAAGGGTGGCCTCCCTGGGGAGCAGGAAGCTAGAGCCTGATGGGATTGGGGACAGTGAGAAAAAGCTGGAGAAGAAAGATGAAGAAACTGATCAAAGATAGTGCAGTAGGTCCAAGAATTCAAAAGGTCCTGGGGAAGGGGGTCATTTAATCAGCTCTCCCCAGGGGAGAATCACATAACAAGGAAGAGGCTATGGAGGGTGACTGCATGCCCAAGCTAGGCGATGACCTTTTTTTGTAGAGTGTTTGGAGCAGTGGGACAGAGAGAGGCCAGAGGAGGTCTTCATGTGAGTCTAGGGAAGACAGTCACGTCAGGCAAGTGCACTGTATCAGCACAATTGTGTTTGTGGTTCAGGCCACTTGGAGAAGTCTGTGGGGACCATGTATCCAGGGCCCTTGGTGACAGAGTCAATCCTGCCACCTCAGCTCGCTTCAAACTCAGTATGAGCTTGGATGTTGCCTCCAGAGGCCTTTGTTGAGAACTGCTGTTGTCAGCTTCATTGTCATCACCCGCACCATTGCCATCGTCCTAACAGCAAGCCTCCTTCAGTCCTTACCTTGAAGCCGGCCCCATGTTCCACATTTACAGACGTCGTCTCAGTCATTTTGCCAACAATGCCCATTTTTCTTTTTTCTTTTTATTTTCTATTGGATTGTTTACAAAGTTCATAGACATTGTGTTTCACACTATTCTTCATTCACATTGTGTTTCATACAATCATTGCCATGCATTATGTTTTATAAAATTAATCACCATTGGACCATTAATCACCATTGTGCCCATCTTTATCCTATCTTTTCAAGTCCGTGCCAGAACCTTTCCATTTCCTTTAGCTTCTCCCTCTACCCACCATGTTGTGCTACCCTGCATTTTCATCCCTACCCATCTTCACCCCTTTGCTCTCACCCCTTCCCCGTTGGGTCCTCATACATATTTTACTAGTTATCCTTCTATTTTTACAATAATGGTCTTGGGCACTTCCTCAGAAAGTTGAACATGGAAAATCCATATGACTCCACTACTAGGAATATAAGCCAAGAAAATTAGAACTGAGACACTAGTGGAGATTTGTACACCAGTGTTCATAACTGGTTATTCACCATTACAAGAACAAGAAGTTGCCTAAATGTCTAACCACAACTGAATGGATTGAGAACTTGTGGTACATTCACACAATGGAATATTATGGAGCAGTTAGAAGCAACGATTTTGAAAAATACTGCATAACTTGGGAGAGACTGGAGAACATGAGGGCGAATACCACGTAAGACCATTATTGTAAAAATATGCCCATTTTTCATATGAAGAAACTGAAGCTAAAGGAGCCTTAATACCTCGCCTAACATTCCATACCAGGGAGCTCTGGTGGATTAGTGGTAAGGAATTGTACCACCTGGCTCCTTGGGAGAATGATGGGCTGTCTCCTCCCTGTGCAATTTATTGCTTCTGAAAACCTGGGGGAGGGTAGGCTATGGCTCGATTCCAACTTGACTCTACACAACAACATCACACAAGTAAATGATGGTGTACTGACAGGCCTGTCTTACAGTGAAGCCTAAGCTCACAGCCCCTCATTCGTTTGGCAGTGTGCTATAGTATGTACAATTTGCCCACCTCCATCCTCTCTTGGCCCTCATGCAGTAGAAGGAGGTTGTTTTACAGCAGAGAAAGAGGAGTCCAGAGTAGTTACATGAGCCATACAGAGCAAGAGGCAGAGCCAGGCCTCAAGTGACCTGAGCCCACCTCCTCCTTCCTCCTCCCATTGGCTTGGCTGTGTGCACAGCCGGGAGGTAGGAAAGGGCTGAGGGTAGTCAAAGGCTAAGACTCTGCCAGGTCTGTCAATGATGCAGGGACACTGCTGAGGGGAAGGGGTAGAACTTTTCCCAGGACAGGGAGGACCAGAGGGAAACAATGGGACACTCAGCATCGGATTGCCCAGAGTAGGGTGCTGCTTTCTGACCCCTTCCTTATGCTACCCTCGTGCAAACACAGGTGGGTATAGCAGGCCCAGGCAGAGTGGTGACCAAAATTCAGCTGTGAACGTGTATCTCCTTCTTCATCTCAGTCAGGGCCTGCATCTCAGAAGAGCCACACAAGCCTCCAGGCTCCAACAGCAATGGTGACGATGCCTCGACCTCTATTAAACTCCAGGAGGCAAAGGATACTATGTTTTGGAAGTCACCTCCTGGCTGACTCTAGCCTGTACCTCCACTTGTAAATTCCACAAACATTCTGGAGTTAAAAGAGAGAGTCTGTCAAGAGCAGCATACAAAGCTCTTCAAAGACTAACCTCAATAAAACATGGGGAGAGGAGCGAGGTCTCTGTCTCCCCGGGAATGGATTTATGCACACTTGAGCTTGGGCACCACACCCACATGACAGGACAGAGTCGTGATGCTGCCTACAGCATTCTGTGACAGTTCCCTTTTCCAAGTTTTTCTTTTCTTTTGACAGACCCTACCCCTCTGGCTCTGGTGGTCCCCCTCTTCTCTAGTTTCCCACAACCCCTGCTTACACTTCAAGAGTTGCTCTCCCCAGATGGTGTTGTATATCCCCAACCTTTCGGATTTCCTTGACCCCAATAGCACTGTCCTAGCTGGAGTCTCCTCAGCTGCTGCTCTTTGCCGACCAGCTGGTAAACCATTTTCACTCAGCACTCATTCTCCATGACAAGCTCCACAGCGTTCATTTCTGCTGACCACCGTCATCTTCTTCCTGAGCAAAGTGGGAGCAATTTAAACTAGGCCATACCTCTTCTTGCCACCAAAGCATGGGATTTTCATCTGGGTGAGCCTTTTCATTTTACAGTTGAGGAGGCCAGGGTCCAGAGAGTGGAGTGGCTTGCCCAAGGTCACAGGCACCACAGCAGCCAGTTTTCTGATGTCCTGTCCACAGCCCTTCCTGTGGAGAGACACCCCCCCAACCCCCACCAGTGGCCAGAAGAGAGAAGGGTCTAGCATGAGCTGCCATCACAGCCAGGTTTCCTTTAGCTCCCTACGCCAGCAAGTGCATTTTTACCCCTTTTGTTGTTACATTGTCTCCATGGCTCCTCATCTCTAGTGTTTTATAGCTTAATGTCTTTTTAACTAAGGTAAAGTAAAGTGAAGGCACATAGTTTGGAATAATATGATCCCACGAGATTGTTGGTGATACCCCAGGGTGTACTGAAGCCAATGTGGATAATTACTGTCCTATCCTGAGTTAATTAAACATGAGAAACAACAAACCACAAAACCACCATCGGATGTTGTATTTTGTGAGTTTGGGTTTTCTGGGTGGTTTGGTTTTTTCCTTTTCACTGCTCTTTTCCACCTCACTCCTACTTCCCTTCTTCCCAAGGGCAGGTCCGTCAATAAGCACAGTAAGCACCAAGTTAGTTTCACGTAGTTTTACCACCATGTGAAATTGTTTGCTAAACATTAGTAAATAAACCTGTTCGTGTTTGGCATGCTGTCTCTGCCAGGGCTTGTGAATTTGAGAAGAGGCTTTGATTCTGTAGGAAAGTGCTGTGGGGTTGCGAGAGAGACAGATGCCAGCCATGCTTAGAAGAAGAGTCTTTGATGTGACAAATGTGAAATTGTTCGCTACAGATTAGTAATTAAGCATGGTTTACCTTGCTGATTGGGTTTTCCAACATTGCTGCCTCTTCTGCCCCACATATTGTTGATTAGAGAGAAAAGAAGGGAAGCTGGGCTGGGGCAGGGAGTCAGCATGTTGGCCAGAAGCAGGTGTTTTGTTTTCCTCTTTGCTTTAGTGTAGAGAAGTGTCTGTGAACTAACTCATAGCTGACCCTCTAGCAGGTTTTTAGAAGCTCTAGCAGCCTAAGCGTGACGTCCCTCTCCAAGGACTGATCCCTCCTTGCAGTATGTCAGACGAAGCTTCAGAATCTTTGCCTCTAAAGAGCAACCTGGTCTCACCCCTCCAGGATGAACCTGTTTGTTCTCCCAGCAGTCCATGGTATATTCAATACTCTTCTCCAGCACCACAGCTCAAAGACATCAATTTTTCTTCTATAATCACTAGTCATTGTCCAGCTCTCTGATGCATAGCAAATAATTGCAAACCCTATGGCCTGGATCTGGTGCACCTTAGTCTCCAGACTGACATCATTGCTCTTCAGTACTTTGGAGAGGTCTCTGACAGCAGGCTTTCCCAATCAGGGATGTCATGTTTGGGAGGGTGGAGGGACAGCACAAGAGAGGAAGACCCTCGATGAGATGGATTGATTCAGTGACTGGGTAATGAGAGTTGGTGTGTCAGAGACAATAAGATTGGCACTGGATAGAGCAGGGTTTAGGGCTGTTGTATGAGTCACTATGAGTCACAGGCGACTCCATGGCACATAACAACAGCAATGGCCTATGGAACTGCTCTGCTGTCCCAAAGGCACACAGTTTGAATCCACCAGCTGCTCTCTGGTAGAAAGATGCACAGTCTCCTCCTGTGCAATTAAACAGCCTTTGAAAACTCATGAGAGGGTCAGCTGTGGGTCAGTTCTGACTTGATATAAAACAACAATAAAAAATAGCATAAGAGAAGATTGCTCATCTTTCTTCCAAGGAGCTGGTGGTGGATTAGAACTGACCGCCTTTATGTTAGCAGTGAAATTCTTTGTAGACTACACCACCATTAGCTTCCCCTTTCTAGTCACACTTCTCTCTCTTTAAAGGGTTGATTTTATTTTAGATGGCAATAATCAACATTCTGTTGGGGAACTCCAAAATGGGTACAGCCAGTCATTCACATTGTTTAAATTTTAATTCTCCATCCCCTCTGTGTGCCCTGGAATTTCTTTTTTGGTCTGGCCTCATATCAGGGCCTGAGTTTGTTAACCTGTGCTGGGCATTGTGGCTGCTGTGTCTGATTGAACATGAATTGGAAAAGGAGAATTGGGATTGAGGTGTACAAGAGACTGACCTTTGCTGGTGGGTTTTTCTGCTATACATAAATCATAAGATCCCAAATCTGTAAAATAAAATGCCTGTCTTCCCTGACTTTTAGCAACGATTTTATATGAATCAAGTATGTGTTCAGAATTGATTGATCTCTTCCTCATTTATTTTTCTTTTACATTGGCTGATAAAGTAAAGAAACTGGATCTGAGATACAGTGCCTGAGTTACAAAACATGCTTGTTACATGTGTGTATGTGTCAAAACCACCTGGCAACTTGGTACAAATTACAAATTCCTGGAGCCCCACCACCAGAGATCCAGGGTGTCTGGATGGGTCTGGGGTATACATGTAGTGGACTTTGGTGATTTCGATGCAGGTACAATGAAAACACTTTCTTAGCACCATCACCACCAGCAGCAGTTGCTGCCATGTCAACTCTGACTCATAGCAGCCCTCCACGTGCCGAGTAGAACTGTACATCTTAGGAATTTCAGAGGTAGATTTTGACGACAGATTTCCAAGACTTGCTTTCAAAGTGCCTCAGGGAGGATTCAAACCTTCTACCTTTTCATGAGTAGCTGAGCATGGTAACTGTTTGTTCCACCCAGGACTGTCCCTTAGCCTCATCCCTTGATTTCTGGCTGACGTTACAGACACTTAGAGCAGTGAAGTGACAGGCTCATGCTAGCCTGTGAGAAAGGAGCGTGGGCTAGGACCGAAGACACTGCAGGCTTTGCCACTGCACTGTGTAGAAGAGACGATTACGTGAAAAGCCAAAAGAAGTAGTGGGGATTATCTGTAAATCTTTTTCAATATTAATTGGGATGTGCTGGGTAGGTTTTCTAGATCAAACAGAAAATTATAGATCTCTTTCTAAGACTCAGATAAGTTAGATAAAAAATACAGTTTAGCTCCCAGTCTTCAGGTTAAGTTGCCCCAGTGCACCAATCCCAGTACATAAGACTCCAGGGAATGAAGGTGTGTAGACCAGGGACCCCTGACGTGACTGAAAAAGCAGGACACCAAGTGCTCTGCCTTCCACACCAGCATCAGGTCTCAGCCGCCCCACCTTTTGCCCCCTCCGCTCTCTGCAAAGGCCTTCATGTGGTTCCCTGCCGGCTGAGGATGGGGGCTTCCATGCTTCAGCAGAGCTGAGGAGCCAGGGCAACTCTGCTTAGAGGTGGCCATGCCAGTGCCTTGTGCTCTAGGTTTGATGCCTTCACATACTCATATTTTTCCCTTGTTGGCTTGCCCCTTGCAGCGTACTCCCATACCATGTCTGCTCACCAGGACAGAACTGACCAGTGATCTCCATTGCTCTCAAGTCCTTCTAATGACTGGGCTCCTTGTTTCTCTAAGCAGACCAGGAGGAAGTGGGCTTATTTTGCAGCAGCATAGACTTTAAGTAGACATATGGAAGAACTTCCATACAGAGAAGTGTATTAGACTAGTAGTTTCTCCTTTCCCAGAGGGCCATAACACAAGACTGACTTAACAGCTGTGGGCACTTGAGATGCAAATCAGAAGGAGATAGCTTCAAAACAAATTCTGTTTACTTTGCATTTTTTAAAAGCACCAGACACTGTCTTTATGTTCTTGTGGTGGTACCTGAATTTTAACCTCAACAGCAACATAAGTGACCAGTGACGCAGGAGGCCTGCGTTCTAGTCCCATTTTAGGCAAGGACAAACTTTTGACCTCAAGTGATCTGCTCTTCATTTTCTCATGTGAAATGAATGGGGTTGCAGTAAATTTTTTTTTCATTTCATGGATCTAATATTTTTGTTTCTCTGTGAACCACACCATCACCATAGTGTCCTATACACCACAGCCACTCATTCAATTTGTGGTGAGTCGACAATGAGTAAACTGAGCGGAAAAAACTCAGTATTGAGTATGTGGGAGCTTGGGTTCTCTGCCAAGATGTCCCACCCCTAGGGCATTTTGAGGCTGTGGGTTGTCTGGTAGTGATCCCACAGATTTTCAAATGGTATGCGTGTTAACAGGTGTGTTACGTATGGGCCTACAAACCAAAAGATCAGTAATTCAAATCCATCCTGCACTTCAAGGGAGAAAGATGGGCAGTCTCCTCCTGTAAAGATTTACAGCCTTAGAAACCAGGTGGAGGGTCACTATGAATTCTAAACGACTCTACAGCAGTAAGTCTGGGTTTCTTGGGACTTCAAATGAAGGAGCTGTATGACATCATCCCTCCTCTGTTGAACTGCTGACTGATCGAGGGTCTTCAGGAGTCGATTTGTTGGTAGTGGGTTTGGTTTGGGCTATAACCTCAACTAAAGAGGGTAGCACACACAGTTAAGCACTGGATTGCAAACTGAAAGGTTTAAGGTTCAAGCTCACCCAAAGACACCTCAGAAGCCAGGCCTTGCAACCAGGTACTGAAAGATGACGGCCTTGAAAACCTGTGGTGCATAGTTTGGCCTCAGCGCTCAAGGAGATGATTGACACGGTGAGCACAGCAATGGATTTGAATGTGGTAGAGATGATGATGATGGAGGAGCAGGAAAGGGCAAGTTTCCAATCTGATGTTCATTGTGTCACTATGAGTCTTGTTCACCTTGACAACAACAAGTATATGATCACCATCAGTCCCAATTGACTCCACAACAGAACTGGCTAATTTCAAATATTCTTAATGTGCTTTCATGAGGGATTGTTTAGACCTGGGGTTAGCTGTGACTACTTAGAGTCCCTCTGAGCACTGAGAAGCCACATTTCCCCAGGGTGATGGCCTCTGACCACAAGTCTCTGTACCCTTCTCTCTCCTGTGGCCACCCCACTGATGGACCCTCTCTGTTCTTTCAGAAAGCAGACCTGGCTGTGGCTGGCCTCACCATCACGGCTGAGCGAGAGAAGGTGATTGATTTCTCTAAGCCATTCATGACTCTGGGAATTAGCATTCTTTACCGAGTTCATATGGTAAGAGACTTATTTTATAAGCATTTATATCATTACAGTTATTTGCATGCAAACACTGAGTTATATGGTAATAATGAATGACTCACAGAAATATTTAGATTCCAAGACTTAAACAAAAATGGGCTGGGCTATTTTTTCCCTCATCCAGCTGCATGGACTTGCAAACAAAAGAGATGGCAAAGTCATGCTTGTAGTTTTTCTGAAAAACAAAACAAAACAAAAAACCCAAAAAACCAAACACATGGCTTTTACGTCATTGAATAGAGGTGGCCAAGAGTGATTATTCAACATATGGTGTATTGTTTGTTTCTGGGACTGGTCTCCTCACTCTACTTCCTCCTGGACGAGGGGCATCCGACAGCCCTCATAAATGAACCCAGATTCTCAATGTCTCCCCACCACTGCTGTGTCCTCCCAGGTGATAGAATGTAGGCTCCTGCCCTTGTACCAATGAACAAAGAGCAGGTAATCTAATCTCATTTATTCCTGGCCTGTTTCCTCTTCTACATGGATTTAAAACAAACCCAAAAAACAAAAGACCAAAAAATCACAAACAAACTTTTATCTGGGTAGAGTTGACTAGAATGAGTGTAAGCAGATCTGTGAGAACATACCAATGGACACTAGGGAACCAACTGGACACCAACATATGCTGAACGGCAGGACAGCAACTTCAGGCTTCAGGATTTGGTCATTGCTGGCACTGCTATTGATGTGTCTGTTTTGTGGGTTGAGGGGATTTTGGCCCCTCTCCGCCACCTTCCCCTTCCTTTTTTTTCTTGTTGATGGTGATGGTAACTCATGTTCATCAAACACTTCCTATGTTTCAACTTCTGTCAGATAACCGTGATAGGGGCTGTGTTGTTCTTATTTAAAAAACAAGGTTACTGAGGTACACAAATTTAAACACACAAAATAAGCACACACTAGTGAGTGGAAAAGCTGAGCTTCGATTCCAAATAGGTGTGCTCTGAGTAGGTGTGTCTACACACTAGGCAGTCACTCTTATTGTAATTTTTTGTTCTTGTTTTTATTTAAAATAATATTTTCTTGTGATCTTGATAGTTTACACAACAGTTTAGTTTCTCATTTGCCAGTTTCTCCTGAGGTTGGCTCAGGATAAGTCAAAGTTCAGAGCCATTGTTCATTCATGGGGTGCCTGTGAGTCATAGTTGCCTGGATGGCACATAACACCACCACCACCACACATTGCTCAGTGCCTTTGGTTACGTTTTCCCCCAATCCATGAACATTCTGATTCTTCCCATTCTGGTTGTTCCATTTCATGTGATCTTTGAACTTCTGCCAAGGACTTTTGTGCCCACTTTTCCCTTTGGTCTTTGCAACTGCCATTTGAGGGGAAAGGGCCGGGATTATAAATCACACATTGCAGATAAGGAAACTGCACTCACACTTGGAGTTAATTAGAACTGGGCCTGGAATCCAGGTCTCTCAACTCTTAAGAGAACATTCTTGTCCTCATTACAGCTTGTTATACCATTTCTTGAGCCCACTACCAAGCCCTGTGAAGAGTACACGAAAGAAGTGGAGACACACAGACTAGACTGTGTCTGAATTACCCTGCTGTAGCCAGGCTATATATAAGTAGGCTCCGGTCTGAATTCTCTTGGTTAAACTGAGAACCCTACTCATGACCTGGTGGACAATGCAGAACTTTGTGGTTGAAAGCATGTGAACTCAAGGATTTCCACCACCTGCAGGCACCTGTGCTAGGTGACCTTCCCCAAATAGGACACCAGTAAATGACTATCTAATCAGGCCAGAATGAAACTCAATTCATCAAACCTCTTGGCATCCTAGACTGGATAGTTGGCTGAACGCCCCTACCACCCACCACCTGTATTCGTTGCCCTGCATTAGTTCCCTTGTCGAGTCAGGTCTGCCCCTCTCTCAGCCTCCATCCTGAGGCACCACGTGGCTGCTCAGATCTGATTTACATCAGGGGACCAAGCTGAGCAAAAACTGAGTGCTGGCATGAACAGCTTACACTAAGCAGAACTGACAGTTTATGCATTTATTCAACAAATATTTATTGAGGGCATTCTGTGTGTGAGGCACTATGCTTAGAAAGTACAAAAGTCAGCTATGGAGAGAACAATCCTGAACTAAGCCGAGGAGAACCCGGTGAGAACAAGTCAGAGATTTACTTTGCTCTCTCCCAAAAATGCAGGAGGCAGAGGAAAAGCATTAACAAGAAGAGCTAATGCTATGTCTGAAATTAGATGGAGAAATAATTGCTAATATAATGAAATTAAAGTTAAACATTGGATGTTTGTTATCCTGTAAATTTAATTGACAATTATCTTTGCACCAAAAATATAGTTCATTTCATTTATAATCTATGTTGTTATTAGTTATCATCAGTTAGATCCTTGATTCACAGTAACCCATGCTCAACAGAATGAAATGCTACCTGGCCCAGTACTCCTCCATTGTTGATTAATATTGTTATTATCATTATTATTATCATTGGCTGATTCTTGAAAGCAGCTTGTTAAACCTCTCTTCTTAGTTCATCTGTCAGGATCTAGACCCTCTTAGTTCTGTGTTCATTCGGTCACCCAAGTGATGAATAATTATTACCAAAAAGTGGCCATCTGGTAGTTGTCAAACCTGGGCACAAAAGTAAAAATTATTAACCTTTGGTATTAATATATTTATACTTTTAGTATAAATGTCTACTTAAGACCTACTGCTTACCTTTGTATAATAAAAAGTGATGGCAAGTATGTCTATGAAGTCTAAAGATAGCTGAAAATAATCTGTAAATCTCCAGCAATCTAAAATTATCTAGGCTTTTACATGAATATGGATCATCAAGTGTTGACTATAATAGATTTTCCTTCTCTCCAGCATCAGGGATACTGGAGTCCTGTTTCTGTTCAGGCATCCATAGGACTGAAATAAGAAGGATGTTTTGTTCTTCTTAGCACCTACTCCCTGTCAGTCAGGAGACTGGCTGAGAGTGCTGGCACTGGCATTTGGTACTGTGGGTTCTTCCTGGTTTCTGGAACTCTTTGTGTGTTTCTCTCTTTCTCTTCTTAGCATCCAAATCATCATTTTCTCCTGGCATACCTCTCTGTCCTCTGATTAATGCCTCCTCTGTCATCTCTGCTTATTCCTTTCTTTTCTGTCTGCCTCTGGTATGTCCCTTTTCTCTTTTTGCCTATTCTCTCCCTGGGTAATCATACTTATCTCTAAATCTATAAACTTCACCCTTGTCTCTTGTCTGAGCTCCAGGAGTATGCTTCTAATACATTAAAGACTTCACCACATGTATGTCTCAAGACCCCTCATTAACAGTTACTCAAAGTGCATCCAACCACATTCCTCACTCAGACTTGTCCTCCATGCTCCATCTCAGGTAAGGGCAGTGCCACTCAGTTGCCTCAGTTGTCCTTAGCCTTTCTTACCCTGCACATTCAGTTGGTGATCAGACCATCTAAGCAGTTCTCAAATGTGATGACTTCCCCTATCTCTTTTGCCTTCATTCAGGCTCCAATTATCTAACATGAATCACTGTCATCCCAGTGGCCTGAATCCTCCTTGAGGGCAGAGTTGTTTCTATTCTTGACTGTATCTACCCCAAAGGCCCACACACAAACACTCAGTGGAGAAGTAGTGGGGTGAAATCATGGACTACAGACTCTTAGACTATCTATATGGTTTTTTCCCCCCCAGAGTAACACTTACTAGTTACATAATCCATGCATCTCAGATTCTTCATCTGTAAAAATCAGTTGTCCTGTAAATTAAATGTGAATATATATGCTATATACTTTTGACAGTACCTGGAATATTATAGGACAATAAAGTGTTATTTCAGGCAGCCCTGGTGGCCTAGTGGCAAGAAGCTGCCCCGCAATCCCAAAAGGAAGCAGTTTGAGGCCACCAGCTGCTCTGCAGGAGAAGGATGGGCAGTCTCCTCCCTTGTGATTACCTGCCTCTAAAAACCTGCTGGAGGGTCAGCTATGGGTTGCTTCTGACTCAATGGTACACAACCACAAAGTGTTAGCTCTTCTGGTGAATAAATTTTTGTGATCTGTTACCCACTGCTTCCCACCCTCCACACTTTAGCACATGTTTTACTTCTTAATAAAATATAATCATATCCACATCCTATTTCAAATCATTCACTGGCTGTCCATCCCTTAACAGACAAAGTTCAACAATCTTAGCATGGAGAATAAAATCCATCTCTCCTACCCATTTACACTTCTTCTCTTGCAGGCACCTTCACCCATGTGCTGACTGTTTTCTCACCACGTCATCCTTTACTTGTCTTAACTTTATGCTTGTCTTCTTGCCACTTAACTACCTTAGCCTTCAATACCCAACTAAAATGGCATGTCTCTTCAATGTGACTCACCTAGATGGAACTATTTGCTGCTTTTTCTGAGTCACTGCCCTCTGCCTTGATTACAGCACTTTTAATATCCCTGGACTTTTTTCTGTCTTTTCCCAAGAATACTCTACTAGGTGATACATTAGGAGAAGGGGCCTTTTTGTCAGGCTCCAAATGTTTACGATAAAATTTTGAGTATGGAAATCCTGACATACTGTATTTACTTTATAAATGTGGGAGGAAAAGTGGAAGGGAGAGGAGACTATGCTCCTGGGTACAAGAGCAGCAGACTTTTCTTTGTGGCTGCTGTTCACCACTGAGTCCCTGGAGCATAGACCTCTATCCAGAGACCCTCAGGGACAGGACTCCAGGAGCCAGAATAAATGACCTAAATAGATTTCCCCCCCCTAACCTTTATCTCAGTGGTCTTGGGAGCAAAAAGAAATGAGAGGCAGAGGTTTCAGATACATCTACTTAAGCTTGGCTATGGCTGCTACCTGATCTCTTTGATCTTTCCCTCCTGATGCCTGCATATCCACATGTAACTTAGCACCCACCTGAGAAAGTATTGGAATACCCAGCTGGGGCCATGGGAGCTTCCAGGCCATATGCACCCATATGCTCTAGATCTGAGGTTT
Organism: Elephantulus edwardii; assembly: GCF_000299155.1. Taxonomy (NCBI): domain Eukaryota; kingdom Metazoa; phylum Chordata; class Mammalia; order Macroscelidea; family Macroscelididae; genus Elephantulus; species Elephantulus edwardii. The sequence continues at coordinate 4,466,330 of NW_006399921.1, read as the reverse complement.
CCCTTGACGTTCTAAGATGGGAATCAAGCAAAAAGCATTTGAAGTGAAGCCTCTCTGGACTTGTATGACATAGTAGCCATTTCCCCTTACTGTCTTATCTTACTGTCATAGTAAGATAACTGAGGACATTTTGCTGTGGAGAATTTTATGATTTTGATGCTCACTGTGAGCTCTCAAATATCTGTGTGAGTGCCAGAAAGAATAGCACGGAAAGACAAAATCATTTCTATTTGACATTAGAATATCTCACATAGTTTTCTTCCTTATTGTCCTCCTTTATTTTCTGCAGCAGCAAACTTGCCTAATGATGTTCTGCTCAGACTAATATGAAAGGAAACTTGCTTTTCTTCAGCACACACTGTTGTGGAGATTGCAAGATAGCACCAGGGTGTGCTGGAGGCAAACTTGGGAGTAAACATTTAGCACATGTAGCCCCAAATGGATAATCTAGGTTAAAAACAAAACAAAACTCAACATTGACATTTTCAAGAAGGCTAAGTGTATGTCCAGATTATTTGCATGTTGATGAGCATCTGCCTGGCATCTCTTTATTTATGCAGCACTTTGGCATTCCATATCTATTTAACACTGTAATTCCCAGATGCAGGTATATGATTTCCATTTTATAAGGGAGGTTTCTGAGATTCAGTAAGTCCAGTAATTGCAGTGGAAAGAGGAAAACCCATGCAGAAGTGGATTTTCTGTCTCCACATCTCACAGACTCCCAACTCCCTATTGTTATGATGCATTTTTCTTGACAATCTTGGGAAGTACATAGAGCTAATGGGCTTGACTACTAACCTGAAAGCCAGAGGCTTAAGTCTACCCAGAGATGTCTCAGTAGACAAGCTTCAAGATCTGTTTCTGGGGGAAAGTAGCTATTGAAAACCTCTTTGGAGCATCGTTCTACTCTGACACATTTGGGTGGCCATGAGTTAGCATCAACTTGTCAGCAACTGTTTTAGGCATGTTTCTCTTAGTGTCAAGGTCATGTGTGTTAGATGATTGTTCAAGATCTTTTCCAGCCTGACAATATAATCTGTGATTCCATATAAGGTCTCAAGTTAGCCAGAACTTCTAAGACACCCTTAAAAGTATGAAGTGAGCATTTCCCACTCTAATGTCCTCCTCTACCTTTGATTATCAGGTGGGATGTGTCACCCACTGTTCTTTTCCTCTTCTTAGCCCTCCGCAAGATTGTGTTCTCTCTTGCCAAGAAAAGTGAAAAATAAAGTAAAAAATGCAGACAGTGATTAAAAAGTGAGAAATAAATGCCAACATTAAATTAATGCATGGCATTTTCTGGATGTATTACCCATTTTTAAAGAAAGTCTGTTTCATTTCAGAGAGACTGTCTAGGAAAATGGAGAACAATGCTAAGTAAACCAGTGAATCATTTCTAATACTGCTTAATACTCTGTTCTAGGAAAATGAGTAAAGTTCTATTCCTTAAAGCTAAGAAACATGATAGCCAATATAATGGAAATATGGATCATTGGATGTATAATCATTTTAATATTGGCTAAATATTGCGTGTTTTTCTCTTAAGAACTAGAAACGTTTTAGTAATTCTCAGTCCCCTTTCATGTTGATGGCAGGGTTCCATTTTGCAGGAAAAGAGAATGGCACCCAGACAAGTTGTGTGATTTGTTCATGATCACTCTGCCAGTCAAAGCCAGTGCCAGGATTAGAACCTAGATCTCTTCATAACAGTTTTCCAACTGTGAAAACAGATAATCTAGCATCTGTAGTACACAGCAACTCCATCTGAGTATTTCATGTGCAAAGCAATTAATTATATTCCCTTTTCCTCTTGGAACCAGATATGGGAAGTAAACCCCAATACAAGTAAGACAGTCTACTCCAGGTACCTTAAAGGAGGCTGTCTCGGAGCAGGATAAGAAGAAATTACTCCTTCTCCCTCATCCAGAAGGAACTATGGAGGCTGTGTTCATTTGTCACTTCAGCCCTAGAGACTGTTTTGTTGACCATTGACTCAGACCTGGAAGAACTTGGCATATGTCTCATTCATTCTGTCTGCAATTTCTGGGGGAAGGCTGAGATGAAACTGTGTTCTGAAGATTGGAATCACTTCGTTAAGATCCATCCTTCCAGCAGAATGTCTGATAGTGCCCTAATTACTTCCCTAGAGAGCCCGGGGGGAACCTTCGTGATTCTTATATTATAACCCGTAGAAACTCTAGGAGTTATCGAGGGTGACTGTAGCCAGGTGGCATTCTTTCCCAAAGCATCTTTAGCATGTGTCACTATAGGACAGAAAGCAGTATTTCTTGTCCACTGAGCTAAGCATTACTATGAAAGGAAGCTTCCTCCTTTGTCACACACATCCTCCCTTGACTCATGGCTACCATTAGCCAGAGGAAGTAAATGCATAAAGCCCTTAGCATGCCCTAGTATTGCCTAGTCCCTCATGTGCATTAACTCACCTAGTTCTCACATCACCTTCACAGGTAGATTGTTTCATTTTTTCCCACGTTAAAAAAAAGAGAGGAAACCAGGGCCCAGAGAAAGCAATTAACTTGTCCAGGGTTGATAGAGCCAGGATTCCATCCTGGACAGTCTGGATCGAAAATAAGTATTTTAAATCATATCCTTGTTCTGTCTTACTTCATCCCAATGCCCTCATCTGTTTAACTCCAGACTCTGAGAAGGCTGTTGCATTCTTACTATGATCCCACTTCTAGCAGTATGCATAAAATGTTGTTGTTCTTGTTGTTATGTGCCCTGGAGTCAGAATCGACTCATAGCTGACCCTCCAGTGAATATTCCGAAGCAGTAAATCAGAGGAGGACATGCCCCTTATTGCTCCTGTGCAGAAATAGGTGGATTCAAACTATATGCCTTTGGGTTGGCATTGCAACTCCTTACCACTAAGTCACCAGAGCTCTCGTATTCTAAATATAAAATTAAATTTCAGCAAATTAACAGTTTTTTCCTGTAAGGATCAGGGGATGATTCACCGAACCAGCAGTATTTCATACCACTTCATAGCTACTAGAGTAGTCCCACTGCCCAAATTTAAAGACCCTCCATGCAACAGGATTGTGGTCAGTTGATGACTAGCCTTTTGGACCCCTACCACCCTCAGGGAACATCAGAGATACTAGCCTGTGACATAACTTAAAAGTACAGTTCAGAATTCAAGAATACCAGTTCTAATTAGAGTGCCATGGGAGCTCTGGTGGCCTAGTGGTAAGGAGCTGCTCTGCCAATTCAAAGGCAGGAGGTTTAAATCCAGCATCTACTCCAGAGGAGAAAGATGGTCAATCTCCTGTGTGATTACAGCCTCTGAAAACCGCTCAAGGGTCAGCAGTGAGTCGGTTCCAACTTGACAACACATAATAGCAATGATCTAATCCATCTTTGGAATTTTGACCCATCCTAGGCTTCTGAGGCATCTAATATATATAACGATTATCTGCCTGCAGAGTGGTTGTATTTACCAGGAGGAACTGGCCCAGGCTGCATTTAACAGAGAAGTGGGTAAATCAATATAAAAGCCTTCAAATGCAAGAGTCACCCTAAGTGATAACAGGTATAAATAAATAATGTTTAAGAGTACTTTGAGGGGATGAGATAGAGTAGGTTGGGATTCTGCTAGCACTGGAGAGATGGCATGGGATTAATTAGGAAGCTTGCTGGAGCAAGTTTCAAAGATGAAAAGGGGAGGAAGATGTGGTGCAGCTGTCGTTGGAATGAGGGAGACCATGGCCTGCCGACCGCACAGCTTGACGAATGAGCACCAGAGAAATTGAAGCCATCACCAATGATTAGAGTGAGGCACTTAACCTCCCTGGGTCTCAGTTCTTCCATCTGTCAATATGGTGAACTGGATATCGAAATCAAGAGAACACAGCATAACACTTGAGTTCAGAAGACAAACATCATGTTGGGTTGTCCTGTGGGTTAAGGACCATCTGTTATTTGGGGAGAAATACCTATGGCACATGACACCTCTTCTGCCCCAGGTACCTGTAACTTAAATGTTGCTTGGGAAGGAAGCAATCTAAAGAGTATGTTTTTTTTTAAGTAGGTATTCAGAGTCTTGCAAGTAACATACTTCTTTTTTTGGCATCGTATAAACATCTTGGCCTCAGACCAAGCTAAGGCACATAAGCCCAGACCCAAATCTCAAATGACTGCCCATTTCTTCCATCTTCTGGTCGGCGTCAGTCAATCACGGGCGGAATCAGATGTTGCCTTGCCAACATGACTGATAGGTTTCCTGCAGAGCCATGTTTATGTCTTGGTCCTTGTTTATGTGATGTGCTATGTTTTATAACTCGAGTCTCCAGGAGTTTTTCCCACGGCTGTGCATCATTTCTTATCACCCATAACCAAATATGGCAGCTTTAAATAGTGCTGTCATTTTCCTCAATTTCACTCGTTGTGATATAATCAGGTGTAGATTTCTGACATTGAGCATCTAATAGGGTTTTATATTCAAAAGCAAGAATAAAATATTCTTTTTCTCCTGGCTATCAATTGAGAGACACAGAGCGAAATAGTCATGAGTGATAACATACATGGAATATGTGTTCATTTGTCTTGGGAACTCACTCTCAAGAGGAAAGTGGGGTAGACCCAGCTAGTGTTTTCTGCTTCCCTGGTTATGCAGCCATGATCAGCACCTTTGCTTCCAAATATTTTTTTAATTGGTTTGCATGTTGTTGTTTGTTGTTGTATACTATTGAGTCAGAACCTAATCACAGCTGACCCTCTGGTGGGGGTTCAGAGGTAGGTAGTTAATTGCACAGGAGGAGATTGCCCATCCCAGGAAGAGATTTCCCATCCTCCCACAGAGCAGCTGGTGGCCTCGAACTGCCTACCTTTGGGATTGCAGCACAGCTTCTTACCACTAGGTCACCAGAGCTCCCAATCATTCATATATGTTATGTTCCCCCAGTCATTCATCTATATTATGTTTCGTTCATGTACAATCAGCACCTTTATCCCCTTCTGGATTCTGTGTGCTTATCTGTAAACTCTGTCTCCCTGCTGTTTCACTTGGGATGATCTGTAAGACCTGGTCAGCCCACGACAGACATGGAGATGACCATCTGGGAATTCTAATTCTCTTGCTCTCGAGTCCTTGGCTTCCTTTTAGAGACTTGATGTAGTGGTGGTCCAATATATGTTCAAATGGCACCTCCACCTCATTGCATTCTTCTCTTCTTTCCTCCCCTTAGTTACTGGCTTTGCCTCAGGTGATTTCATTTTTCCAACTGAATCACTTGACTATTCTGTGCTGACCAAACATGAATATACTATGAGTGAGAGAAGTTGCAGTTGGCTTCAGAGGGCAGTTCTCTGCTCTAAAACATACTAGATGGAAAATCCATTTCAGGAAGACCATCCTGTTGGTCACTGCCACACTGAAGGGCCACAAAACCTAGTAGAAATTGTTCCATTGGCAGAAGCCGAGCGAGGTATTTACTTCTCTGTGTGTCCCTTGTGCTCTTGTCCTCAAATGGGTGTGTAAAACACTCTACCCCCAGATGGTTCAGGAATGTGCCTGCTGAAGCCAGAGCAGGCTTCCACAGAAAGGATGGAACACCCTCCAAAAGAGAAGCTGAAAATCACCCATGATTGTGACTATGGAAATACAATGGGACCAAGAGGAGCTGCCTCCCTAGCCACCTACCTCAGATGCTGCAGTGGGAGCGCCTACTGTTACTTGGACTTTCTCAGCTTGTTGTTGAATGCTCAGAAGGCTGGTAGTTAGCTCAGTATTGGCAGAGAAAGTTCCCCCTTGTATTTTGGGGGGACTTACATAAACATGACAGACCTTAATATAGAAAGGTTCCATAATATGGGAGCTTGTGCAATGACCAGTATGACCTTGAACTTGAAAATGTACCTCTTTGTAGAACCCCAGAGTTAAATAGTTATTTTCAGTCCTTTCTTGGACTTCCCACAATTCTGGAATCAAAATCATAGCATTTCCTTTATGATGGCCCTTAGGGAGCATCTAATCTTGTGGTTTCACAGGAACTGAGGGAAGCGAGCCTGGAGCGGCAGCGAGCTGGAGAGAGCATGCCCTCTTTGTAATCGGCAGCTGCCACTCTGCCTCAGCAGGGGTGGCCATGAGAAAATAAGACTGCATTACCTGATCACCCCATTAAAAAGATTTCTGAGATCTGAATTTTTGAGAAATTTCTTAATCATTTAACATTGACAATAAATACAAAATTTTCAAATACTGCAGGAAAAACAAAACAGATCTCTGGGCTGTGTCTTGTTCATTGGCCACCAGTGCATCACCTGTGATCTAGTCCAAATCAAGCTAAGGGCTAAGAGTAGATTGGTTAACTCCATTCTACTCATTTCATTTCATGTTCCTGCTGAAAATGATAGGGAGCTTGGTTTCTAGGGATCCTATTCCTTGCTTGTGCATATCCTATGGTCTGGGACAGTCAAACCATGCTTTCTTGCAATGTAATTGTATGAATCCAGGGCTCTGAGTAGGAAAATGGGCATTTGAATCCTAGCTCTTAGTTTACAAGCTGTATAACCTTGGACACAGGTTTGTTGACTGCCCTAGGCTTTGGTTTCTTCATTAGGAAAGTGAAAATAGTAGTTATGCCTGGAAGGATGCTGTATACTTGACATAATGCAAACTCAAACTGAGGGGTGTTATTGTTCTAGGATCCACAGGAAAAAGATGTATCAAAGAAATGTGTAGCTATTACACGACAGAAGCATGCCAGCCAGAGTCGCTGCCACCCCCGGGGGAACTGGGCAGTACCAGAAAGCACTGAAGGCTGTTTTCACTTCCCCACCCAACACCTCCCTCACCCTGAAAGTGATGTGGCCGAGTGTGTACTTACTTCTCTTTGCTGAGATCAGGGTTGAGCCAGACATTTTGGAGTAGCCCCCTTCACACCATCAGCCCCAGTGTCATTTAAACCAGTTACCCAGAACCACCAGAAAAATTAAATGGACAGCTAAACCCGTTTACCATACCACTTGCTCTGGCCTGCCTCAGGGCCATTTTGACTGATTCTAAATGGTGAATTTTGTTTTTATCTCCATTTCCAGGGACGCAAACCCGGCTATTTCTCCTTCCTGGACCCATTTTCTCCAGGCGTCTGGCTCTTCATGCTTCTAGCCTATCTGGCTGTCAGCTGCGTCCTCTTCCTAGTGGCTAGGTACTCTCCTCTCCCTGTCCTCACGTCGCCACCTAGTGTTTGTCCGTAGGAACTACATGGGGAGGAGCGGTGTAGGAGGCGAGGTGGGCTGAGCAGACCTTGGTGCTGAGCTGGAGGGGTGGGAGAGGGACCAGAACCTGTACCACTCTGCCTCGCACTACCTGTCCACCTATATACACACACATTCCCTCACATGCAGACAGGTGAGGTCATCCGGATTTCCTTTGGCGCCTCTCCTGCTTTCTCCTTTCCCCAGCCTCCAGCCCCCTGCTTGTCCAGGAGCCTTGGGAACAAGGGAGGGAAGAAGAGGTGGCAGGGAGATCACTCTGATTAAGTGCTATGCATCTGTCTGCCCTGGCACCCGTCCTGGCTAGGATCTGCCACAAAATACTGAGTGACAGGAAATAGAGCAACAGGTCTGGAATGGGGGGTCAGAGGCTGCAGTGGCACAGAGAGGGAGGACGCTGCCTGAGCCAAGAACTTGGCCCTTCCCCAGCCCAGATCTGCGAATGGGAATTGTGGAGGAGGGCTAGGCAGCAAGGGAGCAGAGTCCAGAGGGGCTTTCCAAGTTGTAGTAAGTTGAGCCCAAGGGTCCAGATAAGGGTTAGGGGAGGAGAAGCCCTCTCCTCTCCCCCTGAAATCAGGAGCCTCCCCCAGGCAGTGAAAGAACATGAAGAGCACCCTTAGACTCTTCCCCAGCTGTACTCCTGGAGGGAGATTGTCTCCATCTGAGCCTGAGGGCTGGCGGACTGAACTGAGCCAGGGGGCCAGCTTCCTCTCCAGGAGTGGGGTAGGCCCTACTGACTCGCCTCCACTGCCTCGTCGGACCTCAGCATTCTGAAACAGAGGCCCAAAAGAGCAGTTATTCTGGAGCAGAGAACTGTTCTAGTAAGCTGCTAGAAGCCTGCTGGTGACTCTTCCAGGTCTGCTCTCCGGTGTCCCCTGTGCCTCTGACCTCAGTGGCAGGAGACAGATGATTGTGCAGTGCACATTCCACAACTTCGGGGGAGGATCCCCCTAACAGACTCGTCCAGTCAGTTCAGGTTCAGAGGGGAGCCCATGCTCTCTCTACTTCGTGGAAGGAGCATTGATGTCCTGATCCCTAAGAAATGGGAGGGTTCTAACCCCGCAACCACCCCAGCCTGCTGAGGAGACGTTGCATCACCTTGCCTTTTAGAGATCAAAGCTAAGACTAGGAGAGTTGTCCTTTCCCACTCAATCCAGCCAGGCAGAGCCTGGCCTTGCGTACATGATGGTCGCCTCCTCCGAAGGCAGCAGGTGCTGCTCAGTGCCACCTGTCCCTCTCGGGCCTGAAGGCATTGTCACCACCAACTATGTGTTGTCAGCAGGGACTGTGAGGTGTGAGGCGCTAACGTGCTGTCTGACACCTCCCCTCTCCGCTTTACCACATTGGCTGCTGCTGTTTTACAGGTGCTGCCTGCCTCCCCGAGGCCCAGCTCCCCCAGATCTACTGCTCTGAGATTCATCCTTGTCCGCTTTGACCGTGTCCTTTTGTGGAGCATGCCATAGATCTCAGCTGACCCTGAAGCCCTGAAAATGGTCTTAGGTTGTGGTCCCCAGAGGTTCACATACAAACCTGTGTCACCAGGCCACAAGTATTTAAACACACCCTGAGGATCCAGCAGGACCTCTTAGCACCACACAGCACGCAGAGCCTCAGGAACCATCTCAGACTAAAGGGTGATGCTGTGAGAGTCTAATCGTGCAGCCCATGAACCCTGTACTTCTGAGCCTTAAAGATTCGGGCCTAAGGTGCTGGATTTCAAACAGGGTTCCACAGAGTGTAGAGGGTCCCAGAAGTATAGAGACTGTTGGGTGAGAAGAGACTGGACAGCAGGGCCCCAGGCATTCTACACCCAGCCCAGGTCCACTTGTATCTTTTATATATTGTAGCTCTCAATAAGATTTTAGAAAGTGAACTTTTTTTTTTTTTAAGTACTGAGCTCGGGCAACCATTCTTAAGCTAGTATTTAGCAGTTTAACATGGGGACTTTTGGAAATTTGGTATCCCAAGCCCTGTGGCCTCGAACTCCCTAGGGGGGTACCCAGGACTCGGGAGAATCTTCAGGTGTGCTGAGGGGGCTACAGAAACGTCAGTGCATAGTCAGCTGAGAGAAAGACTGAAAGAGCCAGTGATGATGGCCACACTTGTGGACCCTTCACACACTCAGGGTTCCACCTTCCACATCCTCTCGTGTCAAAGCCAAAGCTCTCTGTGAGACATGGCCTTGGGGCTACAGAGTGGAAGAGAGGGGGCATGTACAGGATGGGCAGGAAAGAAGGGGTTTCCAGGCCTCAGGGGCACAGTTCAGAGGGAGGCATGTGGTGAGGCGAGAGGGCCAGAGGAGGGTGTGGAGTAGGCAGGCCTTTCTGCTGCACTCTCAGCCCTGTATGCCTATCAGATCTGCCTGGAGAGTAAAAACTGTTAAAATTGCCACCTAGGCCCTACCAGGGCAAATAAAATCTGTGGGAGTAGAATTCCGCCATTGACATTTTTTCTTTAAAGTTCCCAGGTGAGTCTGCAGAGCAAACAAGGTTGAGAATCCGTGTATCAGAGATTGCCATAGTCTACGGTTCTCTAAGACCCTGGGCCAGTGGTGGCAGCATCTCCTGGGAACTGACCAGTTCCTAGCCCTCGGCCGAGGCTGACTGAATTAGAAACTGAGAGGAAGGAGCCCAGTGATCTGTTTAAACAAGCCTTCTTAGCTATCCTGACATAGGCTAATGTCTAAGAGCCTCTTTTCTAGGCTGGGAGTTTTCAATCCAGCCTCATGTGCGGCCCCAGGGCTTCTCCACATTTACCTCAGGACACTGGGATAGCAGATGAAGCAGGGTCCCAGGCCACTAAACACACGTCCAGCTTCCGACAAAGGGCAATCAATCACTTTCATCTATTTTGTGATAGAGTTTCATGTCAGAACTTATCTGTTGTGAAACTTTAAAGTGTTTCTTTGATTATAGGGAAAAAAGAGTTTGAAAAATCACCCATCTAATTGGTTGGACTCACTTTATTTGGTTGAGGAAATCAAAGGGAAGTTTCTTGCCCAAGGCCACACAGCCCTCACTCATTGCTAAAGCCCATTGAATGAGGTAGAGAGGGCCCCCTACCCCCACCCCGGTCCCAGCCAGCGCCACCCCCTCCCACAGGGTCATCCTCTGTGGCACTGGCACATGTTCCTTCTCTCCCACAGGTTGACCCCCTACGAGTGGTACAGCCCGCACCCCTGTGCCCAAGGCCGGTGCAACCTCCTGGTGAACCAGTACTCCCTCGGCAACAGCCTCTGGTTTCCAGTTGGGGGCTTCATGCAGCAGGGCTCCACAATTGCTCCTCGCGCCTTGTCTACCCGCTGTGTCAGTGGCGTCTGGTAAGATCCCAGGCAGACACAGGGCCAGGCTGGATGTGGCGGGAACCCAGAGAGCGGGGACAGGCATGCTAAGGGCATCCTCAGGTGAGCCCTACTCTGGTTGTTGGCAGGCAGGGGGATCTTAGGGGCCTCTGGGAAAACCTCCACAGTCTCATTGTTTGGAAACAGAATCTAGTGGGGAGCTGGGCTGCATTTTGCTGTTCATGGTGGTTTAGAGTCAGCGAATGAACATATTTTCTTTCTCTAACCCTTAAAAGATCCTGATAAAGAGAGAACCCAACTCAGGATGGGAGAGGTGTAGGGAGAACAACCTTGATTCCTCTATGCAAAGTAATTGCAGCTTTTGACCCACCTCCTGGGGTGTTTTGACCCACATCCTGGGGTGGGGTGGCTGCACCTGGAATCAGAACATGTCCAGAAATCCCTGCAGGAAAGTGCCCAGGCCGGTTGCTTTGTCACCACCCCTCTACCAGTTTCCTCAAGCCTGGTCCTGCTGCCCCTGGCTTCTGGGGGAACACACAAACTCTTGGCCTCTTAGAGTTAAATGAATCTTGGAAGGAGAGTTGACTTCAAGCAGTCCCCTATGTGCAGGGGCATTTGGCCAGACAGTGTCAGAAACCGCTTCTCTTTTTGGCTTATCTGAAGCAAAAGGAACTTTTCAGAAGGTTCAATGAGTGGGAAAATGCTTTGAAAACGTGGACGTGACGAACAAATGCGTTGTCTCAGTGTCCTAGATCTAAGTTAAATATCACAAAGTGATATTTAAACAACAAGGATCATTATCTCACAATTCTAGAGGTCAGAGGTGCAGATCAGGGCACCACCTTGTTGATTCCTCCTGAGGCTTGGAGAGAGGCCCTTCCTCCTGGCTTCTGGCAGGTCCTGCAACCCGCTATGTCTCTTGACTTGTAGATGCATCTTCACACAGCATCTGGCCCTATGTCTGTCTGTATCTGTTCTTCCTTTTTATAATAAGGTGCCATTAGGATGAGAGTAGAACCCACCCTCCTCTGTTATGCCCTCCTACTCACAAATGTAAAAGCTCAAAGACCCTATTTCCAAATAAGGTAAAGGGGTTAGGATTTCTTTTGGGGAGGAGGGTGAAAAGTGAGGTCACAATTCTGTTAATGAATGTATTAATTAAAAATTACTATTTGAGTACTGAATATCCCATGGACTGAATATCGCATAGGACTGATATAGTATAGAATATCCCATAGACAAGCAGCTATATCTTGGAGAAAGTGAGGCTAGAATGCTCCTTGGAGGCAAGGAAGGCAAAGCTTCATCTAATTTACTTTGGACATGTTGCTAGGAGAGGCTGGTACTTAGAGAGGAACATCACACTTGGAAAGGTGGGAGGTCAGCAAAAGAGAGGCAGACTCTTGATGAGATAAATTGGAGCAGTGACTGCAGCAAAGGACTCAAGTGTGTCAGAGATGCTGAGAATGGCACAGGCTACATCGAGATTTAGAACTATTGTTCAAAGGGTCGTTATGAGTCATTCTCAACTTAGTAGCACCTAGCAACAACAACAACAACATTAAAACTAATGTAAAAAAAAAAATATTTAGCCCTAGGCATGCTGTGCAGGGTGCTCTGGTGACCCACTGGCAAGAAGCTGTGCTGCAATCCCAAAGGCACATGGTTCGAGTCCACCAGCTACTCTACAAGAGAAAGATGGGCAGTCTCCTCCTGTGTGATTAACTGCCTCTGAAAATCCACTGGAGGGTCAGCTATGGGCTGGTTTTGATTTGATGGTACACGATAACAACAGTAAGTGATGCTGTGCATTATATGTCAAGATGCTTGAATTCACTATGTGCTCTACTGGAGAAAGATGAGCAGTCTCCTCCTGTAAAGATTTACAGCCTTGGAAGCCCAGCGGAGGGTCACTACGAGTCAGAATTGACTTGATGGCAGCGCGCGTGCGCGTGTGTGTGTCTTGAAGAGGCAACTGTGAGGCTTTGATGCCTCTGCATGTAGGACTTGTAACCCTGGTTCTCTCCTTTCCCAGCCTTATTTCCACCAAATTAAAAGGTAAAATGTTTCCACCTTTCAGTGCCAGCAGCAGAATAGGGGTGGTCTTAGCAGAGCCACTTGGAACCACTGGGGCTGAAATTAGAACCAAAGCGACCGCCATTGAGTCCATTCTGACTCTTGATTCTGAGATAGTAACTCTTTATGGGAGGATGCTGTCTCGTCTGTCTACTTCAGAGCAACTGGTGGATTTGAACTACCAGCCTTTCAGTTAGCAATCCAACACATAACAAACTATGCCATCCTTACTGGGGCTGATAGGGAGGTAAAAGCACAGCTGGGACAGAGTGACTCCTTCCCATTTGTTGTTGTTGTTGTGCCATCAAGTCAGGACCAACTCATAGTTGACCCTCCAGCAGCTTTTCAGAGGCAGTTAATCACTAGAGAGGAGATTGCCATCCTTCTTCCACAGAGCCGCTGATAATTAGAATCATACGCCTTTGGGATTGCAATGCAGCTTCTTATCACTAGCTCACCAGAGGAATTCACCATTTTGGCAAGGTGATGATGTAGAGAAGTCGTTGACCAGGACCAGTATGAAGAACCGGTTCTCACATCCTCAGGTAGAAGGCATGATCTCAGCAGGGACACTCATAGCTCTCTCAAAACCCAGATGTGGACAAAAGGCCCAGGAGACAAGATGACAAGAAGGTAGGGGCAGGCTTTCCCCTATTTCCACATGGGAGGTGTACCATGCTGAATTATTCATTGAGGCTTGTCTGTGGCCTACCAAAGGGATTGTGTAGCTTGACAATAGTGTAAATAAGGCAGGACCTTTTGGATAGGCACATGCAAATAAGATGCATATAATGCTAATGTGGAAATCGGTCAGTTTTGCCATCCTGCCAGGTGTAACTAAACAGTTTCTCAGGCAAAAGATGGATTCCCAGTAGGCTTGGATCAGTGGTGATGGATTTTATGGAATACAGTATACATGAGTGATTGAAACACTGTGAAGATAGGAATGTAGTGTACATGAGTGATACACAATGTATACAAGCTTTGTATGCAAACCAATATCAAATAAAAAAGTGGGAAAATAAACAAACCCAATCAGATAAATATTAAACAAAAATGAAAAATAGAAAACAAGTTGTCTGGACTGGGCTAGTGTATCTACCAGCTGAGGAGAAAATTGAAGTTGGGATGTACAGTCATGTCAGAGCTTCTGCCCATCTGAGTGATAGCTGAGGCCTCGAGATGTGAAATGGACAAGTCACTGGTGGCACCACTTCAGTGTAGGGTGTGTTAAGGAAAGGTTTGCCCTGTCTAGGGGAGATTCTCCTGGCCTCAGAGGGTCATAGGCTAATCTTCCCAGCTCAAAGATAGTGTCTTGGCAAGTCTAGGAGAGTGGTACAGGCAGGAGGAACCCAGACAGAGATGATGGCTAGCATAAGGATACAGTCAGTGCTGACCAGAAATCTCCATGGATAACACACTCTGCAGAGTGCACACTGTTCCAAATGTGAGCTTAGAATGTGCCAGGTAAGGGTTCCCAGTAAAAGAGGGGAGCCGTAGTCAGAGATGGTACCCCCACTTATCCAGGGACAGATTGAAGGAAAGGTACACAGTCTGAAGCTTCCAGAAGAATTCATCATTAGGATTCTTTCTCATTACAGAGAAATCTTAATTTGCTAAATTCTCATTATTCTCCTCTTTCTCTTCCTTCTTCTTCTTACTTCCTTTTTTATATAAAATTTCTCAGTGGATATAACCTAAATTTGAATTGCTAGATTCATCTACTTTTTATTTAAATGTGAAAATTAAAAATAAAACAATCCCAAAAAAATTCACTCAAGAGAGAGAGAGAGAGAAAGCAGCAGCAGAGAGTGAAGCACAGATCCTTGCACTGGATGGATTGAAACCAAGACACGGCTGTGGTAGAGCAGCAGTGGCAGCAGATGTACAGGAGAAACAGAGAATGGCCTGCGACAGAGCTGACCCAGGCCTGCCGACCCACAGAGCTGGAGTCCAAGCTTTCTGGCAGAGAAGGGGTGCAACTGCCTAACTTTTAGTTATGCCATAACTAAAAGCACTTTGTACCACTTGTCCATGAGGGATTCAGAGCCCAAAGCCCAAGACCAATGGTCAGAGGGAGGCTTCTCTGAGAACATATCTGAGAAGAAGCTGTCCTCATTGAAGGTTTGTATCCCGACTTTCCCCCACCTAACTGTAACCTGATATTTAACTAGTAAACTCCACAATCATTGGTATTGACCGTGAGTTCTGTGTAGCCACTGTAATAAATTAGTGAGCCCAGCAGTAGAGCAGTGAGAGCTGTGGGAGGAATAGTTAGCACCAGAATAGGATAGAAAAGGTGCAGGATTGTAGGGGCATGTCCGACCTTTTAAGACTTGGTTTTGTGCTGCTGTTGTTAATGAGGATTCTTCCTCCTTTGGAGTTAGTGGAAGTCAGACTCTGCCTCCTACACACGTACAGGTACTTTTCCTTCCAGAGAATACTTGTTCCTTGCTACCCAGTCATGTCTGTTAGCTCCCCATCCCCCAGGAAGTGCCTGATCCTGAGAACTTCAGCCCAGTTGTTGCTCTCTGCACTCAGCCTGCTCAGTGCTGTTGTAAACAGCTGTCCCTGTGGATCCCTGGTTCCAGGGGTGTTTCAGCACTAATGAGACCCACCACATCATGCCCTTAGCAGTCCCTGACCCCTGAGATCACTGTGTCTCTGCCCCTTGGAACTCTTGAGTATCAAATCAGGGTCTTGGTTTTGTCAGCTCCCTGAGGGGTGAGAAAGAGCTGAAGGAGGGCTAACACGGCCTGCCTTGGCTTCCTCTATTAGAGAAGGAAGCAGAAAATGCCATGTCACTAAGAAGAATGTTAGTTTTAAGACATCGACTGTCCCTTTGACATAGGAGCAGGACTCTGCTGACCCCTCCGGGGAAGTTTAGACATGATTTGCTTCTCAATAAAGGGGATGATGGGCTTGTACTCAGCCACTCACCCACTGTCACTAAGTTCCTCCTCTGACTGCCATAAACAGCCATAAAGCTGCCCAAAACATAAGCAACATCAGAGTGTAGTCTTGGGTTTCCTCAGCCAACTTTCTTTTTTTTCCCCACTTTTTTTTTTATTAAATTTTATTAGTATTAATGAACATTT
>NW_006399921.1:4412941-4449269 GCF_000299155.1 Elephantulus edwardii | reverse complement strand
GCGATCTTTTTTTTTTTTTTTTTTTTTTTTTTTTATATGAATATCTCATTGGAACACTGGCATCTTCCTGAGTATTACCTGCCCTGGTTTCCTTCCAGGGCTGGTTATGAGCAGCAACTTCCAAGAAGAGGGTAAGAGCTGAGGCAGCAGCAGGGCACATGGGTCTTAGCACAGAGGAATACACAGGCTTAGCAGTCACCACCAAAACAGAGGACAGCAAAGAAGTAGTCAAGTGGTGGGGAGCTGAGGGGAGTGTCCGATACTCAGTCCAAGGGAGCTCTGGTTGCCTAGTGCTAAGAAGCTGCACTGTAAACCTCAAAGAATGCAATTCTAATTGAGAGGCTGCTCCCTGGGAGAGAAATGGACAGTCTCCTCTGATACAATTCACGGCCTCTGAAAACTCACTGAAGCATCAGCTGTGAGTCATTTCCAACTGGTCAGCACACAACAACTCAGTTCAAGGCTTAAACACACACACACACACACACACACACACACACACACAGAGAGAGAGAGAGAGAGAGAGAGAGAGTCCTGGTGGCCTAGTGGTAAGGAGCTATGCTGCCAAACCAAAGCCATGTGATTCAAATCCACCAGCTGCTCTGTAGGAGAAATATGGGTAATCTCTTCCTATGTGATTTTTTGCCTCTGAAAACCCACTAGAGGGTCAGCCATGAGTCACTTCTGACCCAATAGTACACAACCACATCTTATATCCTTACATAAGGAGCTCTGGTAACTTAATGTACAGCTAACCAAATGGAGGGTCATCCTGAGCTGGAATCAACTCTGCACCACTCATTCTGTCTCTTAGAAGATTGAGTAGGCATCATCATCCCCAGTTTACACAAATAAATGAGTTCAGGAAAGAGTGGCTTTCTCGTCAGGTAGAACATGACAAAGTCAGAACTCAAAACCAAATAATCTCACTGACAGTCTGGCACCCAGTGCCTATGATCTGGAGCCCAGATGTCCTGACTGAACTGGTGGGTGTCTCCCCACTTTGCGACTGAAGAGGCAGTTTTAGGAACCCAGGAGCAAAGAAGGAAACAGGGTTCCTATTTCTGGAAACTGCCAGTTACTGAATCCCTGTGGCAAAGACAGCGCATTCTTTGGCAGTGTCTTTATAATGACCTCATTAGTTCTGATGCAGAGTTTGTGATTATCCACCCAACCTTGTACCTGCAATTGTAATCATAATCCTTATACATTATTCCTTCTTATACACTGGCTCTTATCCTTGGGCAAATGTCACCCTTTTGACCTTATATTACTGAATATCCTAACAAATAAGTGTCTCTGGTGTCAATGCTTATCCTAATGTTCTGTCAACCATTTAACCAGAAGTTAAGCTAACAGGATGAGTTTTGTTCCAGGTTCGAAGGGTGATTAAGGACCCGTATTCTTCCAGTCTCTGTCAGACTAGTAAGCCTGGCCATTTTTATGATATCTGCTTTTGTCTTACATTTCCCCCATACTTTATTCAGTATTGTGACCCCTTTAAGAATAGTCATAAGAGGTAGCCAGGCACCATCTCGTTCTGGTCTCAAGACCACGGAGTTTGAGGTTCATGTGGCCATTTGTCCTTTGGATTAGCTGTATCTGCACATCTTTGCTTTTCTTGCCTCTTCTTTGTTCCATACAGAGAGAAGCCAACAGTTGTATCTTAGCTGGCTTCTCTCAAGCTACTCACCATAGTTGTTTTCATTTTTAGGTGCCATCGAGTTGACTCTTTCCAAGGACTCATGGCCACTCCATAAACATCAGATCAGAACTATGCCCTATCCTGAGCCTTTCTCACCATATCTCAGGTGCTCAAACCCATTATTACAGTCACTGTGTCAATCCATCTCACTGGGCATCTTCCTCTCTTTCTCTGACCAGCCTGGTGTCTTTTCCCAAGGACTGGCCTCTCCTGTTAGCATACCCAAATATGTGAGACAAAGTTTCAGCATCCTTGGCTCATAAAGAGCACCCTGGTTGTACTTCCTACAAAACAAATTTAATCTTTTTGCATCCAGTACTCTTCTCAAGCACCACAACTTAAAGGCATCGATTTTCCTTCTGTCATCCTTATTCACTGTCCAAGTGTCAGATACATTTGAAGCAATTGAACGTACTATGGCTTTAATTAGGCGCACCGTCTTTAAACAGACATCCTTGCTCTTTGGCACTTTGGAGAGGTCTTTGACAGCAGACTTCCCCAAAGCAACACATCTTTTGATTTCTTGACTGAAGTTACCATGGATGTTGATTGTGAATCCAAACAAAAGGAAATCGTTGAGCTCTTGGACTCTCATAATGTTGCCTATTGGTCCCATAGTGAAAATGTTGGCTTTGTGAAGACTGTAGTCTTTGACCTTCTGCAGCAAGTGCTTTGAGTCTTCTTCACTTTCTGCAGGCTAGGCTGTGTTATCTGCATAATGCAGGTTGTTGATGAGTCTTCCTTCAATCTTAATGCCACACTCTTCTTCATATGGTACAGCTTCTCAAATTATTTGATAAAAATACTGATTGACTAAGAATAGAGAAAAGATACAACCCTGACACTCACCTTTCCTGATTTTAAACCATGCAGTGCTTTCTTGTTCTGTTTGGACAACTGATTCTTGGTCTACAGATAGGTTTCACATGAGTTAGCTCTTCTGTATCCCCATTCTTAATGTTACCCATAATTTGTTATGATCTGCACAGTCAAATATCTTTGCACTAAAGTCAGAGGTAAAATTGTTTTTGTGGACTATATTATGCCAGTTGACCTTAATGTCTACTGAAATTATGAGGTCCCAAAGCCAGTAACTCATTCTCTCAAGGTATTTGGTTATTATTAAGAAGTTTGTTCAGCTTTCCCCCTTGTTAGCTGTGATTGATATATATATATATGTATATATATATATTTTTTTTATACACACACACACATATTTACAACATATATTGTTGTAAAGGTAGAAATATCATCTGCTAACCTTGTGTATGGTCATGAATTAAGTCCTTTTCATCAGTCCATATCTGTTTGTCTTACCTGTCAACTTGTATATTAATGCTTAGTATTGATCATATTGAATATTATGTATGTAGCCTTGCTTGTTGAAACTGAGGATGACCTGAAACATTTGCTGCAGAAGGTCAGGGACTGTAGTCTTCAATATGAATTAAATCTCAACATCAAGAAAACAAAGATTCTCACCACTGGCCAATTGGTAGCATAATGATAGATAGAGAAGTGATTGAGATTGTTAATAGCTTCAGCTTGCTTGGCTCCACAATCAACACTCTTGACACAAGCAGTCAGGGAATCAAAAGATGAATTGCATTGAGAAAAATCTGCTGTCAGGGACCTTTACAGAATCCTGAGAAGCAACAATGTCAGTCTAGAAGCTAAGGTGTGCCTGACCCAAGCCATAGTCTTTGCAGTTACTTGCTATGCATCAGAAAGCTGGCAATAAATAAGAATGATAGAAGAAAACTTGATGCCTTTGAGTTGCGGTGCTGGAGAACAGCATTAAACATACCATAGACTGCCAAGAGAACAAATGGGTCTGTCCTAGAGAGGGTGAAATAGAGGCAAGGATTTTGAAGCTCCATCTCACATACTTTGGGCACGTGTCCAAGAGGGACCAGTCCTTGGAGAGGGACATCATGGTTGGAAAGGTGGAGGGACAATGCAGGAGAGGAAGACCCCAGATGAGATTAATTGACACAGTAACCGAGGTAATGGGGGTAGGTGTGATGGAGATAGAGTGACTGGCTCAGGATAGAACAAGGTTTGGAGCTATTGTACATAGAGTCATGAGTTGCAAGTGAATTGACAGCACATAACAAGTGTTTCTATTTCTATGTACCTCTCCATGTCCTTCCTTTTTAAAATGACATTGTGCTAATTATCCCCATAATTATAAGTTCACTTACTCTTCACCTATCTGAATATATATATTTAACTATTTGCTGATTTATACTTTCCTCTACCTCCCTTGCTTTCTCTAGTTACCATACAAGAATGATTCCATCTTTGGATAAAACTTTCTTCACATTTTATAATAATACTTAAGGATAATTTGGGTAGAATGTTAAATGATCCAGGAAGTATCAAAAGAAGATGGAAAGAGTATGCAGAGTCACTGTATCAGAAGGAATTGGCTGATACAGAGGAATTTCATGAAATAATATATGAGCAAGAGCCTACGGTGATGAAGGAGGAAGTTCAAGTTGCTCTGAAGGAATTGGCTAAAAACAAGGCTCCAGGAGTTGATAGCATACCAATTGATTTATTTCAAGAAAAAGATGCTGCCCTGGATGTGCTCACTAAGTTGTGCCAGGAAATCTGGAGGACAGCCAGCTGGCCAACTGACTGGAAGAGATCGATATTTGTTCCCATTCCAAAGAAAGGTGACCCAACAGACTGTGGAAATTATCGAACAATATCATTGATATCACATGCAAGCAACATTCTGCTGAAAATTATCCAAAAATGTTTGGAACAATATGTCAACAGAAAACTGCCAGATGTGCAGGCTGGATTTAGAAGAGGTCGTGGTACTAGGGACATTATAGCTAATGTAAGATGGATCTTGGCAGAAAGCAGAGAATACCAGAAGAATGTCTATCTGTGCTTCATTGATTATGCAAAGGCTTTTGACTGTGTGGATCACAACAAGCTATGGCTGACTCAGAGAAGAATGGGAATCCCAGAACATTTGATCGTGCTAATGCAAAAACCTATACTTGGACCAAGAGGCTGTCATCAGAACAGAGCAGGGAGACACTGGATGGTTCAAAATCAAGAAAGGGATCTGTCAGGGATGTATTTTGTCTCCATACCTTTTCAGTCTGTATGCAGAACAGATCATCCGAGACGCTGGGCTGTATGAGGAGGAATCTTGCATCAGGATTGGTGAAGAATCAACAATCTGTGTTATGCAGATGACACAACCCTGCTTGCTGAAACAGAGGAGGACCTGAAGTGCTTGCTGCAGAAGGTCAAGGACTTCAGTCTTCAATATAGATTGAAACTCAACATCAAGAAAACAAAAATTTTCACCACTGGGCCAATTGGCAGCATCAGTAAGGATGGTGAAGAGATTGAGAGAGTTAACAGTTTCAGTTTACTTGGTTCCACAGTCAACACTCTTAGTAATAGCAGCCAGGAAATCAGGAGATTAATTGCATTGGGAAAGTCAGCTGTGAGGGACCTCTCAGGAGTACTGGAGAGCAGCAACATCAAGCTAAGGTGCGCCTGATCTTTGCAATTATGTGCTATGCATCAGAGAGTTGGACAGTGAATAGGGATGATAGAAAGAGAATTGATGCCTTTGAAAATTTGCCTTGGTGCTGGAGAAGAGTGTTGAATATACCATGGACTGCTAGGAGAACAAACAGGTCTGTCCTGAAGAGGATGAAGACAGATGCTCCTTGGAGTCAAGGACTCTGAAGCGTCATCTGACATACTTTGGGCATGTTGCAAGGAGGGACTGGTCCTTGAAGAGGGACATCATGATTGGGAGAGTGGAGGGACGGCGCAGGAGAGGAAGACCCTCGATGAGATGAATTGATTCTGTGAGTGGAGTGGTGGGAATGAATGAATGTGTTTGAGACGGCGAGGTTGGCACAGGATAGAACGGCATTTAGGGCTCTTGTATATATGGTTGCTATAAGTTGCAAGTGTCTCGATGGCACATAACAACAACAAGACTCACAATACTTGTCCTTTTGTGAGTAACATTTCACTCATCATGATTTCTCTAGATGCATTCATATTATGTAGTGCTTTGCAAATTCTTCTTTGTTCTTAAATGTTTGGTGGTATTATATTATATGTTATGTAGTATAGTTTGTTTATCCAATTGTCTGTTGATTGATACTTTGGGTTGTTTCTACCTCTTTGCCATTTTAAGTAATACTGCTCTAAACTAGGTTATGCATATATCTGTATTGCAGGTTTTATTTCTTTAAGATAGATATCTAGTAGTGGAAATGCTGAATCAAATGCATTTCTGTCTTCAATTTTTTAAGGAAGTGCCAAACTGCTTTCCATAGGAGTTATACTATTTTACTGTTCCATTAGCAGTGTATGAGAATTCCATTCTCTCCACATCCTTATCAGCATTTCTTGTTTGAAGTCTTGCTTTTCTATTTTTGCTAGGGTGAGGTGCTATCTCACTGTTGTTTTTATTTGCCTTACTCCAAAGGTGCAGCCAGGGTGTCCATTGGAGGCAAGGATCATGAAACTTCGCACATACTTTGGGCTTGTTTTTGGGAGGGTCCAGACCTTGGAAGAGAGCGTCATGCTTGAGAAGGTGGAGGGTCAGCGATGAAAGGGAAAACCCTCAGTGAGATGAATTGATGCAGTAACTTTAACATTGGACTTGAGCATGTCAGAGTTCAGATCCATTGTTCACAAGAATGCTGTGAGTCTTAGTGAACTCAACTCAATGGCACATAGTAATAGCTAATGATCTTGAACATTTCTTCATGTCATTGTTGACCATATGGATGTCTTTTTTAGTAAAGTGTCTTTTATGTCCCTTCATTTATATCAATTAGATTGTCTTTCTGTAATTGAGATGTTGAAATTTTTATACATTTTTAGATATTAGTCTTTTAAGTACACCAAATATTTTTCCCAATCTGTAGGATATTTTTATTCTAATGGAGAAGTTGTTTGCTGTGTATAAGGATTTACATGTTTAGGTGGTCTCAGTTGTCTAGTTTATCCTCTCTTAATGGTGTATTTTTTGGTTGTATTTAATAGTCTTATTTAGGACATGA
The DNA here is from genome assembly GCF_000299155.1 of Elephantulus edwardii. NCBI lineage: Eukaryota > Metazoa > Chordata > Mammalia > Macroscelidea > Macroscelididae > Elephantulus > Elephantulus edwardii. The sequence goes on along the minus strand of NW_006399921.1, from coordinate 4,442,504 downwards.
ATTCGGTTGTTGTCAGATGCCACCAAGCCCTCTCTGACTCATAGTGACATTATGTACAATAGCAGATGGAAACCGTGCCTGTCCTGCGTCATCCTCACAATCTCGGAGTGTTTAAGCCCATTGTCACAGTCCCTGTGGCAGTTCATCCCATTGAGGGTCTTTTCTCCTTTTAGAACTCTCTGCTTTTCCAAGCATGATATTTCTTTCCCCAAGATCTGGGCCCTGCAGACAATTTGCCTAAAGTATGTGAAGCAAAAATCTCACGGTCCTTACTTCTAAGCATCCTTACTGGCATCCTCAGGAGCACCCTGACTGCACTTTTACCAAGACAAAATTGTTCTGTTGGCAGTCCGTGCGGTGTTCAATAGTCTTTGCCAACACCACATTGCAAAGGCATCAGTTCTTCTTTGGTCTTCCGTATTAACTGTCCAACTTTCAGCTGCATAGGAAGCAATTGGCTTAGATCAGACACACTTTAGTCTTGAAACTGATAACCTCTCTCTTCAGCACATTAAAGCAGTCCTTGACAACATACTTTCCCAGTGCAATTTGATTTCTGATTTCTTTTTTTTATGTTCAGCTTTTTTTTTCTTTTTCTACTAGTTTATTTACAAAATTCAAATACATTGTTTTCAAGAACAAATTCTTTCCATTTCCCTCATCCGCCCACCCATCAAATTGTACAACCCCATGGTTTATCCTCCCCTTCCCCTGCACATCATCATCCCTCTGCTTCCAACCTCTCTCACTCCTCTTGGATCCTTATACTCATTCTACAGTAATGGTTTTATACAATAATTATCCTTGTGGGACTGAGTTAGTTCACTCAGCATAATGCTCTCCAGTCCCTCCCAAGTTAGGTAATAATTTATAACATTATTGCTCCTGCATGCTGCACAATATTCCATTATGTGATTGTACCATAATTTGTCAATCCATTCATTTGTGGTTGGACATTTGGGCTGTTTCCATGTTCTTGTGATGGTGAATAATGCTGCTATGAACACTGGTGTACAATTCTCAGTTTGTGCCTCAGTTCTCATTTTCTCAGGGTATATTCCAAGTAGTGGAATAACTGGGCCATATGGAATTTCTATGTTCAGCTTTTTGAGGAAGAGCCAAACAACCTTCCAGAGTGGTTGTACCCTTTTATAATCCCACCAACAATGTATAAGAGTTTCTTTCTCACCACATCTTCTCCAACATTTATTACTTGGTGCCCTGTTAAACTTTTCCACTGTTACTGGAGTGAGATGGTACCTCATTGTGATTTTGATTTGCATCTCTTGTTGCCAGTGATTTTGAGCATTTCATCATGTGTCTGTTTTCCATTCAGATATCTTCCTCTATGAAAATTTTTTCCGTGTCTTTTGCCCATTTTGTAATTGGGTTATCAGTCTTTCTTGTGGAGGTCCAGGAGTATTCTGTAAACATTTCTTTGATTTCTGATTCCTTGACTCTTTTCACCATGATATGGATTCGAATCCCTAAATTTGCCCCTATTTTATTTCTCTGGTAATTCTAATAGTTTTAGATTTTACACCTAAATCTTTGATCCATCTTGAGTTAATTTTTTTTAACATGGTGTGAGTTAAGTGGCTTGCTGTAGTTTTCTACAAATAGATAGAAGTTTTACCAGCAGTCTTTGTTGAAGAGGCTGTCGCAATGCCCCCAACCTCTCCCACCTCACTTTCAATGAAATTTCTTTTTTTGTTTGTTTTTTCCTAGGATCAGTTGTTTGTGAATGGATGGATTTACTACTGGGTTACATCTGTTCTTTGCTTCCTTCTTCCTTCCTCCAACCCCACCCCCTCTTCCTCTTCTTATCCAGGATATCTTTCCTTTCCATATAAAGTTGGTAATTTTTTTCCATATTTTTTAAAAAATAATGGTGAGATTTGAATGAGGATTGTGTTATATATGTAGATTGTTTCTGTAGTATTGGCATTTTCACCATTTTAAGTCTTTTATCTATGAACATGGTATATTCTTCCATTTCTGTAAATGTGGGGTCAAGATTGGTGGACAATTTATCAACAATCTGCGTTATGCGGACTGCTTGCTGAAACTGAGGAGGACCTGAAGCACCTGCTGCAGAGGGTCAAGGACTGCAACCTACAATATGGATTGAGGCTCAATGTCAAGAAGACAAAGATTCTCACCACTGGACCAATTGGCAGCATCAGGATGGATGGTGAAGAGATTGAGATTGTACACAGCTTTAGTTTGCTTGGCTCCATAGTCAACAGTCTTGGCACCAGCATCCAGGAAATTAAAAGGCGCATTGCCATGGGAAAGTCTGCTGTTAGGGACCTCTCCAAAGTACTGAAGAGCAATGGTGTCTCTCTGGAGACTAAGGTGCGTCTGATACAGGCATGGTCTTCGCAATCACTTGTTATGCATCAGAGAGTTGGACAGTGACCAAGGAGGATAGAAGGAGAATTGATGCCTTTGAGCTGTGGTGCTGGAGAAGAGTATTGAGAATACCATGGACTGCTAGGAAAACAAACAGATTTGTCCTGGAAAGGGTTAAACCGGGTGTCTCCTTGGAGGCAAGGATTCTGAGGCTCCGTCTAACATACTTTGCACATGTTGTGAGGAGAGACCGGTCCTTAGAGAGGGACATCATGCTTGGAAGGGTGGAGGGACAGCGCAGGAGAGGAAGGCCCTCTATGAGGTGGATTGATTCAGTGACTGGGATAATAGGGATGGGAGTGTCAGAGACAGTGCGATTGGCACAGGACAGAGTGGAGTTTAGGGCTGTTGTACGTAGGGTTTCTATGAGTCGCAAGCGACTCAACGGCACATAACAACAACAACAACAAGTAGTGGTTTGTAGGGTTTTTTTAATATAAGCTTTTTGTGTCTTTGGCTAGATTTATTCCTCAGTATTTCATCTTTTATGTGGCTTTTGTGAACGGTATTGTTTGCCTAATTTCATTTTCAGAGTTCTCTTTATAACTGTAGAGAAGTCAGACTGATTTTTGTATGTTGATCTTATTATACTCTCTACCACTTTGTTGAAACTTTTGATCATTTCCAATTATTTTCTTCCTGAGTTTTTGTGATTTTCTTCTATATGTAGGATCATATCATCTGCAAATTGAGGTTATTTTACTTCTTTGCCAAGTGAGATGTCCTTTATTTTCTTTTCTTGCCCAATTGCTTTGGTTAGGACTTCCAGTACAACACTAAATAGTAGTGGTAATAGAGGACATACTTTCCGACTACCATTTACAAAGGAGAAAGCTTCAGTCTCCCTCCATTGAAAGTAATCTGGGTAATTGATTTTGTATATATACTCTCAGTGGTGTTGAGGAAATTTCCTTTCTATGCCTATTTTGATGAACATTTTTATCAGGAAGAAGTATTTTGTCAAATATATAAAGCTTGTTTAATTTACTCAAGTGAGCTGTTTTTAATGACTGTGGCATGAGTTATAATAAAAGTTATTCTGCTTTAAATAAGTCTTACTCAAGCAGTAAAGCAACCTTCTATTTTGAAATACTATGACTATTGTAAGAATATTTTCTAACTCCTACTTTTCAGTAGTTCAAAGATGCTTTTACCAGTTACTCTTAAAGAGTTTCTGCTGTTATGGTTTGTAGGCAAGACCCCAAAATAGTCATTTCTTCAACTCTAGAATTGGCAGAAGAATTTTTACTCCCCTGAGTTGTAAGGATTTCATGTGATATTACACATATCTCCTAGTAGGGGCATACTCAATGACCATTGCCACCTGAAAGTTGGCTTCATTATGGGGAGGCAGAGGGAGCCGTTCCAGTTCAAGTTCCTCACAGGACCCTCAGAAATAGCACCTTTAGCTCATTTAACGTCATAGACTCCAAATAGTCTTATGCATGGACTATACCTCTATTGAGTAATAATCCCCAAATCACTTCATTCAGAAAATTTTTATAAATTACAATAACCAAAAACCAGTAACAACAACTCTTCTTTTAGACAAACTTCAAAAGTGCTGTTGATTTCTGTTGATGTCTTATGTTCTGTCTCTTCCCTCTACTCCCACCCTGACCCAGCCCTGCAGCACTGAAAGCTTCCTTGCAAGAGGGACACCTGGTCTCTAAGTAGACTGGGTTTGGAGTTATGACTCTGGGCAGTATCCAGGCAATGATAACTCCCTGGTCTTTTCCTGCACAGGTGGGCATTCACCCTGATCATCATCTCATCCTACACAGCCAACCTGGCAGCCTTCTTGACTGTGCAGCGTATGGATGTGCCCATTGAGTCAGTGGACGACCTCGCTGACCAGACTGCCATTGAATATGGCACCATCCACGGAGGCTCCAGCATGACCTTCTTCCAAGTAAACCCCTCTGGCTGCTTATGAACATTGGGAATTGAGATGTTTGTCTCCTAGAGAATTTTTAAAAATCTCTCATCTAGTTCTCTTTTGAATAGCAGGGCTCTTTTGTTGTGGTGGTGTTTTTTTAACTTGTACATGTGGGTCTCATTTAGCTCTAGTCCCACAAAAAAGTCCTAGAATAAGATCCTAAAGGTACATGTCTCAAGGGTTGCACATAAACATTGATGATACCTGAGAGAACTCTAGGTGCAATGTGGCAGCACTATATTTTAATTACAGTAGTTTCATATTTATTGTAATGGGATGTGGATATGTGTGTGTAGAAACGCAGATAAATCTCTACCTTTTGAGAGTGAATTACCAAGTCTGTCTTCTGAGACATCTCTGAGCTTCAACCACTAACCTTTCAGCTGATAGTCAGAATTTAACTGTTTACACCATTTATGCTACATATGTATGTGTGCATGTACAAATACATATATGTATATATGCATGCACATATATGTGTGTGTATATATAAATACATACATACATCTTTGTATATATAAGTATATGTGTTTCTGTAGACACCTACGTACACATATATGCATACATATTCACATACACATAAATATATATATGTGTGTCTATCTCTATACTTGTGTAGATACATACATATGTATAGATGTACCTATATGTATATATGTGGGTAGGCATATATACACAGCATATATAATCAAATTTGTAATTTTGCTTGTATTCCTTCATGAGATAAGGCTTACATTTTTAAATGATTCCAATTTTGTAAGTAGCACTCAGACAAAACAATGTTAAAATAATCTACATGTGATTGAAGTTTAAAGATTAGGTTGAGATAACTTGATTTCATTGATGACAGACTTTATAATAATCTCCACGAAGGACCCTGGTGGCAGCTTTGCATGACTCAGGAGAAGGCACTGTCACAGTGTCATGTTAGCACAGTACTTGATTGACCTCCAAGGCTCACAGAACCAGGTTGAACAGATGAGCAGTTTCATATCTATCCTAATCCCTAGGGAAGCACATTTCCCTGTTAGTGACTTTTGGAGGACACTCTGGGTTACTGCCTAAGAGGCTCTTCTTCACATGAAACATACGCAAGATTTGAGTTTTCTAATTTCTATACCAGTCTTTGTGCTTATTGGCACAGAAATCAATGAAGGCATTATCCAAACACAGGCTTTGGATGTTCTCCTGGAATTCTCTAGGTCTTATTGTTACTTGTAAAGTAGAAGCCAATTTGCATATATGATTGATGAAGCAGCTTAGGCTTGATAGAAAAACAGTAGTGCAGCTCCTCCAGTTGATGCCACTTTAAAGGTCTGCTGAACCTGAGTTCACTGCCCCCAACATGTAGGACAGTGAAGGTACCACAATCATAATCCCACTCCTTGCTACCATCAGAACAAGGAGGTTAGCAAGGAGAAAATCACTGTAACATAGATGAGGCAAAACCTTACGTTGTCAAAACCAATAGGCAAAATTTACTTTGCCTGAGGACAGTGCTGCTGTCTTGGTCTTTCTGGAAAGCATATAAAATGCAGTGCTCCCGTCTCCTGCTGTTATGCAAATGAAATATAGCCCCAGTAAACATTTTTGAGCCAGAGAAGGAAAAGAGAAAAGGCTCTGGAATATAATGAGGGAGCTGAGTTGCAGATGAAGCAGGATTTTAAGATTCCCTCTCTCTAAGCCAACATGTCTATGCCCTTTCCCCCACCTTGCTTCCTCTTTTCTTTTCCTAGAATTCTCGCTATCAGACCTACCAGCGCATGTGGAATTACATGTATTCCAAGCAGCCTAGTGTGTTTGTGAAGAGCACGGAGGAGGGAATCGCCAGGGTGTTGAATTCCAACTACGCCTTCCTTCTGGAGTCCACCATGAATGAGTACTATCGGCAGCGAAACTGCAACCTCACTCAGATTGGGGGCCTCCTGGACACCAAGGGCTATGGGATTGGCATGCCAGTCGGTATGCAGGAGAGGGACAGCCTTTGTATAGTAGTTTCACCCAGGCAGTGTCAGGCTGGTAAAGCCACCAAATACAGCAGTGAATTCCACAAACCCTGTTTTTAAGACAAGCTTAGCAATGACTTTAAGCAGGCGGTGGGGGGTGAGAGGGAACCAAGCCAACAACAAGCAAGCTCATATTGTTCTACTAATCATTGCTCAGTAGTCAGTCCTTGATTATTAAAGGATTATTAACGCCTTTGGTAGATTCTGTAGACTTCTTGTTCCTTCTCTCTCCAGCTTCCTGCCGTTTGTCAATTTCTCCATTGATTGACACCTCCACTAGCAGAGAGAAGGAGCAGAAAGCGAAGTAAAACTCAGATGAATTAATTTTGCTATTTGCTGATGTCCCTGGTGAAAAGTCTGCTGCAGACAGGAGCTGACATGATTTGATGAGATGGCTTTTTGATGAGATGCGGCTCACACTGACCCATGTACCCTGGGCCAGCATAGATCATTGGGAATTGCCGGCAGATCTCTGCTATTCCTCTTGGTCTTGTATACTATTCTTTTTTGTTGTAGGAAGGTGGAAAGGATTAGCTTCTGGAAAGGAATCCTATCTGTGCATTTTAAAGCATGCTTATCCTCAGTCTTTCCCTGCTGGTGGTACTTCCACCAGAAGACGAAGGGTGAGGGCATATGTGGCTGCTTTTGGCTTATGGTGGAGAGTTGAAAATGTTAGGTGATGTTGATAAACACACTCCTCATCACCATGCTCCCCACATACCATTCGTGGCTGTCCTCCTTTAGAGTTGCGATTATCCAAGTTGAGAAACAGGAACTGAGACCAGCAACCATATGAGAAAATGGACATATAGTGTATGAACTTTTGTAGTTCTATAACACATCCCTTCTACTGATCTTTACCTAACTCAAAGCTCCATGAATTATAGAATTCACTTAAACCTATGGAGTCAGACAGACCTGGGGATGAACCCTCGTTACCATCTGAGGAACCTTGGATGGGTCATTTCAGTCTTTCTGAGCATCAGTTATCTTGTAAAATTAGATTTCTGATAGCTTCCTCATAGAGTTATTGAGAGATCTGGTCGGGTGCCTTTAACCACAGTGTATTACACTCAGTCCACTTCAAGAAATGCATGTTCCCTCACCATCTTTTCCTTTCTTCACTATTTATGTTGATAAAAGCTCCTTTAAGACTGACCAGAATCTAAGAAAATAGAAGCAATAGTATGGTTCATTCCATACACTGTGTAATTTTGTTAATAACAATTTGATGAGGCCCCACTTGAGCATTTGTGAACCTCTGTGCCTTCCCCTTCCCCTCATAAATCTTTGAAGTCCATTAATATTACAGATTATGGGTCCCATTGAGAAATTTATTAGCTGACATTTTGTTTCAAGATGGTGGAGTGAACCACAAATTGAACGTAAGGTGCACTTTGGTAACACGCAAGCAGTTTAGCAAATTTACCAAAATGTCAAATGCTTCAAAAGTTTTTAGGAAACAAGTCTTTAGAGAGTTAAAGCAAAATAAACTGGCTCTGGAAATTTTCAATAACCAAGGAATAAAAAGGAGAGAAACACATTTGTTCCATATTTGGCATGATGCTGTTTTCACAGGTGTTATCTCTGTCAGCCCAACTGTGAGGTGGATGTGGCTGTTCCCATTTTACAAAGGGGAGAACTAAAATTTAGAGATGGTCCAATCATTTAAGGTCATAGAATCAGTAACAGAGCTGAGCTTGAGCGTACGGTATTTGTTTCCAAATGTAGTACTTAGTTCCCCAGATCATGTCTCCAATTGGATCTACCAACTACATGGAACAGGCCAAACAAGAACGTGAGATGTGGGCTCATAGTTCTCAGCTAGGAGTGAAGAGTCCAATGATTAGACAGACTTGAGGTCCAGCTGAGATTGTGTCCAAGAAGAATTCCTAAAAGGATTCTCATTCCTAAACAAGAAAGGAGAGCATTTCTATGTTGTTGTTCTATTTCTATAGAAAGAGCAATATTCTGTATTGCTCAGGCCCAATAAAAGTAACCAAAACAATAATAATAAAAAAGATTAAAAATTAATTAACTGGGTTAGGAACTAACTAAAGAAAATGGCAGAATCGTTGTTCCAGGTGACCCCTGAGGTGCTGTAAATGTGGATGGAAAATATCTTGAAAGTACCTGAAATGCTTTGCTGGACTGAAGTTATCCCAGAGTGAAATTTTCTTCTGCCTTACCATCTGACAGTATCTGCTAAGCAACTAGTTCATGTATCCATTCCTTAAAAGTGACCAAGTTCCTAATATACATGGAGCTTCATAAACAAGAGAGCTCTGAGGGTCTAGTGTCTAGGGAGTCACCCTGCAGACTGAAGGCGATGCCTCTCTGGCAGTGCAAACACACCAGCAGCTCGCAGGAGAGAGGGATGAGCTCCTGTGTAATTTACAGCCTCTAAAAACCCACTGGAGGGTCAGTATCAATCACTTCTGCCTTGACAGCAATGAGAGAGAAAGAGAGAATATACATGAGGTGAGGAACTCTAGTGATATATCATGCTCTACATGTTGCATTGCTGACTTACCAGGCCAGCAATTTGAATCCACTGGATTCTTCAGGAGAAAGAAAGGCAGTCTCCTCTCATATAGATCTATAACCTCAAAAACCCAGTGAGGAGCCACTGCGAGTCAGAATCAGCTCCACAGCAGTGGGTTGTATATGGGACAGAATGCATGGTGGTGCAGTGGTGAAGTATGTGACTTTTGACAGAAAGGTCAGTGTTCAAACCCACCAGCTGCCTGCTCCACGTGGCTGTCTGCATTCACAGAGATGACAGCCTTGAGAACCCTTTGGGACAGCTGTACTCCATCCCCAGGTGTCGCTCTGAGTCAGAAGCTGGTGGATTTGGTACATGGGGCAGGAGTCTAGGTGGTATAAACAATGAACATGCATGGCTGCCAACTAAAAGGTTGGAGGTTGGAGTCTCTCCAGAGACACCTCAGGAAGAAGAGCTGGTGATCTGCTTCTGGAAAATCAGCCTCTAGGAACCCTGGGGAGCCAGTCCTGCTCTGACCCATGTGGGTTTACCATGAGTCTGAGTCATCACAACAGGAGCTGGGTTTTGCACATGAGGTGTACTTGGTGTGCACCGAGAGTAGTTGCACAGACACCTTCATTGCTGCAGATGAGATTTGTGTGATGGCTGTGTTTATAGAGTAGGAAAGGTCTGTATAGTAGAGCTGGCCTATAGCAGGCAAAGTCTGTGAAGATGTCGGCTGTTAGAGTTGGAAGGGAGCTTGGAGGCAATTGCCAACAGAAATGTAGAATCTTAGACCCCTCCCGACCCCACCCCACCACAGACCTACTGGGCCTCAATCTACATTTTAACAAGATCTTTGGTGATTCAGGATTTAAGAAGCACTGATCTGTTTGTTCCAAGCTTAGCCTTGGCCGCCTCTGGGGCATCTGCTGATATTAGACCTTCACAGGGCTTAGGCAAGAAAACTGGGCAGCTTGGTTGATTTCTAGCCTTTTGGCAGCTTTTTCTTAATGCTCTCAGGCCTGAGCCTGTGCTGGAGAATTGAGCTGGCCACAGTTTCATTAAACTTGTTTTTGTGATTAAGCCTAAATTCTAAAACCAAGATGCCTTGACCATAGTGCATTAGAAAAATTAAAAAGGAATTGCTCTGAGCAGAAGCCTTCTGTTTGAGGAAGGCTGAAGAGCCTGGGGGAGAGGACGTGGTGTATGCAAGCTGTGGGCAGTAGTCCTAAGGCGAGGAGACTCCTGATGACTGGACACTCCACACTTAAGGACAAGGGGAGGCTCCCAGCATGCTCTGGGATGGCTCTTCTCAGCCAGTCAGCTGCCCCGAATTAAATCAAGTGTAAAGTACAGGCCTGAGAAATGAGTTTAAATAAAGTAGAAAGTAGACAATGACTGGCTAAGAGGACTGTGTCGTAGAACATATCACTGCTTGGACCACTGCAGATGGATAGGAAGCATGGCACCTACCTCCTGGTGTTGCTGGGCTGGCCATTTAACCTGGATAGATAACTTGATCTGAGAAAGTGATAGGGATTGAACAAGGAAGGCAAGGCATAACTACCTGTAAAACTACTACCTGCCTCATTCTGGGGTCTCGGGCTGCACATGCCAGTCCATGTGGGGAGAGGGGAAATTGAGGCGGGCCAAGTCCTTCCACAAAGCTAGAACTGTCCACAGAGGTTTCTCAGACTGACAAGTGGAGAGCAGTGGCCCTCTGGGGACATCCCACCAAGTCTGTCTATCCCCTTGAGGTAAAAGTGGGTAGAAGGGCGGGGAGACTTATTGGGAAAGGGAGCGGGGGCATTTGGATGCATAAGCACTCATTCACACTCTGTATTCTGCCCTCTCTCGTGGCCTGCAGGCTCAGTTTTCCGGGACGAGTTTGACCTGGCCATTCTCCAGCTTCAGGAGAACAACCGCCTGGAGATCCTGAAGCGCAAATGGTGGGAAGGTGGGAAGTGCCCTAAGGAGGAGGATCACAGAGCCAAAGGTGAGGGCCTTCTCGGTTCTCGGCCTGCCCTGCCCCATCCTTTGCCGAAGCTGCTTTACTGCTCCTGCCTAGTAATCCAGCTAATGACCACTTAAGAGCCAACTTTTCATTCTCAAGAGAGTCTTGGTTTGTACTATTCACCCTGTGATCACTGTTATAATCTACTATGGCCAGGCTAAAATATGCAGCAAATTTATCTACATGTGGTACCCCTCAGGGAGTACAAAACATAAGTGGTTATTCCTGGTGAGATGTAAATGAGTGAATAGGCATCTCTGAGTGTCAAGGATCTTCATCCGGCCAAGAGAGGTCTCAGGACTATTGACCATGATGTAGGGCAGCGAGGGGCAGAGGTATCTTTTGTACAAAGGGTGAGATAGAGTAAATGTTGCTTCCTTCTCCAAAGGCCACAGTTGACCACATGGAAGACTGTGGACATTAGTCATCATGGAGCACAGGCAGGCTCATCCCATTGCTGGTGCTGGGTGCTTAGAGGTGTTATTAACACTGCTGAGCCCCCCGTTTCCTTATCTGTGGAATAAGGGCAATAGCAGTCAGCCCAAAGGGTTATTATGAAGGTAGAATGTGAAATAGCACAAGTGTCACTCATAACAAGGGACTAATATATCTACTATATATTCACGTTCCAACACTGTGCTGTGGTCTGAGAACTTGTGGGGAGTCTGATTTTCTTAACTATCTGTTGTTGTTAAGTGTCGTAGAGACAACCAAGACTCACAGTGACCCTGTGAACAGCAGGCCTGCACCCTGCCCCACCCTCACCACCCCACTACACTCAAGCCTATTGTTCCAGCCTCTCTGTCAGTCTGTCTTGCTGAGGGTCTTTCTCCCTTTTGCTGACACTTCACTTTTCCAAGCGTAATATCCTTTTCCAAGAACTGACCTCTTCAAAGCACATGCCCAAAATATGCGCAATGGAGTTTCATCATCCTTCCCTGTAAGGAGCTCCTTGACGGCACCTTCTCCAAAACATTGCTTTGGGTTTCTTTTTAGCCGACCATGAGACAGTCGGCACTCTTCAGCACCATACTTCAGAGGCATCAGTTCTTCCACTGCCTTCCTTAGTCAGTGTCCAGCTTTGTGATGCATAGGAAGTCATAAAAAAGACTATGGCCTGGACCAGATGCGCCTTAGTTCTCAAACTGACGTCGCTGTTGTAAGGAAGTAATTTTCAGTTGGTCAGCTGCCCAGCCATGCTGTCATCGGGGATCTGCTGAGGGACAGTGGGGTGCCCAGAACAGCAGGTAATACTCCTGGGAATAACAGAAAGTGCTATAGGCTTACAAGTGAAAATTTTAAAAAGATTTCTGATAACAAAACCAACATACCAGAGTGATTATCAGACATTTCCAGAGACCAGCCAAGTAGGGGGAGGTGGGTATGAAATGTGAAGGAGACCACCTCTGCTCGGAGAAAAAGGAGATTGGGAAGGCATAGAGAAAAGTATCCGGCAACTTTCTGAATTATGCAGAACAAATTAGATGTTGAAGATGCCCAGGAACCAAGTAGGTAGGGCTGTAGGAGGAGGGTATTCCAGGGCAATAAGCACCTTGAGGAAAGATAGGAAGCAACCATCCATCAGTGGGCAGGTCTGCAAGCTGGCACAGCTGGTGATGTGGGCAGAGCAGAGAAGATTCAAGTTGGTCTGCGTGGATAGTTTGTAATTGGAAAGATTGTAGGCAGCAGAGTGCTTCTTCACCACTCCCTCCACCGTGTCCAGCCTACAGTTGAGCAAACACCCACAAAATACATAGATTGAGAACGATCTGAATCTGCCTGGGCCTAGAATAATCAAAGATACAATTGGCTTGTTGATTCATTCACATATGCTAATATTGTCAGAAGCTGCTCATTACTGTGCCCTCTTGGGTCGTCTAAATTATGGATGGATTATCTGGTTTTGCTAACCTTCCTAAATGGCCTTCCCACCCAGGTCTCCGTACTGTTCGTGTCCAGATACAACCAAGTGAGCACATGCAGTGATAAAGCACCCTGGGAAAGGGAGGCTGAGCACAGAGAGCTGGTCCAGGCCGAAGGATTCAGAACACAGCCTCCTACTGTGGACCCTCCTGCTCCTTAGTCTCAGATTTCCTGGATTCTCTTTATCCCATGGACCAAAAAAAGCTGACACATCTGTTTCGGAAGAAGTACAACTAAGGTGCTTGTTAGAGGCCAGCGCTGAAACTTCATCTCACATATTTTGGGGATGTTGTCAGAAGGGGCCTGCCATTGGAGAAAGACATCATGCTGGGAAAGGTAGAGGTTCAGAGAAAGAGAGGAAGCCCCTCAGTGAGATGGCCTGACACAGTGACTGAGACAGTGGTCTTGAGGATGGTGCAGGATGGACAAGGTTCAGATCTGTTGTTCATAGGGCCGCCATGAGTCATAGTCAATGTGATTCCATCTTACGATAACCTTTTCTTTTTAAACTTGACCTTATTTTATTGATCCCTTTCACTGAGGGGCACAACATTGAGTTGGTCCCATCTCTCTTGGTCTCTTTCAACTAAAACCTTTGAAACAGGTGGGAAGACCTTCCCTTGTGTTTACTTGTGCATGTCATGGTGTTTATTTGAGCATACCTCCAAACATTATGGAGAAACAGATGGAGGATAGCAAAATTGGCAAGTACAGGGAGGGGGTGCAGGATCTGGGCCCCTTGTGGTTTTCATTCTCAGGGACTCAGTATCTTTCTCCCATTTTCTTTACATAACATAGAATCCTATGGACCTTCCTCCTCACGAATGGAGCAATCCTAACTTGCACCCTCCCACATAGCTCAGTGGTATGTGACAGCCACTGGGACAATTCTCTTCCCCAAAGCATTTTGATAGCAGCCAAGAGAAGGAGCATTGGGTCACATGGACTCCATTACATAAACGGCCTTGTTACAGACAATGAAGCATCTTTGCTGCTTTCTTTCCCTGACAAATAGAGGTAATAATAATGATGCCAAGGCTATTGTCAAGAGTTAATGAAATAAATTATGTCAAGGCCTTCAGCAAAGTACCTGGTACCAACTAAATGGTAACTAATTTCATTTTGAAATCTAGACCTAAAGGAGACATTGAGGTACAGCCTTCATTAAGGTCTGAATAGTGTCCACAAGTCACAAGTGTGCTCACCTATTCTGGGCTCCTTGAGGCCAAGTAGCTCTTCAAAAAATTCTTCCTGATGTTTCTATTGTGTGTATTGGCATTAGTCCCCAGAGACTATGAGTAACTTAAGGGCAGGAACAACTACTTGTTAATTTTTGTATCCCAGTGTGCAGCACAGCCCCTGACTTTAGTATTTGGTAAGAGGATAAACAATAAAAGACTAGATAAATAAGTGAGAAAACATCTCCCGAACAGGCAACCCTGCTTATCTCATCCTTGATCTGTTTCCACAAGCAGGAATCCTGATTCCCAGGTAGAAGCAAGCAAAGTAGTCATTGCATCCAACAGGCATTATTATCAACCTCTATATTCAGGTGAGGTACTGGATGCTGTCGTCATGTGACAGTGGGTTGGAACTGACCCATAGCTGACCCTCCAGCAGATTTTCAGAGGCAGTTAAGGACACGGAAGATTGCCCATCCTTCTTCCGTGGAATGAACCATATGCCTTTGGGATTGCAGCACAGCTTCTTACCACTAGGCCACCAGAGTTGCCTAGGCGAGGTACTAGGCTTTGAGATTATGAAAGGAATAAGGCATGACTCTGCTCTTAAGAGGCTTAGAACCCCAGAGAGAGGCACACGTCATAGCTATAATGGTGATGCTGTAGAGATGCTGAAATAGAGCTATACGGAAAGTGTGTGGAGCTGAGAAAGAAAAGGAAGTGATTTGTTCTGATGAATGGCCAGGGAAGGCTTTATATAGACATTTGGGCTGGACCTTGAAGTATCCATTAAATGTCACTGCTATTGGGACGTTATACAGTCCAAATTGTTACAGTCAGAAACTGGTTTGAATAAGTAGGACGACAGGAGTGTTAAGAGAGCATTGAAAACTGGGTAAAGGCACTTGCACTGTAACCATCCATCTTCAGCTCACCCAGGGAAGGTACATGTGGCAGAGGAGATGGAGCATTCACTCCTGGGGATTTGCAGCTGTAGACTGAAGCAGCCCACCATGCACGCAGTCTGACGACAGTACGCCGTCTGGTTTGTCCTGAAAATACAGTGGGCTTTGCATCTTACTCTATAAGCATGTAGAAATACTTTTTTTTATAAAACTTGAGCTAAAATTAATGTTTCAGAAAGACGCCCCATAAACCCATGGCTTTGCAGGTTTGTGCTCGGTACATCCACAGCACACTGAACTGAGGATGAGAATCTTTATTGACTGTGAACATCAAAGTTCTGGAGAAGGTGTGATGTGCAGAAAGCAGGCCCAGGGGACTGTCTCCTGAGCTCTCAGTCAGGTTCTTCTCACTTACCCAGAAGTATTTGTGGTCCCGGGGGACAACCATTTCCTCTAGAGGAATGAAAAATCAAGTTATTGACTTTAAAGTTCAAAAATACCTCTTCTAGCAAATAAAAAAAAAGAGAGAGAGATTTTACTTTTTCTAAAAGTATTGCCTCTGCTATAAGATTGTTATGGTGGCTGATTGGCTAGAGCGTTACATTGCCAATCCAAAAGCAGGGAATTAGAATCCACCAGCTGCATCATGGGAGAGAAGGACAGTACCCACTGCTGTACTTTCTAGCCTCTGAAAGGCCACTAGAAAGTTAGCGATGAGTCATTTCCAACTCGGTGGCAATGAGTTGAATTGATGTGTTTCAAGGACTTATTTTGGAAACTTGGGAATCTATCACATTTTCATAGGAAGCAGTAGTGGTTTCATGATAGAATTCTCATCTTCTGGTAAAGGAGATCAGTTGGCTTGCTGGACAGTAGACTTCATGCATAGCCACCATTACTTGTCGCTGGAGGCTTGTGTGCCACTCTAATACTGAAAAGGTTTCAGTGGAGCTTCTAGAAAAAGATTGATTAAGAAGAAACATCCATGGCCTACTTTCAAGAATCAACGCATAAAATCCTGTGGATTGTGATAGTCCAGTCTCATTGTGTATGAGGTCACCATGAGTCTGGGCCAATTTGAAGACAGATAACTACAGCGACCAAAAGGAGCTCTGGTGGTCTAGTGGTAAGAAACTGTGCTGCACTCCCAAAGGCTCAAGGTTTGAATCTACCAGATACTCCACACGAAGAAGATAGACACTCTCCTCCTGTGCTATTTACTGCCTCTGAAAATCTGCTGGATGGTCAGCTATGGGTTGGTTCCAACTCAACAGCAAACAACAACAGCAGTGCATCTGTTCTAACATCCTTTTCTGCTCAGAAGCTTCCCCACCCCACCCCTTACCAGTTAAAGAATTCTTCTATCTGCCTTCTAGATTGGGGGGGGTGGCTGGCTCTACTATTCCTTTGTCACTCTTGACTTAAAATCAGCATTTTATACCTAACTTCGTTTAGGTGTTAATCTGTGTATAATTAGCTGCTTCTGCCCCTCTCCTAGGTTAGCTAGGGATACCAAGAGGGAAAGAGATTTTGCTCAATTCTAGTGTTTAACAAGCTTCAGAAATATGTGTCACCCCACAGTGGAGTGGGAACATAAGGGATAACAAGGCCCAATGACAAGCCCCAGGGTCCCAGATGGAGATCCTGGAAATCCAGGGGGAATTGAGCATTAAACTAGATGCCTTCTCCCTGTTCTGTGCCATGACACAGGTCTTCATTCCCAAGCCCAGAACAGAAGTGCATTCTGGAGAGCAGGAGGGAAAGAAGAACAAATACGGACTTGAACTGAGTTTAAACCTGAGATGATGAAGAAGTTTCTACGTTTTTTTGACAATCAAATGGCAATGGAAGTTTGAGATAGAGATTAAGTTTATTTGTAGGGAAAGAAAACTATTAATTTTTGCACTTACTAGCTTTGCAGTTGTTTTGCATCCCTTGTCTTTGGAAGACTGGTGAGAAGATAGCAGAGGTGAGAGTGGATAGAGAGGCAGGGAGGGCAGGCTCCCAGGAGAGATGGAAGGAGGGAACCAGAGGCTTTTCTCCATTCTGCACTTTTGAGATCAAATGTTGTCTGGCTTAGAGAAAAGAACCAAGCAGATGAAAAGAGAAAATAAACAGTGGAAGTCATCCAGCAGCATTCCCCAATGCTTCCCCTAGCCAGTGTGAGCCTGTCTCTGTGTGCACGAGAAAAGGGTGAACCGAATTACTATGCGATAATGCCCAAGAGGGAGGCTGTCTGGGAGATGTGATGCTCATCATGGTGAAAGCCAGGGATTCGGCAGCCAGCCGGCCACAGCCTCTCTTGCCAGTCTAGCGCAGCGGCTCCATTTGTGCCGTGGCGAGAGCCCAAGCAAACATTACTCAGAGAGGCTAACAGACTTCCTGCCTGTGCAAGGCTCCATGGGACCGCCTCCGCGCCGAGCAAGACGCATTGACCTGGCACAGGAGGTGCCACTGGCTGCTCTCTTTCTGACATATTTACACCATCCAGACTCAGAGCAGAAAACTCACTGCTCAAAGGACCCACTGCTGTGACAGAATAACAGTACCAGCCTGACCTCAGGTCTTCCTTTCAGACTTTAAGTGGCCACCAGGAATGGAGCCCCAGGAACATCTTTCCTCACATGGCTCGGACTGAACAGAGGGCAGTGGGTTTCATCTGCTCTCCAAAGCAGCTCCTTGCTGATCTTTCTTTGTAGGAGTTGAATCAGTCGGCTTCCACATATGCCTGAAGAAATGAGGAGAATATGGAACAGACAGAAAAGGGCTGGGGAAGAGAGGCGCCTTGTTTTTCAAAGACATCTCAAACAGAGACCAGCTCCCAACAGTTTAGTTTCAGTTAGAAAGTGCTAGACAATTGTGCAACGCCTCACGTGAGCCTTTTCTACTTTGTTATCCTGTTTAAATGTGAGACCTTTCAAAGAAAAGGGTCTGGTGCTACCCCACAGCTAATCCAATATTACAGTTTAGATGGCATGCCAAATTGCAGAGAAGAATCCTAACATTGGGCTCCATTGCCAATTTCGAGTCTTTTTGCCAGGGCTTATTTGGCTCAGGTAAGAGCCAGGACATTACCCCTTTGCACCCCCTCCTCCCAATTTTCCTGCCTGTAGTTCGGGAACCATCTACCTTTATGTGCTACTAAAAACAAAAACAAGATCGATTGTGTGGAAGCATAACAAAAAGGAGCAGGCTGTATTCCAAGCTGTTTCATTTTCTTCTGCCCACTCTGCAAAAACACTTGTTTTATTTATTTCTTTTCCACTCGACTCCTATAAAAAGAAATCTTGCTAGCCACTCACAGGAACCCACATCCCAATTCAAGAGGATTGGATTACTGAAGGCTTTGCAGAACAATTGCAAGAGAAAAAGGTGGTCGGTGAATTCCAAGGAAATTAAATACCTTTATCTCGAAAACCACCAGCTCACCATCAGGCTTCAAAGAAACATAAATATACCACTGGGCTGTGAAAATCAGGGTCCCCTTTCAAGGATGGAAAAAGAAGCCAGGGGTATTGACTCACAAAATCCTAAGAGAGCAGGAAGTTTGCTCTTCTACCCAGTGGGAATGAGAGTGTGAGACATCTTAGCACTGGTGGGGGCATATGAGGAGAGGAGGACCATTCTGGGGGCTCTTTCCATACCCTTTCTTCTCAGGGGGCCCAGCCTGGTTATCCTGGGTCTCTGGTTTCTCAGGATTGAGCCAAAGCTGGAAACCTCAATGTGGGAGTATAGATAGTGTCTCATAGAGATGTTCTCTGAGGAAGCTTCTCCCTGAGCAAATCAGATTTACAGCTGGGAGACAGAGAAACTCTGGGGAAGGGGGAGCCCAGCAAGTCTATAATAGAGGGGGTCAGTGATTACAAGGCCACAGCACAACTCTGTCTGGAAACGGAGCCAAGATTAAGCCAATAAATCATTGATACAAAAGTTTGATGTCCTATTTTGCAGGCGAGAAGGGAATTTTTATGAGCTGACTGCTGGCCTCTACAAGGACCCTCTTGTCAGTTGCTCTGGGGAGGCTCAGGAATGGGTGGGGCTGTCAGGATGGAGCCTGAGGGCCATGGTCACAGAGGGTGGTGGTGTGGCGCACACACTGACAGCCCAGACCGTGGCTTCAAGCTTGGACTCTGGCACGGCCACACCAGCCTGGACAAGTTAGCTGACCGATCTGCACAATTCTTTATGCCTGTTTTGGAGGGCAGCTGTACAAACTGAGTGAAAGTCATTGGCAAAGTAGTAGGTCCACACATAGATGTTGGAACTGGCTCTGACTCAAACCCACCTTATGTCCAAAAGAGCCAAATGTCGCCCAGTCCTGCTACATCTTCACAGTCATGGATGTGCCTGAAGCCATTGTGTTCGGTGCAGGGAGCTTATCTCCCAGCACTTGACCATTCAGTAGCCTGTTCTGATACAGTCAGTTTTCATTGACTAATTTACAGAAGGAGATCATCTGGACATGCCTCCAAACTAGGCCTGTCTGAGGCTGTATATGCTGCTGAAATCTGTCCACCATGGTGACCCTGCTGGTATTTGAAATATCAGTAGTGTAGTTTAGAGACCCAGCAGAGCAACACACAAGCTGTCAAATAATGTGACAGACAGATAAGGTCAGCTGTGTTTTAGAAAAAGCATTAACTTTAGAGTGAGACTTATTTCAAATCTCTTTGAAAACGTGGACAACTAAATTTCTTCGAATTTCTGTTTCTTTAGATGGAAAATGGGGACCATAAGGCTTGCTTTACAGTATTTTTAAACGACTATTGAATGAAACAGCAAATTTCTGAAAGTAATCTACTTGAGCTTATATTTTTATCAACTGTTAAAGTGCCTGCCCCAAACTTCAAAATGCAAAACCATTGCCTTGGAGTCAGAACTGGCTCTCAGCTGACCCACCAGCAGGTTTTCAGTGTCTGTAGATCGCATGGTAGGAGATTACCTGTACTATGGAGCAAGTAGTGGGTTTGAACCACTTTTCTTTGGATTGTCAATGTGACTCCTTACCCACTGCACCACCAAAGCTTCCTGCCCCATACTTAGTGTCTTGATGAGTTGTAAAATTGATCCTATCTCTTTCATCTTTATTTTGTGCCCTTTCCCCTACTTTTCTCCTGTCATTCTCGCCAACGTCTGCTGGGTCTAGATAGTGGGTGTCACACTGAACGCAAAAATAAATGGTGAGCTTACTGCCTCACAGTCCTCAATGGTGCAAACATAGTGAACCACTTGCTATTTTCTGGGAAGGCCAGCTCACACGGGGTATGCAAAGTTGCTGTTTACCAGTGATAAGTAATTCTATGGAGATGGGATCATTTAATATCTGTGCACAGTTGTAGGAGAGTGTGGCTCAGAAAAAGAACCTACTTGAAAGTCATATTGGTCAAAGAATCCTTGGTCCTGTCACATGCTTTCAGTGTGTGAACACGGCACAGAGCTCAGCACCTCGCACAGTGGAGCTCAGGGAAACTGAAGGAAGGATCTGTCAACTGAGGCCAGAAAATGGATTTCTTATCCTGTGGTGGCACTAGGACATTAGGCCTGTCTGCCTGTGTGCCATACCTGCATCTGCTTCCATGTCTCCTGGGGCCGCTACGTCTTTGCTTCTGGTGTGACGCTATTCCTTCTTTGTTCAGAAGGAGCATCCCCTGTGCAGCTCAGCCATCAACTTCTTCCTTACACCTAGAGATGAGAGTTCCTGGGTAGAGCGTATGGCTAATGCACCTAGCTGATAACCAAAAAACTAGAGGTTCCTCTCTCCCCAGTGGTACCTGAGGATAAACTCCTGAAAAATTGACCATTGAAAATCTCACAGAACACAGTTCACTCTGATCCATATGGAATGGCCACGCATTAGAACTAACTTGGTGGTTGACTGTTTGTTTGTTTGTTACCAGGAGATGTGGGAGAGTTTTAGGGTTTTAAGGTCTAAGATAAAGGTGCATCTGCTTCCCAGCAGTGATTATCACCCAGCCTGAGCTGAAGGAACAGCAAGTGGGTAGGCGAGTGGGTGGGTGGTGGGAGGCGATTCAGATCTCTTCAAGGTACTCTTTTCCAGGTTGCCATTCCCATCTGTAGTTCTAGAGACAAAGAAAGTTATTCATTTGCATTTGAGAACTATCATTTGTATTAGTGGTTAATCTGTGCATGACAGCAAAGATAGTATTTAACTAACCAGGAGATCGTAGGGAGAGTTTTATTCTGGTTTAGTTAATGTAGCATTATTACTGGGGGCATCATTGAGGCTCAGAGATGCAAGTGTCAGGAGGAAAATCCCTGCTTTAAAAGCCATCTGTCTAGATGGCTTATACATGGTCCCATCTGAAGAAGGAAGGGAGGGGTGACTAGATGGCCCCTCCTAGCAGGTGCCTCCATGTCTGTGAGTGCCATGGGCTTTCTAGTCAGGCTGGAGGGAGCCCACATCAAAGGCTGCATCGGAGAGGTGGCTGTGAGCTGTGGAAAGCGTTTGACTTCTAGGAGGATGACGGATGACAGTGTTAAAAGGAGCTGCTGCTCTCCTAACGCTCACTTCCCGCTCCATCTGTTTCTCTACTCTGACTCTGCCAGCAGTCTATTCTTGCTTCCACTTTCCAATAAGTTCCTAAAGGCAGGAATGGTATACAAGCCTCTCTCCTCTGAGGAGGAGGCCCCTTAGCCAGGAGTCAGCTCCCGTAGCCAACACCCATGATTAACAGGCTGTTCCTGAAACATGAGAAGCTGGGAAAGAAGGGCTTAGGGTGTTTCAGCGACTCATCGTTTCTACCAGAATCTCGTGAAAACCTCAGCCCCTCGTAGATGCTCTCTCATCTGATCAGTATTATCTGCTCGCCTTTGACCCAGTAGTCAGCCCATGCTGTCAGTCATCCATGTCTGTGTTCAGTCCCACGTTGACCAGCCACTCAGTAGTAGTTCTGTGCCATCTGCCTCTGTGATGCAGCTAGAAGCACTGCAGGGCATGCTGCCCCATTTTACTATTATTTCAAACAACATCTCATTAGGGATGGATACATATCACAGTTTGGACTTCTAGAGCTTTTAATTATGTAGGCCTCTACATCTGGGGTGTCTTTATCCTGTTTCTTTCAGCTTATTCTTTCAATAGTCTTATTCAGATCTGTAATACCACAATCATGGTACCTTGCCCACAATAAGCTCCCCTCCCCTCCCCTGAGCTTACTATGGGCAAGGTACTGTGATTGTGGTATTATAAAATTGAACAAGACATGATTCTTACCCTCAAGGAAGTCACCTGCTAATGGAAAATATGATGCACAAACTTGAAATGACTGTATTATTTTATGCAATACGGAAGCAATATGCAATTTACTAGTGAGATGCCAGAAAAGGGGTAGGTAGCAGAAGAAAAATTAGAGGAGGCAGCCTGGTGGAAGTGACCCCAGAGCTAAGTCTTAAAGACTGGAATTAGCTAGGTATGAAGCTGAGGCTGAGCACAGGTCCCAAGTACAGGTGCTGACATAAGCAGGAGGGCAGAAGGTGCTAACAGCTCAGATGTGTGGTGGGAACTATAAACAGTTCTGGGTTGCTAACAAATGTATTACAGTTAGATTGTGCATTCCTGAGAGATCACCCAGGCAACTCTCTGGAGTAGAATTGGGGAGGACATAAATACAAGCAGGGAATGCGTTTCAGAGACTCCTACAATGACCCAACAGGGTCTGGACTAGGGAGGTGGTAGGGAAGAGAAAAGGGCAAGAAACTGAAAACTATAAAGAACCATCAGAATTTGGTAGTTGCCAGTGCATAGAAAGAAGATATGATGCCATGTGTTGGAAAATCAGGAGAGAATGTTATCCCTGAGAAGCAAAGGAAGAGATTGGAAGAGAGTGTGTCCCAAGAAAGGGATGTGGATAACTAGATCAAGTACAGATTGGAAATTCTCCTAAAACTAAGTATTATTCATCAGTGACCTTGAAGAGGGAAATGATGTAAGACTAAATCCCATGGAATGAAGTGTGAGTAGAATGGACGAAAGTGAATTTAGAACTGACTCTTTGTTCTCATGTGCCATAGACAGAATAGCTAGGACATGAATGTTTTACAAGGGCCTAGAGTTACTGATGAGGGCTGGAAAACACCATGGTTGATTTCAAAATGCAAAAATAAAATTGCAAAATTGAATTAAGATATGTTTAATTAAATGTCTGCTGAATGTGCCATTGTTTCAACTTCATTAATTTTTTAAGTTTAATATTCATTAAAACTTCATTGCATGTAGACACAATTTGGGGGTTACATTTTCTCATATTGAAAAGCTTCCTTTCTATGCACAATGATTGCTGAGAAATCACGGCCAATTGTAGACCAACTGCTTCTTCCTGCTCAGTAATATCACAAGTAAAAAAAAAAATTTAAATGTATTTAACGTAAGATGTGGGTGAAATTTCTTCTGCTGGCTTTCCTATGAGAAGAGGCCTCCAAGTGAAAGATTGTTAAGGGTTTCATGATGTCTCAGAATAGTTCTGATACAGATAACTCTCTCAAAAAACTTGGCCATGTAAAGCAGGAAAGAGAAAGAGCAGTTGGTAGACAAAGTTGGAGCAAGGAAGAAGGGTGTTTTGTAGTTAGGAGTTGTGCTGCCAACCCAAAGGCACAGAGTTTGAATCCACCAAATGCTGTGTGAGAGAAAGATGGGCAATTTCCTCCCATTTGATTTAAAGTCTCTGAAAACCCTCTGGAAGTTCAAACTAAGAGTCTATTCTGACTCAGTGATACATACTAAAATAAAAAGAGAGAAGTTCGAGTGTATGTACATGATGAGAGAAGAAGTTAGTGAGGAGGAGAGATTGAAGGCTTGTTCGAGGATAGGTGGTAGAAAGGCGAAGAAGCAGCTAAAGTCAAGTGACATGATTTGGCCTAGAGGAGCTGTAGTGATTGAATAGTGTCCCCACTCCAATATATGCTATAAATCTTAACTTCTGTGCCATTGAGAATGGAATTCCAGAATTGTGTTCATGTAGTATCTATATGTAAACCAAGAAGCTGTTGTCCAAACAGAACAAAGGAACACTGCCAGGTTTAAAATAGGAAAGGTGAGCATCACGGTAGTCTCTTTTCACTATACCTATTTGATCTATGTGCTGAGCAAATCATTCCAGAAGGTGGACTTTATGAAGAAGAGTGTGAGATCAGGATTGGAGGAAGACGCATCAACAACCTGCATTATGTAGATGACATGATCTTGCTTACGGAAAGTGAAGAACACTTGAAGCACTTGCTGCAGAAGATCAAATACTATAGACTTCAATATAGGTTCTACCTCAGTATCAAGAAAACAAAAATCCTCACCCTTGAAACAATAGGCAACATCATGATGAATAGAGAAAAGATGATGTTCTCCTTTCACTTGGATCCATAACCAGTGCACATGGTACCAAGAAATCAAAAGACCTTATTGCATTGGATAACTCTGCTGTGAAGGACTTCTCCAAAGTGCTAAAGAACAATGATGCCACTTTCAAGGCCAAGGTACACCTGATCCAAGCCATGGTCTTGTCAGTTGCTTCCTGTGCATCTGAAAATCACACAGTGAATAAGAATGGCAGAAAAGACTTGACACCTTTGCACAGTGGTTATAGAGAAGAGTACTGAATATCCTACAGACTGCCAAAAGAACAATCAAATCTGTTTTGTTTTGTTTTGTTTTGTTTTGTTTATAAATGGTTTCCTAGTGTGCCTGCTTTCGTCTTGGAGCTGGAATCTGGGCCAATGAGATGTTGTGATGGAGAGTTCAAAATGTGGTGGGTGGTCTTCCACTTTTCTTTGATGTTATTCACGCACCTGCCGTACTAATTAGGTTGCTTGGGAGACGGAGGCGAGAGCCCAACCTTACTAAGCATGTCAGGGCTCCAGCTACCTTAACCAGACGTGAGCCTCTGCCTCCCTGTCATCGGAATCGACCTAGCATTCTCTCCACCTACTTTTGCCTCACTTTCCTAATTCTGACTCAAACACAAACACCATAAAGTCACACTTCTACTTTCCTAAATTGTGAGAAAATAAATGTCCATTTGATAAAGCCATACCCACCTGTATACAACAGCATTAGGTAATTAAGATAGAATTTGACACCAGAAGAGAAGGGTGCTGTCCTAACAGACACGTAAAATATGGAGGCAGTTTTGAAATTTGGTGATGGTAGATGCTGTGAAAGTTTTAAGGAACGTCTAGATTGCCTTGAGGAGACTCTTGATAGGATTACAGACATAAAAACAATTATAATGAGGACTCAGAAGGATGAGGAATATTATAAAGAAGGTCTTTATCATCCTAGAGAATACATAAGGTAGAATATTGCTAGCAATGTGGACACTAAATGTGCTTTCCACGAGACTTCAGAGGGAAATGATGAGCAAGTGATACAATAGAGAAAGGTGGTTCTTTTTATACAATGACAGTGAACCTGTCAGAGTTAAGTTTCAGTGTTTGGTATAAGGTGGAACATGCATATGATGAACTTTGAAATCTAAGGAGATTTCTAAGCAAGATCATAAAGGAGTTGGCATGGTTTCTTTTTGCCACTTAAAGTAAAATGTGAGATAAAAGAGACTGTGGAAAATGAAAACAAATTAAAAATTTAGAAAATCCTGTTGTACAAACTAAGGATTGGAGTTCTGTCATTTTCTCAAACAACAGGGATACACAATGTTCTGTCAAATAGATGAAGTGACTGGCTGATGGCTCTAACCAACAGCAGAAAAGCCATAAGCTCAGACTGAAGTAGACAGAAAGAATGAAAGGAAAGAGTGCTCTCTGCCCCTTGGAATTCTACAGACAAGAAACAGCCCAAAGGAGTAACAGTCTTGGCTCTACAAGAGAAAGACCATCCCTGGAAGATCCATAGGTCAGCAGAACTGAGGGAAGCAGGGCCTTCTTGGTTTTAAAAGATGGGGCTGTGGTTTCCTGGATTTCTAAGGGTGAAGTTTGCAAAGTGTGTGATGATCATCACTTCAGTTCCAGAGTTTGGGGTTGCCGTTTAGGGGTGTGGGTATGTGTGTGTGTGTGCACGCACGTGCAAGCCATGAGATAGGACACCCAAAGCTGAGGAGGAGGGGTTTCCATGCCCAAGGGGCAGAAGAATGGGGCCTCACAGGGCCAAGGATGAGTTTGCTATCAAGTAGCCGAGGCCAATGGATCCTCCCAAACAAAACCAAGGGAGAGTTGCCACCCACTGGACCCAGCTGGTGGAGCTGAAATGGGCTGAGGATTCTCCACCTGTCATGTAGACAGCATGGCCAGCATCCAGAGGCTAGGAGGCCTTTACCCCAATGGTGTCAGAGAATAGGAGTCTTTCCAAACCTTGAGAGTTGGTGTAAATTTTGTTTTGAGTGTGCTTGGTGCCTTCTTTTCATCCGGTTTCTCTCATCTGTAATGAAAACATACTTGAGCCTCTCCCACTATGGTACTTAGGAAAGAAATAACTATAGAGTCTAGTTTTCACAGTTCGCAGATAAAGAGGAATTTTTCTCCAGGTTAGAATCTGCTTCAAATCCTGCCCATATTTGGATCCGATGACTCAGAAGATGATGAATTGGTTGTTTTAAGATTTGGGGGAACAATGTGATGGGGTGAATGTGATTTGCATGTTGGAAGAACATGAGTTTGGGAAGTCAAAGGGTAGAATTTTGTAGATTGGATTGTGTCCTCCAGAATGTATTATAAATCTTACCCTCTGTGCCAGTGCTTGTGGTCACATTTGGAAATTAGGTTGTCTTTTTTTATGAGACAGGATTCGTGTGTTACCAAAACTCATTGCTGTGGAGTCAGAACTGATTTATAACTTATCTTCTAACCAGTTTTCAGAGCCTGTATATCACCTCTGGTGGATTTGAACCATCAGAGAAGTGCCACCTTTGGGTTCACAGAAGAACCCCCTGTCGATTATACTGCTGAAGCTCCCCTAGGATTGTTACGGGAGCACGGGTGCTAGGGAGTCGTGCCACCAAGCCAGAAGCAGGTGCTTCAAATGGCAGTCTCTTCCCATGACATTTACAGTCTCTGAAAACCTGTTGGAGAACCAGCTTTGAGTCGGTTCTGACTTGATGGCACTTAATACTGTGGATGATGCCACCAGAGGCCCCCTAGGGTTACTGTATGATAGGGTTAAATCAGTCTCTTTTGAAACAGAGGAGATTAAGTAAGAAAGTGAAAGTAAGAGAGAAAGATACCAACAGGGACAGAAAGGCCTCCCCTAGTGTTTAAAATTGTTCTTCAGTTCCTTCAACTTCAGAAATGCTGAGCAAGTTCATCCCTTTTGGTTTTCTGACTCTGGCTCTTTGCACATGTCATTAATGTAATTTTTAATGATCCACTGATTTTGACCATTCAATATAGAGGATCCTACATTCACACAGGTAGCCAAGAGTTGATGGTGTAGATTCACAGGCCAGAGGCTATAAGTGATATGTTAAAAATGCTTTCTTAATAGCAGAATCTTAAACAATTGTACCTTACAATATAGTATATAGTACAGAAAAAGAGGTGCAAGTACCACTCTACTAATTCCTTATGTGAGCACTTGAAACTACGATGAACAGATTGGTAAGACAGGGAAGCACTGCAATACATAGAGCTTTGTGAAAGGAACCCCACAGCATCTTGAACTGGCTTGATTTCCCAGCTTTCCAAGTTCACAGGCAGTGTCAGATTTCAGCTCCTGAACTGTGACTCATCTCCTGTGACACCAGTGGTGTGAGAGGCTTCCCCTGACACAGGCATAGCTCGATGCTCAGCGATGGCACTGCCGATTGAATAAGTGCTCGGATGTGCAAGCATTCCTGAAAAGCACAGGGCATACTGGTTCTCCTAGACATTCCCAATTCCCGAAGAAGCCATCTGATATATGATAGGGTTTCATGTGTTTATGGAATGGTTCCTAAAGTGGGCTTCTCTAATGCTTAGGAAACCCATTAGTTCTGCCAGTCCCACAAAACTCAATGTCCAGCGTGGTGAAAATGGAACAATCATATCATTCTATAAATACTTACTGAGTATATGCTACATGCCAAATGTGCTAGGCAGCGAGGTTGCAATGCCTGCCTTCAAGGTCGTACAGTCAGTGTTTCAAAACTATCAATTTATAAATTAATATTAGGCACAACTAGAAATCAGTTATATGTGAAGTTAGCTAACGCATCCAGATTCCTGTCCATACTTTTGGCCAAGACAGTTACTTTATACAAAACAAGAACAATATTAGAAAGATTGACTAGCATTGCTATGAAATTACTAGAATTTACAGCAATTGTGGTTTCATGACTTTCTCCACAAGCTGCATCAAATTTGACCTGAACTCTCTTCTTAAGGGGAACCTCACTTTCCACCCCTAAATACCTTCTGTATCTCATTAGTTCTGTCCATTTGCAACTTGAACAAGAACTCAAACTCATTGCTGTTGAGTTAGAACCAACTCAGCTGACTGCCCAGAGGCTTTTCAGAAGTGACAAACCACGAGGGGGAGAGTTCCCATCTTTCTCCTGAGGAACCTCAGTGGATTCGAACCACCAGAGAGGCTTGGCCTCCGCACTAGGTCTCTAGAGCTCCCTATTTGCAGGTAGGCCCCATTTTTTTTCTTTCACTCCAACATTTTTTTTCTCAAAATCATCAAAAACCTTCTGTCCAAGGAGCACCAGGTTAGAGGGGAAAATGTTCAGGTGAATTCAGTCTCTTCAAGAATGTTCAACTGAAGTACCTACAAGACACAAGTACTGATGGTTTTAATGACTTCGGGCATTTTTTTATAGAATGATTATGGTCTTTTGCCATTTTACACTATTCCGTTTTGCTGTTGCTTTCTTACAGGCCTGGGAATGGAGAATATTGGTGGAATCTTTGTGGTTCTTATTTGTGGCCTAATCGTGGCCATTTTTATGGCTATGTTGGAGTTCTTATGGACTCTCCGGCACTCAGAAGCAACTGAGGTAGGTGGCTTCCAAAGGAGAACTGACGGGGTTGACAAACAGGGGAGAGTTTGCCCGTGCTGACAGACATCATTCCAGACAGGATGGAGACAATTCCATATAGTTCCCATGGAACAGACAGTGCAGTGGAAATGAATTCTAGTCTTGAGGGCCCAAAGTGAATACTTGCTTCATCATTTATTAATTATGCAGCCATAGAAAAGGCACTTATAATCCCTGGGCTTCACAGTCTTTTTTTAAATGGTCCAAGATAAATATATATGTGAATATGCTTCATGAATAGTAAAATCCTAGATACAATTATAATTGCAGGTGTAGTACAGTATGGAAAAATGGGTCGGAGCACCAGGCTTCTCGTGGAGATGACGTCAGCCCTTTAATTTCTGAGTATGGATTAGATTTTGGTTGGCTGTTTTGTTTTGTTCTTTCCTTACCAGTAGGAAGACGTATAAATACCCTCATTCACTTGAACCCAAGAATTCTGTCTTCACAGAGAGTTCGAATGAGTTTAATTCCCCAACCTACTGAGACTTAGGAAACCAGATTGGTATATAAACTTCAGGTGGACTGAAGTCTAAGGAGGAAGGAAGTTTTCTCCCTCAGCCTCAGCCAAGACCGGGGCAATGAAATCTATAAAGTATATTCGACTTTATATGAATATACCAACTCTAGGTTTTCTTTGAGGCGGCACTGGGCAAGGTCACCTCGGATAACAGCAAAAAGAGGCGTCTTCCAGGTAAAAACCAGCAAAACCC
>NW_006399921.1:4395588-4409751 GCF_000299155.1 Elephantulus edwardii | reverse complement strand
GGAGGGGAAGACCATCTATGAGATGGATTGATTCGGTGACTGGGGTAATCGGGATGGATGTGTCAGAGGCGGTGCGGTTGGCGCAGGATAGAGCAGGGTTTAGGGCTATTGTGCATAGGGTCGCTATGAGTCGGAAACGACTCGACAGCACATAACAACAACAACAACAGGTTTTCTTTAAACCTCCTCCCTCACTTGCCCCTGGGGAAGACACAGGTGTGTGGACAGTGCTCCTATAAATGTGTGGTGGTCAGCGTCAGTGAGGACCTTCTCACTGCACACCATTGCTCGGCTCTTCCGTGCTCAGCCTCCTCTCCCATTTCTCAGGACTCCCAAGCCATCATGTATTCATCAGCCTCTCTGATGCTCCTTGCTTAGAGGTGGACTTGACTTTCTGCTTCACTAAAAAATTGGGAGTCGCCAGCCCCACCTAAAAACATCCCCACAGCTGTAGCCAACCCTCTTGTTTCCCTCAGGCACAGCAAATGTGCCATCTAATTCCTTCATCCCAGGTCCTCATCCCATCATCTCTCATCTACTCCAGTATTATCCTGCTTCTCTTTAGGTCTCCCCCCCCACCCCACCTCTTGTCTCCACGAAGTCAATACATACGCTAAAATGTCTCTCAGACTTAAACATAACCACAAATTGCAGGTTCTTGCCTTATCCTTTCCGCTTTCCATATCAGGGAGATCCTAGCAGCTCAGTCTCCATTTCCTCCTTACCCATTTCAGCCCTCATCAGAGCAGCACAGACTAAAGAGAGCCCACGGGGCCTTCCTGGACTCCAGTGTGCCCTGGACGAGGGGCAGTTCCTTCTGGGGACACTCTCCTTTCTCATCTGTGTGGCACCAAGTTCTCTTGGTCCCCTCCTACTTCTCTCTCCAGCTTCAACCACTTTCTCTTTTTGCCCATTGTGTGAATGGTGATGGTATTTATTTAATCTACATGATTTAGTTCAATTCTTTCCTTCCATGTGAAAACTTTCCCGTAACCAATCAAGTCCATCGTGATCATGCCTCCTTTCTACCATAAAAGCAGAGCATTTATACAGTGTTACGATTTTTTTTTTAAATCAACCTCCTCTTGCTAGACAGTGAGCTGCTTGAGAGCAGGGGCTGTGCTGTGTCTTATCTCTGTATTCTCCATTCGCAAAGCACAGTGCTTGATGTGTAGTTGATACATAATTCTTATAAAATAATTTAGAGAGAGTTTACTCTTTTTGTTGTTATTGTTATAAGCACAGAGAGGTTAAGTGTCTTGCCTAAATTCTCTGCTGATAAGCAACTATGAGTCGAGAATCCAGATCTCAAGTTCTAATGTGGCCTTTTCCCCTTAGGCTGTACAGTAGAGGGCCTGTGAAGCTTGGTTCTTCTCACATGAGCTCATATGATATATTTTGAAAATTTCAGTATGAACTAAGAACACTCTCAGTAGTTATAACAGCAAGTAGATGCTATTTCAGCCATTTGTCTACACTAGAGTATCTGTAGATCTAGAAAACAAAACAATAACATGAACTGAAACTGAATTCCAGAAGGCTTCTTTTCCCAGCACAAAGCAGAAAACTGAATAGAGTACACATAATGGATTTTGAATTAACTTAGATTTACATTCACATTACATTCACATAATTTGACCATTCAAATTATGTTTAAATATTGAGCCCAGTAACTTTTGACAAGATATGTAATGTCTCTACGCTTCCATGTCCTCACCTGTGAAATGGGTATGACAAAATCCATGATTTGTAATAAGGGCTTCTGAGAGGATCCAGTGAGTAAAATGTTTACCAGAGCTGGCAAATAAACAATGCCAGAGGTCGTGGGTAGAAAGATTATTAGTGGTACGGGTTCTTAATTCTTCACCTACAGTCCTGAAATGCAAAGAGCTCAGAAAGTCTCAAATTCCCACATCAGAATTTGGCACAAATACATTTGGCAGCAAAACTTGATGTTACCTGGTCTGTTGTTGTTGTTATGTGCTGTCAAGTCGCTGGCAACTCAGCAACCCTATGTACAACAGCCCTGTCCTGTAACCCTGCCCTATTCTGTGCCACTCTTATTGTCTCTGACAACTATCTCCATTACCCCAGTCACTGAATCAATCCATCTCATTGAGGGTCTTCCTCTCCTGTGCTGTCCTTCCACCCTCCCAAGCATGACATCCTTCTTCATGGACTCCAAAGTATGTCAGGCAAAGCTTCAGAATCCTTGACTCCAAGGAGCAGCCTGGTCTCCCCCTCTCTAGGATGAACCTGTTTGTTCTCTTAGCACCACAACTCAAAGGCATCAATTATTCTTCTATCATCCCCAGTCATTGTCCAGCGTTTTTATGCATAGCAAGTAATTGCAAAGACCTTGGCCTGAATCAGGTGCACCTTAGTCTCCAGGCTGTTGCTCTTCAGTAATTTGGAGAAGACTCTGCAGGAGACTTTCCCAATGCAGTTTGGCTTTTAATTTCCAGGTTGCTGGTACAAAGAGTGCTGATTGTGGAGCCAAGCAAACGGAAGCTGTTAAAAATCTCAATCTCTTCATCATCTATCATGATGCTGCCAATTGGCTTAGTGCTGAGAATCTTTGTTTTCTTGATATTGAGCTTCAATCCATATTTAAGGCTGCAGTTCTTGACCTTCTGCAGCAAGTGCTTCAGTTCCTCCTCAAGTTTTAGCAAGCAGGGCTGTGTCATCTGCATAAGGCAGATTGTTGATGAGTCTTCTTCCAATCCTAATGCCACATTTCTCCTCAAATAGTGCAGCCTCGCAGATAATCTGTTCTGCAAATAGATTGAAAAGATATGGAGATAGGACACATCCCTGGCATACACCCTGCCCAGTTTTGAACCATGTAGTGTTTCACTGCTCTGTTCTGACAACTGCCTCCTTGTCCAAGTAAAGGTTTCACATAAGCACAATTATATGTTCTGGGATTCCCATTCTTCTCAGTGTTAGCCACAGTTTCTTGTGATCCACACAGTGCCTTTGCAAAGTCAATGAAACACAGATAGACATTACTCTGGGACTCTCCACTTTAAGCCAAGATCCATCTAACATAAGCTACAATATTCCTAGTACTACGGCCTCTTCTAAACCCAACCTGCACTTCCAGCAGTTTTCTGTTGATGTGCTGTTCCACTTATTTTTGGGTAATCTTCAACAGAATCTTGCTTGCATGTGATATCAGTGATGTTGTTTGATAATTCCTACACTCTGTCGGGTCACCTATCTTTGGAATGGAAACAAATATAGATTTCTTCCAGTCAGTTGAATGGATGACTGTCCTCCAGATTTCTTGGCACAAGTTGGTGAGCATATCTTACCAAGGGCAGCATCTGTTTGTTGAAATGTGTCAGTTGGCATGTTGTCAACTCCTAGGGCCTTGTTTTTTGCCAATTCCTTCAGAGCAGCTTGAACTTTTCCCTTCATCATCACAGGCTCTTGCTCATATGTTATTTCATGAAATTCTTTTGTGTCTGCCAATTCCTTTTGGTACAATAATTCTGTATACTTTTCCCACCTTCTTTTAATGCTTCCTGGATCATTTAATATTCTGTCCAAAACATCCTTAAGTATTGCACCTTGAGGCTTAATTAATAATAATGGGTAACTGGAATGCAAAATTTGGGAACAGAGAAGAAAGAAGTAGTTGGAAAGCATGGACATGAAGACAAAAATGAAGCTGGAGATAGAATACAGAATTTTATACAATCAATGATTTATTCATTGCAAATACATTTTATAAGAAATATAAACAGGCTGTACACATGGTTTCACCTGATACTATTCATAGAAATCAGATCAATTACATCTGTGGAAAGAATCGCTGTGAAAACAAGGCCAGGTGCTGGCCTACACCAACTACTAATATGCAAGTTCAAGCTGAAGCTGAGGAAAATTAAACCCACAGGAACCAAAATTTGACCTTGAGTCTATCCCACTTTAATTTCAAAACCATCTCAGAAACAGGTTTGAGGCCTTGAACACTAATGAGCGAAGACTAGATGAGCTGTGGGAAGATGGAAAGAATATCCTCCAGGAAGAATGCAGGAGGTCATTACAAAGACAGAGGAGGAACTATGTAAGAAGAGACTCTGAATATTGCACAAGAGCACCGAGAAGCCAAAGCAAAGATAAGAAATCAAGAAATTAAGGAGCTGAACAGAAGATTTCATAGGACAGCTCAGGAAAACCAAGTATTATAATGAAATGTGCACAGAGCTAGAGTCAGAAAATCAAAGGCGCCGAACTCACTCAGCATTAATTAAGCTGAAGGAACTGAAGAACAAATTCAAGTCTTGAGTTGCAGCTGGTATGAGGCTACCATTTATGGTCTTTCTTCTTCTCCTTAGGAATACACATAAATTTTGCTACAGCAATATTAATACGTGTTTGAATATTGAGTTTGGCCCAGGACCCAATGGGTGTGATACTTAAATACTGTATACATAGTGCATTGTAGTTGTTGTATTGTTATGTGCCATTGAGTCACTTGTAACTCATAACAGCCCTATGTACAATAGTTCTGAACACTGCCCTATCCTGAGCCAGTCTCTTTCACTCGGACACACCTACCCCATTAACCCAGCCACTGAGTTAATCCATCTCATCCAGGGTCTTCCTTTCCTCCACTGTCCATCCACCCTTCTAAGCATGATGGAAGGACTCCACCTCCAAGGACTGGTCCCTCCTGGCTATGTGCCCAAAGTATGTGAGATGGAGCTTAAAAGTCCTTGCCTCCAAAGAGAAACTTGGCTTCACCAGTCTTTTGAATTCTGAACCATAGTCCACATGTCTCCTGTCAGGGGTTTGAGGGCCTGTGGTAGCAGTACTTGCTGTTGTCTTGGGGATTGTAGTAATGATTTGCGTGTACATCTCTGGTCATGGCTATCCGACTAAAAGAAATGGAACCTTTAAAGTGGGACGTTCGTTTGAACATGGCAGCATTCCAAAATACAATAGGAGGGATTTTTTTTAATTTTTTTTTTTTATTTAGTGAGCTTCAAGGTACAAATTTTCCTGGGATCAATGGATAAAAATCTCAGGGAGAGGAATTGTTGACTCAGCCAGAGGAAGGATTTATCAGCTAGATGTGTGTAAGATCCTAAGATTGCTGACTTTGAAGGTGTTCAGACATGAGTAACAAGCAGACAGGGTTTGTTACAAAGGGTGCATGAACATCAGATGGGGCAGTGTGAACATGAGATGGGGAGGGAGTGGGGCCATCAGATGAGGGAGGGTGTGTAACTGTCAGATGGGGGAGGGCATGTGACCATCAGATGGCAATCAGATGGGGGAGGGTGTATGACCATCAGGTGGGGAGGGGATGTTGGGGTGGGAGTGGGTGAGGAACACACACACACACACACACACACACACGCGCGCGCGCGCGCTGACCCACAGTACTGGGGACTAAGGTTCTGGGCGGCGAGGCTGTGACCTCTCTGTCTCTTCCAGGTGTCTGTGTGCCAGGAGATGGTGAGTGAGCTGCGCAGCATCATCCTGTGTCAGGACACTATCCACCCCCGCCGGCGGCGCACTGGGGTGCCACAGCCCCGGCCCCCCATGCCCGAGGAGCGCAGGCCCCGGGGCACAGCCACGCTCAGCAACGGCAAGCTGTGTGGGGCCGGGGAGCCTGACCCACTGGCGCAGAGACTGGCGCAGGAGGCCGCCCTGGTGGCGCGCGGCTGCACTCACATCCGCGTCTGCCCCGAGTGCCGCCGCTTCCAGGGCCTGCGGGCGCGGCCGTCGCCCTCGCGCAGCGAGGAGAGCCTGGAGTGGGACAAGACCACCAACAGCAGCGAGCCCGAGTAGCCGGGCGCCCGCAGCCTTGAGGCCGGGTGGGGAGGCGAGGGCCGGGCTGGCGCCCGCTGCGCACCAGCCCAGACTTGTACAGCGTCACAACTGCTCTCGGATTTTGGATACAGTATCTTTGCAAAGCGATCAAAGAGCCCGACGCCCCAGCCCGAGACAGCACCTGGTCCTGAGCGGGCTCCACCTGGAGATTGGTGACGCAGGGGACGCCCTTCCTCCAGGGCACAGGGAGCCCCGCTTCTCCCACAGAAGTAACACAGCGTCGGGGTGGGGTCCCTGGCCAGCCAGACCTGTCTGATCATGGGCGGACGCCTCCTTAGGAAGGGGCCACTGTACCCTGGGTCTAGTTCTTAAAGGAACAAAAGAAAAAAAAATTAAACTCAACAGGGAAAAATTGTTTTATTTTCTGGTTTTGTATATTTTCGTTTTTCTTTCCCCCTTTCCGCCCCTCTTCCCTCTTTATTTCTTTTTCTGTGACTTTGCTTAATGGAGTTGTTTCTTTTCCTTTGGAGGGGGAATTTGGGGGTTAGGGAATGGAAGCCTATATAATTCTTGTTCCTGAATTTTAGGACATGGAGTCACCAACACGGTAGACTTAAGGTGCTGAGCCGTCCTTTCTGGGAGGTGACTGAGAAAGAGGAAGTAGGGAGGGGCATCTCGGGAGAATATGATGGAGGGTCACAAATAAGAGTCCATTAAATCAGGTTTTTTTTAAAAAAATGCCAAAATAGAAGGGCGGGGGGGTGTGAATCATAGTACTCAAAGAGGCCTTGAATGCCTGGAATTTCAGGGGTTAATGTCTTTCTTTCTGACTGGGTTTGATTTGGGCTTGTGTGAACATGGTCTCTGAAGAAGGCAGACAGGGAAGGGACCAGGCTGCACCAGAGGTCATGGTCTAGGCCAGGGTACTGTGTTCCGTGCCCCTGGGCCCTTTGGAATGGGTGCACACTTTCTCAACGGAATCTCTTTTTAACCAAACTCAACGGCTGCCTCTGAAGTCAGACCTCTCTAGCCTGTCTTGGACCAGGGAGTGGCTTGCTACTTAAATTGAGACCTGGGTGCAAGTTACGTGTGTCTGGACATGAGTGTGTGTGTGTGTTTATTAAATAGAAAGACCTTGAGCGATCACTGGTTTGGCAGGTTCCTGGGAGGTACGTGAGGTTTTATAGCACAGATGTTTACAGACGTGGGGACTGGAAACACTTGAGTTTTAAACTCCTTTCTGGCAATGGCTCCTCTTGCGTGAAGCGTTTAGAACAGGAATTACTTTCCAGGGTGTGCGGTGACTGCTGGTTAATGCTAGACCTGGGAGGAGCTTGGGGGGGGTCTGAGCGTCTGATAGAAGGGGGTGCGGTTTCCTGCAACTGCTTGACCTTTGCTTGGCTTCACCACCTGGGAGTTTCACGCCAAGAGTTTTCATTTTCTGACAGAAAACAAATTCTATGCAACTTCTGATTGTAAACTTAAATTCAAAAGGAGAGAGCTAAGCATCCACCCCTCCCCCCCAATTGACTTGTCCTGGAATTGTTTCTGTTCTGAATGTACTAAAATAAAGACATCTTTGGAAGATGACGAGCTTAATTCCATGTGTTTGCCATTTGGGTAGGTCGGCACCTTCGGTGTGGCAGGGCAGCTGGCTGGAGCTGCCACCTTGAGTGTGAGGTGGTACTCAGGTGAGTCCTGGAAAGGATGCCAGCTATGCCCTTTATCAGCCTCTCTCACAAATCTCAGTCCTTTCCCCTTTTTTCCTCTTTAACCATCTAATGTCAGCAAGTGGTGCAGGACACTTGAGTATTTATTTTTTTTTTTAAACCTTGTCTCCAGCCTAGTGGAGACACGTGGATTTGGTGGGATGGGCACCCATCGGCCTATTGACTTCAGACCCCACGGTGCCCTCTGCTCCTCAACCCACAGTGCCAGCTCCTGCTTCTGACCATGTGCCTGCACTGCCAGGTCACACTTGGGGTGGGAAGGGTGGTTTTTTAAAACTCGTTTTTATGAGCAGGATATCTTGATCAATAGCAAACTTTTTAAAATGGATTAGTGAACTAAATGTCCCCATGAATCATTTATAAAGTGTGTCCCTTTCACCATGTGGAATAAAGATAAGACTGACAGCACTAGACAGTTTCTATTAGCCGGCACGTCCATCGCTGCACCTCACTCCAGCTGGCGAGAGAACCGGCAACCAGCTAGTTTTCTTCCTGGGTTTGTCTCCATTTTTTATCTGTTGGTTGTTGGCTCTCTTTTCCATTCTGTATTTTCTATCTGACTCTGTATCCAAAAGCTGTTTTTTTTGTTTTTCTTGTCTGTTTATCTTTCTTTGGCTGCAATATTTACAATAAAACCGAAACAAACCCTGAAATGTTAGTGATGGGTGAAAGCTGCTTTGGTTTGGAAAGTATGGTTCTCTGTGTCTACTATCCGGGTGCTCAGAACACAAAAAGAGAAACTCAGTTTGCGTCTTCCCCTGCTTCCCCTGCCCTTCTCTCTCTCTCTCTCCTCACCTCTCAACTCCACCAACTCCCTCAAGTTCTTTATTCAGATCCCAGAAAAATCTGGCTCCTTTCAATGTTCAGCCCAGGGAACCTAGCCGGTCCCCCCCCCCGCCCCCCATGGATACACATGTTAATGAAGGGCAGGATTCATAGGGTTTTGTCTTCCTAAATGCACTTTCACAGAATAGTCATCTATTGATACCTAGGGTAACTCTAGTCAGATATCAGCCCAGATTCCACTGGGAGCTTGAAGATTACATCAATTAAAATAGAATACTTTGCTTTATTTCTTTTAATTGCTTTGCAGGGCCCCAACTGTCACAAGATCTCCACCTCAGAACCCAGGTGGGGTGTAAGTTGAGCGTGTAGATGGTCAAAAATCTTTTTGGCTTCCTCTAATCCAGTGCTCATGTGAGAATATTCATGCTGGGAACTTGCCAGCCCGGCCTCTTATTGGTTAGGTGAGACTGAAATATCATGATAACCAACCCACCTGAGGCCACTCTGTGAAAGTTTATTAGTTTTGAATTCCAAGGAGTTTCATTTTCTTTTGGAATCCAAGGGGGACTTCCCCTTGGTGTAGGAGCTAGATGCAGGAGGCCACGGAGGGCTGGGGCATTTCAGACACGGCAGATTGGTGGCCCAAAGCTTGAGAGAACCATTTGTGGCTCTCCAGCCAATGGGGTGTGTGCAGCAAGGGAAAACAGTCTGGGAAAGATAAGGGAGATTTGATTCCCTAACTGGTTGTCAGCTCTCCTGGGGTAATGACAAAGGGGCCCGCTTGGAAAAAATTCAGAGAAGGAATCCTTTCAGAAAGCTTTTGCTTAAAGGTAGTGCTTCCTTGGGGGCCTTTTCAAAGAGAGAAATTAAAGCTTGCATTACCTGCATCTCTGAGGGCATCTGGACCCTTCTGGGGCAATTCTCACCAACCAGAATGCCTTCAGGGGCTGGTAATGAGATGATGTGCCACAAAGAATGAGGAGGACTTGCTGTCAAAAAACTCTTCTGTTGAGGGAAAACAGTTGTTAACTCGGATGGCTCCCAGGGAAAAGATGCCTCCAGAATAATTTACAACTGAGGGAGTGAGCAATACTGGTGAAGTGTAAGGGCACCTGGACAAGGAAAGTTCTGTTACGGCTTATAGACCCTCGTTTACATTTTTTTTAATTTCCAAATCGGACTAGTAAACATCACCGTTAAACAAATGGTACAAATTCTGAAACCAAGAAAGAAAGCACTCTGTGAAGGCAATAACGGAAAAGTTTAGGTACCAAGAAGGTGTGTAAGTAGATTAAGCATATTCTGTGGCCATAGAATAGGAACATGTATTAGTATAAAAAATAAATATATCGCTTGCTTGGATTTATTGAGGCTTGTCAGGGAATCAATGCTTTGCAATTTATGCAGTGTCTGGGGAATTTATCCTCTTTACAGGCACCTGTGAAGAATCTATATAATGGAAGCTGGAGGTCAAACACCTAAGTGCAGAATATATTATCCCCCTGCAAGGAAATTAGCTAAAGATTCCCACCTCATCTTCAGATTCCTTGTACCCAATCTAATGTTCTCTTTTAATTACATAAAAAAGGGATCTAAGACTTTAAAAAGTCTCCCACCTTGTTAACTACTCTTTCATAAATTGATGCATGACCTTGAGAGTATTTCTCAAGCACCTGGCACCACATTATCACTGCAGGAAATAATGAGCAAGTAGAAGAAACAATCTATACCTGCCTGGGGAGACAAAACCTACCTGTAAGGAACAATGAAAGGAACGCACAAAAATAACGAAGTGCAGAAAATGTATGGTCTGACATTTAAACCACATAGAAATACAGAGAAGCTTAAGATTCCAGGTGCTGAAGACAGCAATTGAAGGCTTGGAGAGGAAGCAGGACTGTTTGTGTATTTGGGATGTAACATTTTCTTTTACTGTCTGGGAAAACTAGGTTTGCTTCCTCTCTCTTGGTATGAAATATGGTTAATTAATTAATGTTGATGAATTCAACCCTCTTCTGATTGAAGATAGATTGTTGCTGCTGTTCTGTTTTCACCCACAGTGTTTCTTTCCGAAGGATTCTGGCTCTCGGATTATGTTCCTTCCTGTGTGCTGCCAACACTGTTTAGAGATTCTCACCCCTATCTCGTTCTGAGCTTCTTTAAGTTGTATTAGTGGAATTAGTTGAAGAAACAGCCTAGGCCTTCAGAATACAGAGAGACTGCATGAACTGAGCAATGAAACCAAAGTGGATTATGAGATCTTAAAAAAAAAATTAAAGGATTAAACATTTTTAAAAGTAGCTGAGAAGGAGTGTGAACACAAAACTGAAGGTGTGGAACCGATGTGAAAAATTAATACAGAATTAAATCCCAGATTTCTGCTATAGAGAAACAGTTATATCTCATTTCCTGTTCAGTCCATTAAACACTCTAGCTCTCCATAGCAGGAGAATGTTATTCTACTTGAATTGCTTTGATTAGATTCTTAGTAGCCTCTCCTTGGAAAATAATGTAACTTCATTTTTACATTATCTGTAATCCTGTAGCATCAAGTGTGCATAGAGAAGGCATTGGAAATCAGGAAAACTTGGTCAGATGTGAGGATGAAAGGACAAAAGTCAAGGCAGACAAAGAGCACAGGCCAGAGAGTATTCCCAAGGGGCTGAGCGTGCCGCGAAGCTCCAATGTGCTGACAGGTTCTAAAAACCAGCTGACAGCGCATCAAGTCAAAGACGGCACTGTATTGAGATGTGAAGATTTTTTCTTTTTAAATAAGGTAAACACGTGTGTGTGTGTGTGTGTGTGTGTGTGTGTGTGTGTATGTGTGTGTGTGAACTCAGCGCAGACCTGTAGATTCCTGTCAGTGTTCTTATCCTGGTAATGTCCTCTTCTAGAAAGAGATGTCCCATTATCACCTCAGCCTTTCTCCGTGGTTCTAGTTTGCATTGCTGGGTGCTGGGTTTAAGCTTCCAGCTTTTAGTGGCTTAGTTCTCACTGAGTGGTCTTCGATGTAATTTATTTCTAAGCTGAATGTAGATGCATGAAGGGAGAAGTGCTGTTCGCCCATTCCCAAATGAATAATAAGACACCTGAGCTAACTGCTGAAAACCTATCCCCTCTATCAGCTGCAAAACAAAGTTCCTCTGACAGCAATCAGGGAACAGACAGAATGTTCTGCCAATAAATGGTATTGAACACTGGTAAGAGCAAGAACAATGCAGGTGAATTTTCATTTATACTCTGTACTTAACAATCAGCATGTCCATTTTAAGCCAAAGCATAATTTCCCCCCCCCAAAAAAAAGATTAGACAATGAATTTGTTAGTGAGTGAGTGGCTATGTTGGCAAATAAGGTAAGAATTCAGAAACAACCTTTTTATTCAGCTAGTATATTTTTCATTTCCCATAAGGCAGAGTTGTTCAGGCTGTGGTTATTTCTAGAGAATTCAGAGCCCTCTCTATTCAGCTCTTACTGGCCTTTGAATCTCCTCATGACACTTTCTTACCTTCCTTCCTTAACAGACTGTTGCTATTGAACCACACCACTTTCAACTTTTTTTTAAGCCTGTGGGTTACATGAATCTCTTCTACTTTTGTGCCTTTGCTTTGATAATCCTTATCTCCTGAAATGCCATTCTATTTTTCTTCCTTATCTTTTGTTGTTATGTACCATCAAGATGAAACTGACCCTCCAGCGGTTGTGAAGGTATTGGACTGTGTGAATCATAACAAATTATGGCTAACATTGAGAAGAATGGGAATCCCAGAACACTTGTGCTCATGCAGAATATATAGGTAGATGAAGAAGTTACCCAAATGGAGCAAGGCAACACTGAATGGTTTAAAATTAGGGAGGGAATGTGTCAGGGTGGTATCCTTTCTCCATACCTATTAAATCAGTATGCTAAGCAAATAATTCATGAAACCAGGCTCAATGAAGAAGAATGCAGCATCAGGATTGGAGGAAAACTCATTAACTACCTGCATTATGCCGATGACATGACTTTGCTTCCTGTGAGCAGGGTATGATAGGCTTGTTGCAGAAGATCAAGAGCTACAGCTTTTAGTAGAGATTACATCTCAGTATCAAAAAGACAAAGATCCTCACCACAGGCCCAGTAGTCAACAATGTGATAGATGGAGAAAGGATTGAAACTGGATGATTTCATCTTGCTTGGATCAACAATCGACACCGTTGGTATCAGCAGTCAAGAAATCAGGATACGTATTGTGTTGGGCAAGTCTGCTGTCAAGGACATCTTCAAAATGCTGAAGAGCAGTGATGTCAGTTCAAAGACTAAGATGTGCCTGATTTAGGCCATAGTCTTCTCAATCACCTGCTGTGCATCAGACAGGTTGTTGTTATGTGTCGTCAAGTCGTTTGCGACTCATAGCGACCCTATGTACAACAGCCCTAAACCCTGCTCTATCCTGTGCCAATCTCATTGCCTCTGACACACCCATCCCGATTACCCCAGTCACTGAATCAATCCACCTCATAGAGGGTCTTCCCCTCCTGCGCTGTCCCTCCACTCTCCCCAGCATGATGTCCCTCTCTAAAGACCTGTCTCTCCTTACAACATGTCCAAAGTATGTCAGACGAAGCCCCAGAATCCTTGCCTCCAAGGAGCAGCCTGGTTTAACCCTCTCCAGGATGAATCTGTTTGTTTTCTTGGCAGTCCATGGTACATTCAATACTCTTCTCCAGCACCACAGCTCAAAGGCGTCAAGAATTGATGCCTTTGAGTTATGGTGCTGGAGAAAAGCACTGAATATTCCATAGACTGCCAGAAGAACAAGCAGATATGTATTGGGAGAAAATGCAGTGAGAGTGCCCCTTAGAGACAAAGATGATGAATCTTCATCTGTTATACTTTAGACATGTAGCTAGACAAGGTTATTATTCCTTGGAAAGGGACGTCATGCTTGGAGATGATCAGCAAATATACCTTCAACAAGATGCATTAACATGGTGACTTCAGCAATGAGCTCTAGTGTGTCAGAGATGATGAGGATGGCATAGGATAGGAAAGAGTGCAGGTCAGCTGTTCGTAAGGTCACTATGAGTCATACCTGATGGCACCAACAACAAAAAAAATTGCACAGGAGGAGATGACCAGTTTTTCTCCCGCAGAGTAACTGGTGGATATGAACTGCATGCCCTTGGGTTGGCAATGCATCTGTTTACCACTAGGCCCCCAGAGCTCCCCCTTCCTTCCATAGTCCTGCTATAACAGAAATACCACAAATATATACCATAAATGGAAATGTATTCTCTTACAATTTGAGAGACCAGAAGTCCCAGTTCAGTCTCCAAGAAAAGGCCCCTTTCTCTTAGTCAGTTCTGGAGGGAAGACTTTGTTTCCTTCAGCATCTGTAACTTTCCATGTGTTTTGAGCCTGCCACCTACCAAAGGGGCCTACGTCCAAAAAAGACACTCCACTCCTAGAAGTTCTTTCTTGGTGGTAAGAAGGCCTTCCTCTTGTCTTGCTTTCCTCTCCCTTAATTTCTAGTAAAATAAAAAAAATATTCAAATAGAGATACCATTTGACCCAGCAATTCCACTACTGGGAATATACCCCAAAGAGACCATTACTGACATCCAAGCAGATACATGCACACCCATGTTTATCATGGCTTTGTTCACAATAACAAGGAATTGGAAACAACCTAAGTGCCCATCAGCAAATGAATGGATAGAGAAGCTGTGGTATATTCGCACAATGGAATACTATGCTGCATTGAAAAACAAGGAACTCATGTAATAGCATTCAAAATGGGTGACCCTGGAGGACATTATGCTGAGTGAAGTATCTCAGTCACAAAAGGACAAATACTGCATGGTGCCACTGTTGTA
>NW_006399921.1:4392629-4394498 GCF_000299155.1 Elephantulus edwardii | reverse complement strand
GCACAAGAGGGGAAGACCCTCTATGAGGTGGATTGATTCAGTGACTGGGGTAATCGGGATGGGTGTGTCAGAGGCAATGCGATTGGCACAGGATAGAGCCGGGCTTAGGGCTGTTATACATAGGGTCGCTATGACTCAACGGCACATAACAACAACAACAACCTTCAGGATTATGCAGCTTCTTACCATTAGGCCACCCCAAATTCTCCTATAACTATTTGGTTTCTCAGATCACAGGGGATCATTACACACCTTCCACATTATATCATTACATTGTGTGTCTGGGGGACACAGTTCAATCTAGACACCATTTATCTCTACATTGCTAAAGGCTACTCACATTTAAGACCCAGTTTAAGCACCATCTCTTGTGACATCTTAAGTATATCCCCTACCAAGGGAGGAGGAAATAAATTCTCCCCTCCTCAACTTTATCAACCTTTCTTTATGGTACTTATGACTTATTACATTAAATCATATGCTCTGACACAACTTGTCAAAACCACTATCATCTGCCAGATGAAGGTCCTTAAAGTGCAAAGAAAAATGCCTGTTCATCTTTTATTGTGTCACAGAAGGCACAATTCCAGGTACATATTTGATTCCATGAATAAATGAGGTAACTTTAGTTGAGAACAAATACACATAAAAATGCTACAAATGCGAAACTGAGTGGTAGGATTATGCGAACACCAATGGGGTAAAAAGAGCTCACTGCTGCCCAGTGAGTTCTGATTTGTGCTATAGCGACCCTTCCTTGGCTTTCTGAGGTGGTAACTCTAATTGCTTCATAATGCTCCCTTGGTGCAATTGGTAGACTTGAAA
This sequence comes from Elephantulus edwardii, assembly GCF_000299155.1. Lineage (NCBI taxonomy): Eukaryota > Metazoa > Chordata > Mammalia > Macroscelidea > Macroscelididae > Elephantulus > Elephantulus edwardii. Next base: position 4,393,673 of record NW_006399921.1, on the reverse strand, counting down.
CAACAACATTTTCATTATCAGACCAACATGACCCATTATGTCACCAGACTGCCTACTTCCTTATTTTAAAGCAGGACCCTGAACCAGTTCATTCTGGCTTGACCCTAACTGAGAGCATTCTGGAGTACAAATGCATTTCTACCCCAGATCTGCGTAATCTCCATCTGCATTTTAACAAAATGGATAGATGTCTTATGTCCTAGTTGTCTAAGGTTGCTTTGAAGAACTATATTGTCTTACTGTTTAGGAGGCCAGAAGTCCAAGTTCAGGCTGGCAGTCCTTGTTCCTTCAGCATTAGCAGGCCTGGCCTTCTCTGGAGACCTCCATGTGCCCTTGCCTTCTTCAGAGTTTCTTTGTGCAAGGCTCAGGTCCAAAAATATGCAGTACAAACGATTCTTTCTTGGTGGTACTGAAGCCCCCCTCAAATCACTTTCTTCCCTTTTTAATCTCTTGAAAGATAAAAGGTATTATAGGATTCCCGCTGGGGCAGCTCCCTTTACATCCAGACTGTGGTGAGGGTGTTCCATTCCACCCTTAATACTCAGATCATGGGCTGGGGGTGAGGGGTGTCATTACATAATTTATTCATTGTTGTTGTTGTTAGATGCCTTGAAGTATGTCTCATGGTGACCCTGTGAACCACAGATTTGAACTCTGCTCTATACTGTGCCATTCTCACACTTCCTGACACACAAAAGCCCATTTTAGCAGTTACTGTGTCAATCCACCTGGTTGAGGGTCTTCCTCTCCTTTATCAACCCTCCACCCTTCCCAGTATTAGGTCCTTTCCCTCGTAGCAACATGTCCAAAGTATGTTAGGTGAAGCCTCATCATTCTTGCCTCCAAAGAGCACTCTGGCTGCACCCTCTCCAAGACATATCTGTTTGTTCTCTTGGCTGTCCATGGGATGTTAGTGCTCTTCTCCAACACTACAGTTCAAAGATGTCAATTCTTCTGTCATCCTTACTCATTGTCCAGATCTCAGATGCATAGTTAGTAATTGCCTGAATCAGACACACTTACACATCCCATCACAAGCGTAGA
>NW_006399921.1:4343773-4391459 GCF_000299155.1 Elephantulus edwardii | reverse complement strand
AACATGGATTGAAGCTCAACATAAAGAAAACAAAGATTCTCACCACTGGGCCAACTGGCAGCATCAGTATGAATGGTGAAGAGATTGAGATTGTTAACAGTTTTCATTTGCTTGGTTCCACAGTCAACACTCTTGGTACCAGCAGCCAGGAAATCAAGAGACAGATTGCACTGGGAAAGTCACCTGTCAGGGACCTCTCCAGAGTACCAAAGAGTAACGATGTCAGGCTGCAGACTAAGGTGCACCTAATCTGGGCTACAGTCTTTGCATTTACGTGCTATGCATAGGAGAGTTGGACAGTGACTAGGAATGATAGAAAGAGAATTGATGCCTTTGAGCTGTGGCACTGCAAAAGAGTGTTGAATATACCATGGTCTGCTAGGAGAACAAAATAGGTTTGTCCTAGAGAGGATGAAGCCAGACTGCTCCTTGGAGTCAAGGATTCTGAAGCTTCATCTGACATACTTGGGCATGTTGCAAGGAAGGACCAGAGGCACATCATGTTTGGGATAGCAGAGGGACAGCACAGGAGAGGTATGAAGAAAAGGCATAAAGCCCCTCTTCAACTATCGATATTTATTAAAAAAAACATATATATGTATGTATTTTGAGATGGACACAATTCAATCCATGCTATCTTATATTTGGGGTGAAAAGTAAAATTCTCAGCAGGTCATCCAACCAGAACAAACCAAGTCTTAGCCATGATTTATAGCAAGCATACAAAGAACAATTTAATAATGTATATTAGGCAAAATGGTAAAAAAAAAAAACTCCTTTTAACTTACTGAGAATGAACCTGGTGGGAAGAACAAACTGATTACATTTGATTCTAAGTGGTAGAGAGGAGGGAAAGTGTTCCATTTGCCTACAGACTTTTTATACAGGTTAGAAGATTCAGCCTCCGAATTCACAGACAAGCTCGAGAATACTCAGACAGATTCCCCCTCCTCTTCTCATTATCCTCAAAAAGTGATCCTCCCCTCCAAAATACAATTACTAAAACCTAGTTGATGAGCTAGTCATTTCAATATAAGTCCATCAAGTAGCACTTGCTAAAAACAAGTAAGATCTTTACCAAAATAATGGCAATCCATGTTCCTTCTTACCAGACAGGAAAATAAACCTACAAACAATTTCCTTAGTAGTTTGCTTTTAAAATATGAAAACAGCCCAGTGACTCAGAAGGCAACCAATTATAACGCCACCATTTACAGTGATTATCCTGGGAAGCCTGGCCAGTTCTGAGGGGTGTAGAGAGATGTTATTTTCCTAAGTATTAGATTCAGATCAAAGAAAAAAAGGGGGGAGGGAAGCTGAAGAAAGGAACCAGTATTTCTCTAGTATCAAATATGCCAAACACACTACATAGATTTTTTTTTTATCTTATTCTTGTAAGGGTTCGTTGTTGTTGTTGTTAGGTGCTGTCAAGTAGAATATGACCCATAGCAACCCTCTGAACAACAGACCTGAACCCTGTCCTATCGTGAGCCATCCTCACACTTCCTGACAATCTAGAGCTATTGCAGCAGTCACTGTGTCAAACCACCTGGTCAAGGGTCTTCCTCTCCTTCACTGACCCTCGACCCTTCCAAACATCATGTCCCTCTCTCTAAGGAATAGCTCCTCCTAGCAACATGCCCAAAGTATGTGAGGCAAAGCCTCATTATCTTTGCCTCCAAAGAGCAGTCTGGCTGCACCCTCTTCAAGACATATTTGTTCTTTTGGCACTCCATAAGATATTCAGCGCTATGAGTTATATTATTGTTTCCAGGAGAGAAAAAATTAGGTCTTCTGGAAATTAAATAACATGCTCAAAACCCCACAGCTAGTGAAGGAAAAAGCTGGATTTAAAATATACTTCTGTCACCATTGATAGGATACTTCCTTTCCATCACCTGACCCCCTCTGGGGTATTGTTCCAGAAGCGATAGAATGCAGACGGAGCTGCACATGTGCTTAATTTGGGTTAGTTTTTGTTTTGGAAGTCAGCAATTAATTTTGATTCTATAATTTTGCTCACCTCTAATATTTTTAATTTATCAACCAACAGCAAGATATGCTGAGAAATCATCAGAGATGCTAAATCTGTTACTTAAAAGATAGAATGTAAAGAGTTTGTAAAATTACCTCCTCTGAGCATTTTTCTTATTATTAATAGCAATGAAGGGTTACGGTTTCAATATATCACACATTAACAAATCACAACAGTCATATATCTTATGTAAAAGAATCCAGCTGCTCTGTGTTTTCTTCTTGAGAAATGTCTTGAATGCTTATAACCCTCTAAATGAGGAAAACTCTACACCCTTACAGCTTTCAATGACCTAGGAGGCTGCCACCTCGAATTGGAAATCTGAAAAGACCCTACAGAGTCAGTTACTGCACTTTTAGTTCCTTCCCACACTTAAACCATTGTGACTAGAAAGGGAACTCAATCAATGCTAACCAATATACCCTAGCTTGAGATTAAAAAGATTGAGATTGTTAACAATTACAACTTGCTGGGCTCCATAATCAACACTCTCGGCACCAGCCATCAAGGAAATCAAAAGACGAATTGCACTGGGAAAATATGCTGTCAGGGACCTGAAAAGTACTGAAAAAAGTACTGCTTTTAGTACTGAAAATCAACGATGTCAGTCTAGAGACTGTTGTTGTTATGTGCCATCGATTAGCCTGCAACCCATAGCGATCCTGTGTACAGCAGCTCTGAAGCCTGCCCTGTCCTGAGCCAGTCTCACTGACTTTGACACAACTACCCCCCATTGTCCAATTACTGTATCAATCCATCTCATCCAGGGTCTTCCTCTCCTGTGCGTGCACGTGTCTAGAGACTAAGGTGCGCCTGATCCAGACCATGGTCTTTGCAATTACTTGCTATGCATCAGACAGCAGGATGACAGAAGAAGAATCTATGCCTTTGAGTTGTGGTGTTGGAGAAGAGTACTGAACATGCAACAATTTGATCTGTCTTGGAAATGGTGATACCAAGTTTCTCCTTGGAGGCTAGGATTTTGAAGCTCTATCTCATATACTTTGGGCACATGGCCAGGAGGGACCAGTCCTTGGAAAAAGACATATGCTTGAAAGGGTGGAGGGACAGTGCAGGAGAGAAAGATCCCAGATGAAATGGATTGATACAGCAACTAGGGCAATGAGGATAGGTCTATCGGAATCCGTAAGACTGGCTCTGGACAGGGCAGGCTTCAGAGCTGCTAAATATAGGGTCGCTATAGGTTGCACATGCAAGCAAGATTTTACTGAAGATTATCCAAAAACGACTGGATCAGCACATCAACAGAGAACTGCCAGAAGTCCAGGCTGGGTTTAGAAGGGGTCGTGGTACTAGGGATATTGTAGCTGATGTTAGATGGATCTTGGCTGAAAGCAGGGAATACCAGAGGAATGTCTATCTGTGTTTCATTGACTATGCAAAGGCATTTGACTGTGTAGATCATAACAAACTGTGGCTGACTCTGAGAAGAATGGGAATCCCAGAACACTTGATCGTTCTAAGGTGAAACTTATACTTGGACCAGGAGGCAGTCATCAGAACAGAGCAAGGGAACACTGCATGGTTCAAATTTGGGAAGGGCATACGCCAGGGATGCATCCTATCTCCATACCTTTTCAACCTATATGCAGAACAGATTATCCGGGAGGCTGGGCTCTATGAGGAGAAATGTGGGGTCAAGATTGGTGGATGATTTATCAACAATCTGTGTTATGCGGATGACACAACCCTGCTTGCTGAAACTGAAGAGGACCTGAAGCGCCTGCTGCAGAGTGTCAAGGACTGCAGCCTACAATATGGATTGAGGCTCAATGTGAAGAAGACAAAGATTCTCACCACTGGACCAATTGGCAGCATCAGGATGGATGGTGAAGAGATTGAGATTGTACACAGCTTTAGCTTGCTTGGCTCCACAGTCAACAGTCTTGGCACCAGCAGCCAGGAAATTAAAAGACTCATTGCCATGGGAAAGTCTGCTGTTAGGGACCTCTCCAAAGTACTGAAGAGCAATGGTGTCTCTCTGGAGACTAAGGTGCGTCTGAGAGTCAAGGATTCTGAAGCTTCATCTGACATACTTGGGCATGTTGCAAGGAAGGACCAGAGGCACATCATGTTTGGGATAGCAGAGGGACAGCACAGGAGGGGAAGACCCTCTATGAGGTGGATTGATTCAGTGACTGGGGTAATCGGGATGGGTGTGTCAGAGGCAGTGCGATTGGCACAGGATAGATCAGGGTTTAGGGCTGTTGTACATAGGGTCGCTATGAGTCGCAAGCGACTTGACGGCACATAACAACAACAACAACATAGGTTGCATGGACTGCCAAGAAAACAAACAGATTTGTCCTGGAAAGGGTTAAACCGGGTGGCTCCTTGGAGGCAAGGATTCTGAGGCTCCGTCTAACATACTTTGGACATGTTGTGAGGAGAGACAGGTCCTTGGAGAGGGACATCATGCTTGGGAGGGTGGAGGGACGGCATGGGAGGGGAAGACCCTCTATGAGGTGGATTGATTCAGTGACTGGGGTAATCGGGATGGGTGTGTCAGAGGCAGTGCGATTGGCACAGGATAGATCAGGGTTTAGGGCTGTTGTACATAGGGTCGCTATGAGTCATAAGCGACTCGACGGCACATAACAACAACAACAACAATAGGTTGCAGGTGACTTGAGGGCACATAACAACAATACCCTAGATTATTAAGATTAAGCCTTTGCATAGTCAATAAAACAGGAAAAGATCTTTCTGGTATCCTGTGCTTTAAGCAAAGGAGCTCTGGTAGCGTAGTGGTTAAGAAGCTTTGATCCCAATGACACATGGTTCAAATGCACCAGATGTTTTGAGGGAGAAGGATGGGCAATCTCCTCCCATGTAATTTAATGCCTCTGAAAATCTGCTAGAGAGTCAGCTATGAGTCACTTCTGACTCAACGGCACACAACAACTGTGTTCAGCAAAGATCTGTCTAATGTCAACAATGATTTCCCTTTGACATATACGTGCTCTTCTGATACCTTATTGAATTTCTGGCAGTTCCCTGTGGATATATTGCTGCAATTGTTTTTAATGATCTTCAGCAATACTTTACTTTTGTGTGATACTATATTAGGAAAATTCTACATTCTCTTAGATTCCTTTGATCCACAAATGTGGATCTCGACCAGTCAGTTACTTAGGTAAGTTGTAAATTTCTTGACATCGATAAGCAAGCTTGTGCAGAGTTATATCCATTTGTAACATCTCAAGTGCCTCAATCCCCAAGACCTTGTATTTTGCCAATGAAGGTGGTGTAGCTTGAACTTCTTCCTTTAGTGCCGTGTTTGATCCTAAAATCCTTCACTATTGCAACTCAAGTTCTGAAGTTTTTTGTTCCGTTCTTTCAGCTTAAGAAATGCTGAGTGCATTCTTCTGCAAAGTTTTTTAGCTCCAGATCTTTGCACATATGGCTAGAATGATTTTGTCTTCTTGAGCCACCCTTTGAGATCTACTGCTCATTTATCTTATGTCATTATTTCTTCCATTCATGCTAGCTATTGTATGTTTAAGAGCCAGTTTTACAGTCTCTTTTGACATCCATTTTGATCATTCCTTTCATTTAATGACCTTTTGCTTCCTCTAAACATAATGTCCTGGATATCATCTTCAATTCAGCTGGGTTTCCATCACTAGTGTTCATTGCATCAAAGTTGTTGACGAGGTGGTCTCTAAATTCATAAGGGATGTAAGTAAAGCTGTCCTTTGGCTGTTGTACTGTGTTACGAGCTAGAATGCTAACTGAACGTCAACTTGAATCCACCAGCTGCTCTGAGAAAGACTGACAGTGTTCCCCCATATAGATTTACAATGCATCTTGGCTCACAGTGAACTGGAATATACTGCAGGGCAGAAGGCTTGGTTTGGGGGGTTAGTAAATTTACCACTGGGGGAAAAGTAGCCACAGACGAGTTGTATAGCCTGGAATTCCTTCCTCATCTTAGAGCTAATAGGAAACATTAGCTGAATAATTGTCCATATGAGGAGAGAGGCTCTTTGGTTTCTTTGCTTTTATGTCCTCTGCGAGGATGGGGAAGATTCAGGTCATGTTTCATTCTGTTGTACCTAATCGTTCATGATCCTGTGGGTTGGAGACAACTTCAAGGCCCATAACAACAACTGAAATGGTCAAAGGAGAGTCTGCTTGGCACTGGACACTCTGAAGGACCAGGCTAGGTTTAGACCTAGTCTAGTAGAGGCTTATTTAATGGTTGAGAAAACATAATCCTACACTTTTCCACCCGATTTACCATCCTTCCTTCAAGTTTGTCTTAGGCTATATTTCCTCACCTCCTGTCACTTCTTCCTAAGGAATATCCTACAACTACTCATTTAGCATTTAATTATATTTTTAATTTTTTTTTTTTTAGCCACAGTGCTGTATGCATACAAAAAGACTCCTAATGCTGTGGACCAAAACAGATGTTAATTCCTTCAGTTGGAAGGAACTTGGTACATATTATTACTTTATTACTGATAAATCTGCAGTGAATCTATTCATTATTTATCCTGAATCTACTACCTAGTCTGTTGGGAGCTGCATTGCTAACCCCAAGGCCAAACCACTTTGGGGGTTCAAATCTACCAGCATCAGCGCTTAAGTGGGAAAAAGATGAGTTCTCTCCTCTTGTTTAACTGACAGCCTCAGAAACACAATGGAAGGTCAACTATGAGTAGGTTCAGGCTTGATAACAAGGGGATTGTGTTTTATACTGTAGTTCAGCATTGTGCAGATTTATTTCTAGATGTTCCAGGGGCTAAAAAAAAAAGAAGATCCTAATCTCTGCTTTCCAGTAGTTTACAATATTGTTAGAGAAGTTTGATGTATACTGGGGAAAGATGGATAATGACAAAGTAGCATACAGTAAGATTATAATGATTCAATAATACATTTGAAAAACAGTATATCCGAACTTTGTAAGTAAACCAGTGTAAAATTTAAAAATTATTTAGATTTTAAAAAAGGGGAGAGAAACCATTTGAAAAAAAAATGTCCTTAAGATAAAATTTTAATAGTACTTGTCTGTAAGTATTGACGTTTGGGGTGGGTTCTATTTATTAATTTTACTTTTTGAGTTTTCCAAATTTTCCAAAGTATCTTTGCTTTGTTGCTGTTGTTTTGTATCATCAAGTCAGAACTAACCCATAGCTGACCCTCCAGTGGGTTTTCAGAAGCAGTATAATAGCACAGGAGAAGATTGCCCATCTTTTTCCTACAGAGCAGCTGGTGGATTCAAACTACATGCCTTCGGGATTGCAGCGCAACTTCTTGCTACTAAATTTTGTTGGACTGCTAAACAAATGGTAGGGGTTCAAATCCCCCATCCACCGTGTGGGAGAAAGTTGATAAATGGGCTTGGTTTGGGAGGTTTTTAAAAATTAATTATAAAAAGGAAAACTTTAAAGTGTGAATTAAGAAGCAACACAGAAAAGTCTCTAAACCAAGTTAATTTTCAAGATCAAATAAGTGACAGAGAAAAAGAATTAAGTTTTAAGTGCCTTGTTTTTCATATCTAGGGCAAAAATAAGTACATAGGCAATGTTACAGGAACTTTTTTTACTATATTATAATAAATATTGAATATAAGCTTAATAGTTGATCACATAACTCTTTGTTATATATTTTTAGAACAGTTTTTCATTATTACATGAATCTCTTCTATTAATTTATAACTATGGGTTTTATATCTCTTCAGTAAGACAACAATATTTTTGAGATTTATTATCTTCCCTTTCAGTGTAATTAAATACATTTGTCTCCTTTTCAAATGGGACTTTGAGGATAGATCCCATGCCTGGTGAGGATTTCAATGCTGGAATAAAAATTATTTCAATGAACATAGCAAAGGATTTTGAGTCAGACAGCTGTGTTCAAATCTTGGCTCTGACACAGACTTCTAAATTGACCCTGGCCTAGTAAAAGAGTTTTCATGTAAAATGAGAAAAATATTATCTACCTATTGTAAATATGTCATTGTTAAGTGTCATTGAGTCATAGATGACTCATAGTGATCCTATGAATGAAAGACCTGAACAGTTGTTTAACTTCCATTGTTTCTCCAAAATCATAGGGTTTCCAGAGGCAAGCTATTTAGGAAGTAGATGCCACTCCTGCTTCCAAGCTTGTTTTAATTGGGGAGCTCCACCAAACACTGTCCACCATGGGTAACCATTATCGCATTTGACACATCAGTATCACAGTGTTTAGCATCACAGCAACCACGAATTACCTCTGTTCAGCAAATGCACAGACCAGTGCTATACCACTTAGAAGAATGTTTGACAAAAAAACAATTAAAACCAGGCCCTAAGGGCTGCAGATTAAAGTTACCCACCTTTGACTTGGTAGCATCACTTTCTATCCACAGGCCCACAACTCTGAGCACATAATCTGGTAATTACTAACTACTCAAGCAATTCTTTTCATCCAGTGAGAGCCACATACATAGTCTCCTTTCATACTGTTAACTTGCAATAAAAACAGCTGGATGTGAAAAATTGTACAAAACAGCTAGGCATTGTTTTTGTCACCAAGGGCACATCCTTTGTTTTCAATTTTCTAATTCTAATCACTAATTATCAAATGCATTTTTATTGACTATTTGATTAATTTCAGCTTGTGGATGTTGGTTTAAATTTTCAATTTCTTCATTAGTGGCTAGGAAATAAACTTGGATGATAGTCATATTAACAGCTCTGCCTTCTATGTATATGGATATTACCTCACCACTGACAGCATTATATTTCAGAATATATCTTGAGATATTTCGCTTTGGTTATTTGTTTTGGGGTTTTTTGGGTCATTCCCAGGATAATAATAGTTCATAAGATTATTTGATTCAAAATGGTCAATGGTTCCTTTTAATTTGCTAATGTGTAGGATAAGGGAATTCTATGGCCTACTGATAGGGAGTTGTGCTGCCAACACAAAGGCACACAGTTCAAATCCACCAACTGTTCCTCAGGACAAAGATGGGCACTGTCCTCCTATTTAATTTATAGCCCCTGGAAACTCACTGGAGGATCAGCTGAATCGGTTCTGACTCAGTGGTACAACAACAACTGCCCAGCAGAAGGAGCCCTTGGGATGTGCAGTATTAATTAAAGGGTGGTTGTCCCGTCGAGTCGCTTGTGACTCATAGTGACCCTATGTACAACAGTCCTAAACTCTGCTCTGTCCTGTGCCAATGGCACTGTCTCTGACACTCCCATCCCAATTATCCCAGTCACCGAATCAATCCACCTCATAGAGGGCCTTCCTCTCCTGCGCTGTCCCTCCACCCTCCCAAGCATGATGTCCCTCTCCAAGGACCCGTCTCTCCTCACAACATGTCCAAAGTATGTTAGACGGAGCCTCAGAATCCTGGCCTCCAAGGAGCCACCCAGTTTAACCCTTTCCAGGACAAATCTGTTTGTTTTCCTAGCAGTCCATGGTATTCTCAATACTCTTCTCCAGCACCACAGCCCAAAGGCATCAATTCTCCTTCTATCTTCCTTGGTCACTGTCCAACTCTCTGATGCATAACAAGTGATTGCAAAGACCATGGCCTGTATCAAATGCACCTTAGTCTCCAGAGAGACACCATTGCTCTTCAGTACTTTGGAGAGGTCCCTAACAGCAGACTTTCCCATGGCAATGCGTCTTTTAATTTCCTGGCTGCTGGTGCCAAGACTGTTGACTGTGGAGCCAAGCAAACTAAAGCTGTGTACAATCTCAATCTCTTCACCATCCATCCTGATGCTGCCAATTGGTCCAGTGGTGAGAATCTTTGTCTTCTTGATATTGAATCTCAATCCATATTGGAGGCTGCAGTCCTTGACCCTCTGCAGCAGGTGCTTCAGGTCCCCTTCCGTTTCAGCAAGCAGGGTTGTGTCATCTGCATAATGCAGATTGTTGATAGATCGTCCACCAATCTTGACCCCACATTTCTCTTCATAGAGCCCAGCCTCCCGGATAATCTGTTTTGCTTTTAGGTTGAAAAGGTATGGAGATATTAAAGGGTAAGCTGTTCAAACCCACCAGCTGCTCCATGGAAAAAGATGGGTAGTCTCCTCCTGTGAATATTTACAGCCTCATAAATTCAAACTACATTTTGTCACTATGAGGTGAGTCAGCACTGGCTTAACTTGGTTCTGATTTTGTGGTAATGCCTTAATGTCCATTCATTTAATTTTGAACAACACTGAATATCCCTACAACCATACTTTATACATTCAATGTTATATTACTAATGGATATTGCAGCTGGTTGGTGGGGTTCCCCCCCTTCTATTTTATATCTGTGGAGAGAGAGAATGCATAAGCTCAATATCATCAGTCAGCTCAAGTCTGGATTTCTTGTGGGAGAGACCATCAGCTGCTCATATGCAAGTTCAACTTGAAGATGAAGATAATGAAAACAAATCTATGAGAGCTAAATATACATTTGAATTCAGTGTCAGGAGGAGATTGCTCATCCTTTTCTCTCAGAGCAGCTGGTGGATTTGAGCCACGTACCCTCAGGATTGCAGCACAGCTTCTTACCACTAAGCCACCAGAGCTCTCTAGTGAATGTAGACAGCATCTCGGGAACAGACTTGATACACTAAATACTAATACCTGGAAAGCAGATGAATTGTGGAATAACATTAAGAACATATATGAAGAAATCAAAAGATCATGGAAATGAAAGAAAAAACTTTAAAATGGATGTCAGAGGAGACTCTGAGACTTGCTCTACTATGTAGAGAAACTAAAGTGAAAGGAAATCAAAGTAATGGAGCTGAGCAGAAGGTTTCAAAGGGTAGCTAAAAAGATCCAGTATCTTGATAAGATGTGTAAAGATCTGGAGTTAGAAAGGCAGATGGGAAGAACATGATCAGGATATCTCAAATGGAAAGAAGCAATGAAAAAAGTCAAGCTTTGATGTGTAGTAGAAAAGGATTCTATGGGCAAAAGAATTGAACAAAGCAAGAGTCATCAACGAACAATGGATTCAGTCATTTCAGGAGGAAGCAAACTCTAAAGGAAGAAATCTGAAATGCACTGAGGGCTTTGGCAAAACACAAGCCTCAGAAAATGAGTTGTTAACAATTAATGGATATAATTCTGCTATCATTTATGCCAAGAAATTTGGGAGACAGCAGCCTAGCTAACTAGAAGAGATCTCTACTTGTGCCCATCCCGGAGAAAGCTGATCCAACAGAATGCAGAAACTGAATAATACTATTAAAACCATGCACAAGTAAAATATTTTTGTAGATCACTCAAAAATAGTTGCAACAGTGCATCCACAGGGAAGCTCCAGAAACAAAACATGTCAGAAGAAGGGGGTGTGGATTGAGGGATATAACTTAATGTCGGGTAAATCTTGACTGGAAAGTAGAGAACACCAGTAAGCTGGTGTTCCTGTGTTTTAGTGATTATGCAAAGGCATTTAACTATGTGGGTCATAACAAATCATAGCTCAAATGTGAAGAGTAAGAATTCCAGGATACTTAATCAAATTGTGCTTATGCAGAACCCAGACAAATGCCAAGAGGAAGTTGTTTGAGTAGAATAAGGAATACTATGTAGTTTAAAGTCAGGAAAAGTGTGCATTAAGGCTATATCTTTTCAATCTGAATGCAATAATCCAAGGAACTGTTTCATGTAAAGAAAAACACTGCATGAGAACTTGACGAAGACTCATTAACATCCTGTAATAAGTAGATGACCCAACTTTACTTGTTGAAGGTTTGAAGCACTTACTGATGAGACTCAAAGACTACAGACTTCAGTACAGATTACACCTCAAATAAAACAAAAATCCTCACGACAAATTAGCTATATCAGAATAAATGCAGGAAATATTGAAGTTGCCAATGACTGATTGACTTTTATTTAGATCCTCAATCAATGCTCATGAAAGTAATTGGCAACAAATTAAATGACAAAAGATATCTGTTGAGCACTGAATAAAGAAGACTGAAGGACTGTTACCTTTGAATTACAGTATTGGCAAAGAAGAGCGGACATACAATGGACTGACAGAAAAAAAAAATCACAAATCTATTTTGGAAGAAGTGCAGTCAGTGGTCAGTGTGCTGCTCGGAAGCAAATACATGAGGAAGGGAAGGCCTCTAGCCAGGACGGGTCTCCTGAGCGCCAGACAGGTGCAAGCCTCCCTGTGGCCTTTAATACTGGGTAGAGAAACTCCTCTGTGTTTGGCTGTACCGGCTCGAGAAAGCTCACCACCTGGGAAGACGGCTGCCACGTCTGTTGAGCTGGGAGTGGTCTGCACGAGGCTGAGGTTCTCCTATCCAATCTACATGTCCCACGTTTGTAAGCCCACCCTAGCCAGTCTTCCTGTGTATATAAGTGCAGTGCTTATCCTAATAAAGTTGAGCTGGATTGACTCTCTGATCCTCTCCTGGAGTGGCATCTCCATTGTGCTTACTCCCATCAGGTTGTCGCTGTTATGTTGCCGGTGGACTGACAGCAATACATGAGACTCCACTTCATGTACTTTGGACATGTTGCCAGAAGGGACCTGGCCCTATATCACTCTTGATAGTGTGATATACTTGGTAAGTATATCAGGCGAATCCTCAGAATCCTTGCCTCCAAGGAGCCGCCTGGTCTCACCCTTTCTAGGACAAACCTATTTGTTCTCTTAGCAGTCCACATGGTATATTCAATACTCTTCTCCAGCACCACAGCTCAAAGGCATCAATTCTCCTTCCATCATCCCTAGTCATTGTCCAGCTTTCTGATGCATAGCATGTAATTGCAAAGACTATGGTCTGTATTTGGAAGCAGAAGTAGCATCCACTTCCGTAAATAGCTTGCCTCTGGAAACCCTATGAACCTGGAGAAAGGATGAAAAGTCACGCGTGCCAATTGTCGAAGACTTCCATTCATAGGGTCACTATGAGTCACCTACAACTCACCGGCACTTAACAACAACAGAGGATTAGGGGGAAAGAGTAAGACCCTCAATGAGATGGATTAACACAGTGGCTACAACAATTGTATGTCACGGGACCAGACAGTGATTTGTCCTATTGCCCATAGAGTTGTCATTGGTAGGAACCAGCTCAATGGCACCAAATCCTAAACCGTACTGGAAAAAGAATTTTAAAACTTTTTACAATTCGTTCATTTACACTCAAGTCTGTGCAGGTGGAAATGCTGAAACAGGACTCTCCTGCTGCTTCGTTATCTGATAATTGTGGTCTCAGGGCTCCCATTATACAACTCATGTTTAAGCACATTAGAGCTGGGTAACTTGCCTTGGCTCCGCCAGGCAGCTCTTGAGGGACATGTCAGGGGCCTGGGAGCTGCTTAGATGGCCTGCATTCAATTAATAGTTCACAGTTAATCAATAGAAGCATAGCAATCAGATGGCTGTAAGTAGGGCTGGATTTGAAGGATTTCCATGTAATCATTTTGGAGAAGTATCCTGGGTATAAAGAAAGGTATAATACCCAGCTACGTTTGGCAGGCTCCAGCCGCGTTTGTGGCAGCTTGTCTAACAGGAGGTCCACCTCTCAACAGCTCTTTTGATTCCAGATAAAATGAAAATTCCTTCCTTGGTAGTCATTAAGGCTCCAATTTCATTTCTCATTATTAAACCATGAAGATGGCCAAAACATTTAAATTAAGCAAAATGGAGCGATTTATGAGCAAATTGGAGTCTAGGTGAAAAACTGAAGGCTAATCTCCAAAGATTAAGAAAGACACAATGGCCAGACTACTGGGAGGGAAAAGCAAATCTCAGAGTAAACAGGATGAAATGCTCTTTCTTATTTTCCTCCAAAGAACCATCTCTTTAAAATTAAGTTTTGAGATGATAATTTCATGCTTGAGAATACCCATATGATTTGAGAAATGTTGGAATAAGACTTAAATGGTATTTTGGTCTCAATGTAGAGCGAGAGAAGGAGATTTGAGCGATAGCCCTGAGCAATGACAGCCTGCCGTGGAGTAAGAACACTGAGAAGAGCTGCATGCATCTTTCAGATCCCTGTTGCCCTAAAGACAGAACCCTGCTAGGTGCTCAGTGTTCAGGTCAGAGATTAAACTAGTTTGATCTCGGTTTCTCCACTGAGATAGTTGGTGAGGGGCCATTGTGCCTAAAGGAGGGATGCTTCCAGTTTACCAGTGTCCATCAGAAAGAGCTAGACTTGGACTTTGAATTCCTTATGAGAGGCTGCCTTATTCCTGGAGGGGAATGCTGTTCAAATGGTAACGGAGGGATGAAAGGCTCCATAGACAGGCACCGAAACCCCCAACTTTTGAGAGCACTTTTTTTCATTTAAGGCCAAAGACTGTCACAGATATTCATAATTCCACCTCTGTCTTGGTCTTAAATCTCTTTTAGTAGTGAAAAGAAGTAGCTACCTTAAAGGCAGATAAGAACATTCGCTACTCCCTAAGGGTTTTCAGAGAAAAATCAGTGCTTTTTTGAACTAAACATGAAGGCATGCCCTGGAGGTAAGCTGTAACCAGACACCAAACCTACTGTTGTTGTAATGCCAACACAAAGGTACTAGGTTCAAATCCACCAGCTGCTCCACAGGAGAAAGATGAGCAATCTCCTCCCTTTCAGTTTACTGCCCATGAAAGGTCAGTTATGAGTTGGTTTCTACTTGGCAGTACAAACAACAACTGCTGCCCAGTCAATTCTGACTCAGAAGGACTCTTTTAGGACTAAGTAGAACTGCCCCAGGGGGTCTCCATGCTTGTAACTCTCTATGGAAGCAGGTTACTTAATCTTCCACAGAGTGGTTGTAGGGTTCAAACCACTAACCTTTCAGTTACCAGCAGTGTGCTTAATCACCACACCACCAGGGCTCATCTGGAGTTTAGTTTTAATTACTGCAAGACTCCAGCTGTCCCCAAGTTTGTGTTGCCTCCTTAGAGCTGTTGCAATACCTGAAATTGTTAACAATAATAGTTGGGGGTGTTTGTGGGCTGCATTAAGGAAGGTATGGAAACAAACAAACCTATTAGGTTCTGGTAGCAGTGTAGAAGATGCCCGGAGTCTAACACCTCGGAGGGTACTTGCAAGTTCTCCCCAGAGAATGTTATCACAGACACTTACAAAAGTGAAAAGTATCAGATTTATTAATGAAAGAAGAAATACAAACACCCAAGCATAGTACACTAAGAATCAGATCACAAGTGAGAAGGAACAAGGGTCTAAGAACAGAGTTTCAGTATTTATGGGGTCTTCTCACTTTTGGGCCAAGAGACAGCATCAAGCTAGACAGAGAAAAGATTGGAGTTGTCAGTGATTTCATCTTACTTGTATCTACACTCTTGGTACCACAGTCAAGAAATTAAGAGACATCGTGCATTGGGAAAGTTTGCTATCAAGGGCATCTCCAAAATGCTAAGGAGCAATGATGTTAGCTTAAAGACTAAGGTGCACCTGATTCAGGCCATGGTCTTTTCAATCACTGAGAGCTGGACAATAAATAAGGATGACAGAAGGATCAATGCCTTTGAGTTGTGGTGTTGCTGGAAATACTGCATATCTCTGGACTGCAAAAAGTACAAGTAGGTATGTCTTGGAAAAAGTGCAGCCAGAGTGTTCCTTGGAGGCAAGATGACAAAGCTTTGTCTCAGATACTTTGTGCGTGTTGTTAGAAGGTGCTGTTCCTTGGAAATGGACACTACTATGCTTGGAAACGTAGAGAGCAAAGGAAAGGAAAACCCTAGTCAGGTGGACTGACGTGGGGATTGCAGCAATGGGCTCAAGTATGTCAGAGTTGATGAGGACAGTGCAGGCAGGACAGGACAGGGTGTAAATCTGTTGTTCACAGGGTCAGTATGAGTCGTACTCAAGTCAATGACTTCTAATAACAACAACAACTTCCAAATCTCAACCTTTCTGCTTTTCCAGTAAGTGACTTTTCTCTGATTGGTGGTGAGGAGCAACTCTCTTCCATGGTGACTGTCAATGTTCTTCAAAGTCTTAGAGCCCCAGGTTCCAAGCAGGGAGTTATTGAGCCGGGAGGAGGAGCTCACCCATGGATGTGGCAGTGGTTGCTGACCCTAGTTGTGTTTTCCTCTTCTTCTTGGACCCTCGTCTCCCTGTTCCCTTTTCCCCATTGTTGTCTAGCTGACTCTGCCACCTGGTGACCCCATATGTATCAGAGTAGAACCACACTCACAGTGCCTCCAGTGGCTGCGATGCTGAGCCCCGACACCGGGCTTTCTCCTGAGCTGGGTGAATGCAAACTGCCAAGCTTTGGGTTGGCTTCAGAGAGTGTTGAGCATGCTTGCATAAAGGACTGTGTTTAATCCTTGTGGTAACTCTCAAGGTAGTCATTATTACTATTGTTTCAGAGCTCAAGTGGGTTAAAGGTCTGGGGAGTTTAAGTCATTTTTCACAAACCTCTCCCAGCATGCTGGTGAACGCTTGTTTACCAGGCTTCAAAGATCATGCTCTTTCTGTAACTTCCTGCAGACTCCCTGGAAGCCGAGGGATAGGGGGCTAGTTGGCAGCTAAGTGTAAGAAACCCTGTAATAAAAACCCCTGTAATAAAATCTTCCAAGACTGGGATGGAGATAGACTCACCCATGAGGAGCAGAGCTGGATTTGATAACCAGACTCTGTCCCCTGCAGACCCACCTTCTGATTGCAGCCTCGTCACAAATTGCTGCTGTTGCCACCTTTGTCCCTGGGACTACTCTTGCACTTTTACAAATCTTACTCAAGTGGACGTTTGATTCTTTCCTTAATTCCCTATAAACAAAACCAAAATAATAAAGCAAGAATTAGCTGAAAGCTAAATGATGGCAAAGAAGAAAAAAAAAAAAGTCCTGCGAAGATTAAGAGGCACCTAGTTAACCAGGCTCAAGAACTGTGGCTTCTCTCCCGATCTGGGTCCATTTTTCCAGCGCCCCTTTGCAGCTACCCCCTGTCTAGGTTTGCTTCTGCCTCCCTGTGGCAGAGGCCAAATTCTCCATCCCACCCCACCCTAAGCTCGAGTAGGAGAGAACAGGAGGCAGCAGGGTTCCTGCGAGAGAGCAGGACTCAGTTTCTAACCAACGCACCGCAAGTGCAGTTACTACTTTCAATCAGCAGAATTTTCAGAATAAGGTGACAGGGCAAAAAGTCCTGATAGTTGACTTCAGAAAATCAACCAGCTGGGTGAAAGGAAAGGCAGTATACAAGAGATTCATTGGACATTTTAATTAATTAATTAATGACATTAATCAATGGTAATTAATTGTGTAAACAAAATGTCTGTAAATGATTATATGAAAACACAATATGACTTGTAAACCTTCACTCAAATAAAATATAAATTGATTTAAAAAAATCAACCAGGGAAAAGACTATGGATCTGCAGTCATTGTGTACAGGGTTGGTACGAGGTGACACCCCAGCATCTGTTGTTGTATATCTTTGAGTTTGGAGCTGACCCACAGTTGAGCTTCCAGCCGGTTTTCAAAGGCAATCAACCACAAGAGAGGAGATTGTCCATCATGCAGCTAGTGGATTTGAAACACATGCCTTTGGGTCGGAAGCACAGCTCTTTACCACAAAACCACCAGAACTCTTTCCGTAGCATCTAGTAATAACAAAAACGTTTATGGACGTTCAACCTAGAGAAAGTGGGAGTTTCCCTTCCCGCTGTCTAAAGTTGGCTTTTAAATTGCTAGATAATTGCTCTCCACATGAAAATGGTCACCAGTCTTGTCTAACTTGTTAACAGCAAATCAGTAACTCAATTCAAATAGGAAAAATATCTAGCATAAGAAAAGGGAATGAGTTATAATGTCTCAAAATAGGAATAATAATAATGTTGTTGTTGTAAATTGCTATCGAGTTGAGCATAACTCATAGTGAATCTGTGGACAAAAAAACCTAAGGCCTTTCTATAACTATCATTGTTATAGCAGTGTCTCATTTTTATTTTAAATACAATTCTCAAAGCACTGGTAGCAAATGATCCCCTTCCCACAGTCAATGGGACCTCAAGGGGATAATTCTTCTCATGCACTTCTTTAGAAAAAGGATCTGTTTTCACTAAGCTATAAAAACAGCTGGCTTTCAAACATTTGGAGACCTTGAAAGCAATAATGAGATGCATTTCACACCCATCAGATAGGCAGAAGAAAGAAAGGAAAATTTTATAATACCAAGGCCCAGTGAGGATATGAAGTAAAAAGATAAACCCGTACAGTCACAACTGTTAGAAGTGCAAACTTAAAAACAATTTGATGATCTCTAATAAAGGTAAAAAGAGCTCTGGTAAGAAGCTGCGCTGCCATTCCAAAGGCAAGTGGTTCAAGTCCACAGCCTGCTCCCCAGGAGAAAGATGAACAATCACCTCTTGTGCGATTTATGTCTCTGAAAACCTGCTGGAGGGTCAGCTGTGAGTCAGTTCTTACTCAACGGCACAAAGCAACAGCAACCATAAAGATAAGAGAAGAGGAATATGCTAGGAATCTCAATCTCAGGTCTTGGCTTACACTCTGGAAAATTTATTGCAAACCATCACAAGTAGTCACAAATAAAAAATCACGGAAGCATTTGTAATAGCAAAGTAGTATCATCAACAACAATCACACACACACAAACCCTCCACGCTTGAAATCATTAAAATGTATACCAACAACCAAGCTAGTTGCCTTGGAGTTGAGTTCTATTTTGTTATTGTGTGTACCATCAAATCAAGTCTGACTGGTACAGGAGGAGACTGCCTCTCCTTCTCCGGCAGAGCATCTGGTGGATTCGAACCGCATATCTCTGGGAATGCAGTTCAGCTTCTTGCCACTAGGCCACCAGAGCTCCCCTCATCAACCCTTCTGTAAGCTGTGCCATTCAAGGACTCCTAGATAAATAAAGGAGGGATTTTTTTTAAAAAAATTGTACTAAATTAGTATGAGTGATTGACAATAAAAGTGAATGAATCAGGTCAACATATTTTGATATGGATCAGTCTTTAAACACACTCCATATCTGCTGGCATGGTTAGCTTCCAAAGACCAGGTTGTTGTGTGACAGTCAAGGTTATATGAAACGGAGACTGGAGATCACATCAGAAGACTATTATCTCTAAATAACTGCCAAATTGCATCATCGTTCCACTGCCCACTTACATCATTACAAATGAACAAACTACAGGGTGGAGTTGCCACATACTCTGAACCATCAGGCAGCACTAACCTCACCTTTATACCACGACATTCATTACTAACAAATGTATGTCGTTAATGGAAAAGCAGTCAGTAGACTTTTTACTATTGTTGTACCGCTAGACGTCACTTAATGGGATAGTCAATACGTGAGGAGTGAGCATATTGAGTGAGAACTCTAGAAGCTCAGGTGAACTCTATTGAATGACTGATCAAGAAAAACCCTTTCTCAAACATTCTTCAAACCAGTAAATTTAGTTCTACGGATCTTACGTGGGTTATGTACTTTGTTGATTGGTACCATCAAGTTGGAGGTGACCTTCCAGCAAGTTTTCAGAGGCAGTAGGTCACACAGAGGAGGAGATTGCCAATCCTTCTTCCACGGAGCAGCTGGTGGATTCAAACCACCTGCCTTTGGGATTGCTGTACAGCTTCTTACCATTAGGCCACCCCTGCTCCCTATATATTATAGGAGGTCTAACTAATGCTCTCACTCGAGAAGCATGCTTATTCTTATGGGCCCTGAGTGTTTGGCGCATGTGTAATACACGGAAGGCCACTTGTACTAGTGGCGCATAAATTGGTATGTGCTGCTGAACTGAAACAGGTGCAAGAAGGAAAACAAAACCAAAGGCACTTTATATCACAAAGGCAAAAAAGGAACAGTTGCCTCTTGAAAGAATACAGATAAGTGGTTTTTAATGAGAATGTGTTGGTCAACCAAACTCTGGACGGCACAACTTGACAACTCGGATTGCACGCTGTTGCTCATGGAATGAAAGGATTGAGGTGAGCTCCTGCCCACGAGGGTATTAAACCTTCTCAAAAGACCAGCAGACTGATTCTTTTTCCAAATGATTTTCAGGTGAATATGCCTTTGGAAGAAGGCATACAAAATAGAAAGGGATTCAAGGAAATTAGGAAGAAAACCCGTAAATAAGTGGTAGGGACGATAACCCTTACCCTAGAGGAGCGGTGGAAAGATAGAAAGTCATGTATAGAATCTGTAGCTCCTAGAGTTGGTGGTTAGGGGCAATTCACTTAACAATTATAATCTCCGATTTTTTATTTGTAAAATTACACTTCTTTTAGGGCTGACAAAAGAATTAAAGCAAAAATACATAGAGAATGAGTATGTCCAGTCCTTGTTAAACAATAAAGGCCTAAGAAAAGGTAGGGATTGTGGTTATTAAGGGCCGTCTCTAGGTTACCAGTGAGATCTGTTCCCAGCTGCATCTTTAGGCCAAATTGATAGGTTAGTCCAAACAGTTCTTATTTCAGTACAAGAATGGACTTGAAGACTTTTCAGTGATTTAAAAGCTGCAACTACAGCAAGTAAAGGTGACTGTGATGATAAATTTGTTGGTAGGGTTTGGTTCAACCATTTCAAAGTGAGATAATATTTGTATAATGTTAAAAGGTAAATTTGAGTTGTCCTTAAATCAGGTATTTGTGACTCTCAGGGACTTAACAGTGTAATCTTTCTTTATGTTTGCCAAATAGAACTTCTTGTACTCAGAGAAAAACAACCAGTTTAGTTTATTTTATAAAGTTTTCTGGTTTCCATTTTTTCTCTCATTTGTGAATTAGTGAAAGCTGGTTAACAGACTAGCTGTTTACACACACTTCTACAGACTTGCTCTTACAGAATTACCCTTTGGTGAGGAGCTATTAGCTGATACAGTGAGGCTTTTGGAGAATCAGTCCAAAGAAACACATTGATTCTATTGTAAAGAATATCTATGAGTAGGAAGCTCCCTGCATTATGGTGTCCATTTCACTAGGTCCTTTGGGGAACACTCTATCTGATCTTTGTGCCCAAAATAGCTGAAAATCCTTTACAGTGTTGATTTAATCCAATGGACACTGCAAATTGGCAAGGTTCCTTTCCTTTTTGAATCCATATGTGGAAAGCTAAATTTGAGGTCTGACTCACTAATTGTGAAAGTCATCTCTGTGCATGTTTTTAAAGCCTTGTTTGACATTATCTCTGCTCATGACCTTGCTTTTTCTTCTCCTTTTCACCCTACTTTTATCTGGGAAAACATGCATACGTAAATACAGGCACAGATGTGTACATATACCTACGTCAGCTTAGTGGGTAAAGAGTTGTGTTGCCAACCCAAAGACAGGCAGTTCAAATCCACCAGCCGTCTGTGGGAGAAAGATGGACAGTCTCTTCCCGTGTGATTTACAGTCTCTGAAAACACAGAGAAGGGTCAGCTACAAGTCATTTCAATTAGATAGCAGTGAATAATCAGATACAGAGCTCCTACTAATCAATGAAAGAAAATATGCAAAGAGTCGACCCTCTAGGTGATTTGAGACTAGGTTAGTACCTAACAGACTAGTATGACATTTGTTAGTTTCTTTCATAGAAACAAAAATTCATAGAGGCCTGTTTCAGTGCAGTTCTTAAAAATGCTGTTATGTTGTTTCACTCCCATCTAGACCCTAAATAAGCATCATTCTGTGCACACTGTGTATAACTCACCTCAGGAGTCCAGGCCTTAAAGTGTTGCTTGAGACATGCTGGGAAAACTCTGGAAAATAACTTGCTAAAAGGAAAACCATTCAGGGAAACAATTTTTACATCCCATTTTCCTGGTAGGATATTATTGGATGGAGTGGTTCTGCTTATGTGTGAGCAAAAATCTATTCTATAAATGATAACAAAAATACAAAGGCAATGCCAATCTGAGACATCAAGGGTAATATTACCTTAAGAGGAGCATACAACAGATTATTGATGAGGAAGAGAGTCAAGGATTCAGACTTTTGCAATCCATGTCATCTTTATGAATGAAAGACCACATTATACATTTAGACTGCCTTGTGCTCTTGGGAACATGTGCTTAAAAAATTAATTCGATATAATAGTAAGCTTTGACATGGATTCAAGGCTATATCTTATCTCACTTAAACCACATTCTTTGTTCCTGGCTGAAAAAAAGTGCACATAATTCAGTATTATTGCCAAGAGAAAGGCAACAGGCCTCAGTCCTGAATCAAGTGTATCCTCCCATTCAAGAAAGCACAGTGACCCCCCACCCCCATCACCGTCCTTCAAGACTGTACTGCTTCGTAAAGCTCTTGGTAATTCTGCCAGAGTCCTTTCTTCAAGTCTTTTTTAACCAAGTCCTGTCAAGGTGCTGTGGAGATGCATAAATGCAAGCACATTTATGAGTCAGGAGTGAAACTATTTTTAGCTTAAAGGGGAAGTGAGGGAAGGACCTTTCCTTCAGACCTTCATTTTTACTTAATACACTAAGCTGATTCTTTTTTTTAATTTTAAGAGTAATGAAGAACAAGGAGATCCTGATCATAAGTAAAGATGTTATGATGATTAATTTTATATGGCAACTTGGACAAGTTTCCCTGGACAAAATCCTAGTCTCATTCCTGTCTTACCTTGGTTGCATACCATTCAATAACTTGTCCTTCAGTTCAGCAGATTACATCTCATGTTGCAGAGTATCATCAAGTCAAGTATGATTCATAATGACCCCATGAACAAGAAATTGAATTCTGTCATGTCCTGCACCATCCTTATCATACTAGACACGTTTGAGTCCTTGCCACAGAAACTGCATCAATCCATCTCATTGAGGTCTTCCTCTACTTTGCTGACTCGATCTTTCCAAGTATGGCGTTCTTCTCCAAGGAATAACTTCTCCTAAAAAGATGTCCAAAAGATGTGAGACAAAACTATACTAACTTTGCCTCCAAGGAATATTCTGGTTGCACTCTCTCCAACACAAATCTTTTGGCAGTTCATGGGATATTCAGCACTCTTCTTCAACACTATAGCTCAAATGCATTGATTCTTCTGTCATCCTTACCTATTGTCTAGCTCTTAGATGCATAGCAAGTGATTAGAAAGACTGTAGCCCAAATCAGGCACACCTTGGTCTTTAGAATGACATCGTTGCTCATCATGATTTTGGAGAGATCTCTGACAACAGACTTTCCCAATACTATGTATCACCTGATCTCCTATCTTCTAGTTTTAAGAGCATTGACTGTGAATTCAAATAAGATGAAATCATTGACATTTTCAGTCTTTTCTCCATCTCTCATGATGATACCTATTGGTCCAGTGGTGAGGATTTTTGTGTTCATGGTATTGAGATGTAATCATATGAAGACTGTAGTCCTTGATCCTCTGTAGCAAGTACGTCAGTACTTTCAGCAAGCAAGATTGTGTCATCTGCATAATGCAGGTTATCTCTCACAGGCATATAATGTAAGTACCTTCCATATTAACATGCCATCAATCAATCAGATGTGGTTACACCAGCACATCAGTGTAGGTGGATTCCAGATTTCATCAATTCTGAGTTCTGAAAGACCAGCATAGATAATGATGTGTCCATACAGGGGAAGACAGACACCGTGGATGATCATTCACAAGCAAAGGAACCCAGGACTGTCCAGGCCAGACAACAAGGAGAGAATCTACACAATTGAAACCTTGATCTGGAATTTTAAATTCCAGAACTCTAAGATAATTTAAGCTTTTAAAGACACTTTTTGTGATAGTTATGTTACAACAGTACTGGACAATAATGCAGAAGGTCTATGAAAAAATTTCCCAGGAGTAGAATTATCTGCCATAAAAGACAAAAAACAAAAACAAAACCAACCCAGAAATTCCTTTTCTTTAATAAAGAATCAGCAAGTAGTTGTGTTCACGGACTTGGAGAAGGATATACAGCCTACCACTGGTTAAGATCATGGTCTCTGGAGTCAGGTAGTTGGGTTCAAGTCCTAACTTAACCACTTTATATCGTCTGGCTTTAAGTAGATTTATACACTTAACCTCTTGAAAAACCAAAACAGTTGGCATCTAGTAAGTGCTGGCTTGTGGTAACTACACTTGTGTTAGACATTGTCAAAGAATTTTGCAGAAGTAGGTCACCAGGTACTTCCAGGTGGAGTGAAATCTCAGTCTTTCCATTAATAACTGAGCATGTTAACCATTTGCACCATCACAGCAAGCACTTTTAGATTTTGTAGCCTCTGAGTATAACGATAAATGCTCAATTGTTGTTGTGTACCGTAGAATCAGAGCTGACCCATAGTTGACCCTCCAGTAGGTTTTTAGAGGCAGTTAATTACATGTGAGAAGATTGTCCATCCTTCTCCCATAGAGCAGCTTGTGAATTCAAACCATTGCCTTCTGGATTGCAGCCCAGCTTTGTGCCACTAGGCCACTTGTTGTTGTTGTTATGTGCCGTCGAGTCGTTTGCGACTCATAGCGACCCTATGCACAACAGCCCTAAACCCTGCTCTATCCTGCGTCAACCGCACTGCCTCTGACACACCCATCCCGATTACCCCAGTCCGCTAGTGCTCCCTAAATTCATTCTCAACAGGAAAGGGCTAACAGACTGGGCAAAAATATTTTTGCTTTACATTAGTTTTAACCACATTCCAAGCCAAAGCTTTCCCTGCCTGCCTTTGTACTTCAAAGTTAACTTGAATATTAATCTTCATTTGTTTGCCCTAAAACAGAAAAATGAAGTGCCCCCTTATAACACACAGGAGAAAATTAACCATCCTTGGGATGACAGAGAGAACTGGTCAACTTGACCTAGACCATGCCAGAAAAACAAAGGTGTATCTGTATTCTTTCCTTATGAAAACTTCCCCTCACCCTCCAGATGGAGAGTGAGACTTGGGAAGCTTATACCCTCTGTCTCCATATCACTTACTCACTCATTGCCTTTGAGTTCAAACTGACTCATAGTGGAGCCCCCGTTGTGTTTCCAATGTGTAAATCATAAAGAAAAATGTCCATCTTTTCCTCATGAAGCAGTTGGTAGATTTGAACCTCCAGAGAGGTGTGGCCTTTGTGTTAGCAGCACATCTCCCTATGGACTGTGCCACCAAAGCTCCCTGCTCCCGAATGCCAGTATATAAAAATAACTCTTGATTTTCACCCCACTTGTGTCTCTGAGATTGACTTTCAGTGGCAGATGGCAGATTATCAACTTTGCAGTAAAACTTTTCGTATCAAGTGATTAAGAATTGTTGTTATGCTGTTAGGTTCTATTGAGTCAAGTATGATCCAGAGCGACCCCGTGAACAACAAATCTGAACCCTGTCCTATCCTGCACCATTCTCACACTTCTTGACACACTGGAACCCAGTTGTGGCAGTCACTGTGTCAATCCACCAGGTTGAAAGTCTTCCTCTCCTTCACCCTTCTACCTTTCTGAACATGGTGTTACTCTCCGAGGAATAGCCTCTCCTAGCAACATGCCCAAAGTGTGTGAGGTCAAATTCTTTCTATCCTCCTTCTCCCATTCACTCTCTGTCTCTGTCATCCTTCTTCTTTTTTTTTTTCCTTTTTATCACCAGTACAGTGTCCTCCCTGTTGGCCTAGTGGACCAAAAACGATGCTACCAAGTCACAGGTGAGTGACTCTAATCCACAGCCCTTGGGCCTGTTTTAAATTGTTGTTGGTCAAACATTCTTTTAGGTCACATAGCCCTGGTGTGTTCACTTGCCACACAGAGGTAACTTATGTTTACCGTGAAGCTAAACACTCTGACACTGATGTGTCAAATACGATAACGGTTACCCATGGTGGACAGTGTTTGTGTTTGGTGGCACTCCCCGGTTAAAACAAGCTTGGAAGCAGGAGTGGCATCCACTTCTGTAAACAGCTTACTTCTGGAAACCCTATGAACCTGGAGAAAGGATGAATGTCATGCACGCAAGTGTTGAGGGCTTTCCTTCATAGGGTCACTGTGAATCGTCTATGACTCGACGGCACTTAACAAAAACAACAACATGATTTAAAAAAAAAAATAGAATGTCTAAATGACGATTATTGCTTTTGTTAACTTTTCTTTATTTAGAGTTCCAGTTCTAGGGGAAGGCTTTCATCCCTCTCAGCTCTGTGGGAAGGCCTTCTCTCCTTTCCACATCAATGTGGCATTCTTTGAAGATCTCAATGTGTCTTGTCCCAGCCATACCCTGGATATTGGAGGTCCTCAGACCCGAAGGACAAGTAGCTGCCTGCCTTCTTTTTTGGTCGTATTCAGGTCCTTTGATCTCTGCTTGTTTACTCTCTTTCATATCTCAAGAGAGATTGACTCATTGCCAAATTTTTCCTAGTCTGTAGACTCTCTTTTTGCACTTTGGGAGAAATTTTCTGAATGCACACAATGATTTCAATTTTAGAAGGTCCCATTCATCCATTTTTATCTTCTCCTGTTTGTGAACTTTTAGCTGTTAGTTGGCATAGTTATGCTGTAGATTAGGGCTTCTAGAGTTGTTCCTATTTTTCCTCTGATAATATTTGTAGTTTTTCATTTTACCCCTAGATCCTTGATCACTTTGAGTAAGCTTTTGGTGTGAAGTGTGCATCTTGTGATTTATTTCACTCAGCATACTGTCCCCTGGACTAATTCATATTGTGTAGTGTTTCCTGACTTGTTAATTTTTTCAGTGTTACATAATACTCCATTGTGTGAATGTAAAACAGTTTTTCTATTTCTTTGTAAATGAGTACATGAACTGTTTACAATTCTTTGCTATTGTAAATAATGCTGTGACAAATGTGGATGTGTATATATATGTTCATGTTGCAGCTCTACAGTTCTTGAATTTTACTAAAAGTGGCAAGGAGAATCCACAAGATATCTGTAAGGTCTTCCTTATAAATCTCATCAGTCAGCCAAGTTCATCACACTAGTTCTACCTTGCACTAAACATTTGAATATTGTGTTGTTGTGTTGCTGTTGATTGCCTTCAAGTCAAGCACAACTCATAGCGACCCCATGAACAAAAGGTCTGATGCTCCTCTACAACTATTGACATTTATAAAAATTCAGAGTTTTTGAAGGCATGTTATGTAGGAAGTGGGTGTCACTCCGGTTTCCAAAGCTCTCATAGTGTGTTACTGTTTTTACGTGCCATTGAGTTGCCTGCTATGTATACTAACTCTGACACACTAACCCCCAACGTCCTAGTCACTTTATCAATCCATCTCACCCAGGATCTCCCTCTCCTGTGCTATCTGTTTACCCTTCCGAGAATGATGTCCTTCTCCAAGAATAGATCTATCCTGGCTATGTGCGCAAAACAAATGAGGCAGAGCTTCAAAATCCTAGCCTTCAAGGAGAGACTTGGTTTCACCCTCTCCAAGACAGACCTTTTTGTTTTCTAGGCAGTCCATGGCATGTATGTCCAAGACTTCTCCAGCACCACAACTCCATGTTCTTTTAATGCTTCCTGCGTCGTTCAAAGTTTTGCCCATAGAATCCTTCAGTATTGTAATTTGAGGCTTTAATTTGTTCTTCAGTTCTTTCAGCTTGTTCATCACTTTTAGTCTTCTAACTTTAATGTTTTGTGTATTTCATTTTAATACTTCATGTTCCAATTATTAATGGAAGTTTGCAGCAATTTCTCCTCTTGTGAACCTTGCACTATTAGTAAATGCAGGTTCTTTATTGAGTGAAAGCTTTATTACATCTATGTCATTAAGGTAGACTCTGCTTTGAAGAGATAGCTCTTTCCCTCTACATTCTGAGTGTATTCCAACATGAAGGGCTCATTTTCTGACACTATGGTAAACTATGTTTTCCACAGGACTTATGAAGATCTGTTATTTCAGAGGTGGATGGATAGTCCTGCTTTTTAAGTATGTCTTATTCTGGAAGCTCTGCTGAAAGCTGCCCATCCTTGCTGACCTTGCTGGTGTTTGAAATACAATTTCACAATTGATTGAAATACAATCACAATTTTCATCCTCACAAACAAAAAGCCTGTATTCTTTAGCTATCTTTTCCTTATTTCTCCACCTCCTCTCTAGCCCTAAGCAAGCACTGATCTACTTTCTGTCTGGACTTCCAGACAGAATTGCACAATATATGAACTTTTTTTGTCTACTTCTTTGACTTAGCAATATGATTTCAAGTTTCATCTATGTTGTATGGTCCTTTGTATGGTCCAACGATATTCCATTATAGTAATATATCACATTGTGTTCATTCATTTGTCTAGTGGTAGTCATTTGAGCTGTTTACCATTCAGCTATTATGAAATGCTCCTATGAGTGTTTATATAAAAGTTTTAGGCGAACATGGGCTTTCTTTTATCTTGGATATGTTATTATGCTTCTGTAAATTCTTGAGCCTTAGCCACCTAACACATTTTTTTACTTACCTTTTCCAAGTATTTCCTTCCCTCAGCATTTAATAAAAATAAAGAAGCACATCTAAGCTTGTTACTGTTGAGTCAATTCGGACTAGCCGGCCCTATAAAACAGAGTAGAACTGTAGGGTTTTAATGCTCTAATTTCTTATGGACTGCCACATCTTTCTCCTGTGTGGCAGTGGTATGCAAACTACTGACCTTACAATGAGTTACCAAGTGCTTAACAATTGCAACACCAAGACTCCTAGAATTTAAGGTTGTCTTCTATAAGGTCACTATGAGCTGCAATTGACTTGTTGGCAATGAATTTTGTTTATTTGGTATTTCAAATATAAATATACATACACCCCACAGGACAAGCACTTTACTCCTGTCAAGCCTTTCCCTTAAAGAATTTAGAGTCTAATGGGGTCATATAAATAAGTTACTTGCTAAAAGCTACAATACAAAAAAATTTAAAGTGCTTGGAAGTATAATGGAAGGAACAATTTAATTTTGTCTATTTTGTCTAGGAGGTGAGGATGTCTTTGGTGAGGAATTGACATATGAGCTCAGACTTAAAAGACAAAAGGTTTCAATTACATCTTGAATGTTCGATAGAAACTCACTTAAGCGACTACAAAAAGCTTATAATAATAGATAACATTTATTGAGTGTTTACTATTTGCCAGGCACTTTGCATAATTTACCCTCTTAATCTAGTAATAGGTTCTATTTTTATCTTTATTTTTCTGGTAAAGACTAGTGAGGTTGACTACTTAGCTCCTCCTGAGCGGCCCAAATGGAACTGAAACACAGGTCATCCTGATGCTAAAGCCCAGGGCGATGAGGTACTTGAAAGAAAAGAGGCAAGAAAGAGTTCACGAGGCAAGGGGTAGAAGAAACAGGGGGAAAATGAGTCAGGAAAGCAGAGATTCCTGTCCTTAACCACAAGTGGGTTCCAATTGTCTGCTGCTGTGTAAGAAATGACGCCAGACTTAATGGCGTCAAGTGACCATTTTGTTAATGTCATGAATGTGCTAGACGAGGAGTTCGGAAAGGACACAGGTTACTTCTATTACATAATGTCTGGGGACTTTGTGGAAAATACTTCAATGCTGGGGGCTATAAAAATATGAGACTCACTCATATGTCTGGTTGTTGGTGTAACTGTGACTTGAAGTGAGTTTGTTGCAAAGATTACCTTCTCACAACCTCTTCATATTATTGCATGAGTTTCTTCAAGTGTGGTAACTGAGTCTTAATCACGAAAGAACAAGGCGGTGGCATGTGACACTGGACTCCATAGATGATGTAAGATAGGCCCATGCAGGTTCAAGAGGAGAGGGCAAGCACCCTACCACTCAGAAAGAAGTGCCAAAGAAATTGTGGCTATACTTTAACACCACCACAAAGTCAGAATCAGATCACTCAGACAAGATCTTTAATTTACTGGAGAAAAAAATCTACCAATATTGAGGTGAGCTCTATTCCCGTACAATTTATCCATGTAAAAATGTATGGAATTTTACTACCCATTCTCCCAAAGTCCCTCCTGATACTTTCTTTTCCTCATTTCCTTTTCCCTTTCTGTAATCTACTAGCCTCATTTTACAACTTGTTATGCGAAGAGCCAAGATTAAAGGAATCATCTATCTGGGAGTACCTTGAAGACTTTTTGAGATAAACAGCTATAGAATTCTAAGAAATAGGTAATGAAATAGTCTATTAATTTTATATTGGAGAAGAATATCTTTCTAGTATCTCAGTAGTTAGATAGACATTTCGGACTAACATTGTGTACACTATTCCAATTATACACAATATTGTTTTAAAATTGGTACAATTTAAAATGGCATAGTCACAGAGCTCAAAGGATCTTCCTGAAGTAACAACTAAATGTCCAAGGCAGATAGGTACCTTTGTTGTTGTTACTTTGTGCCGTCGAGTTGGCTGTGACTCATAGTGACCCTCTGTACAACAGCCTTAAACCCTACTCTGTCTTGTGCCAATCTCAGAGTCTCTGACACACCTACCCCAATTTCCCCAGTCACTGAATCAATCCACCTCATAGAGGATCTTCCTCTTCTGAGCTGTCTCTCCATGCTCCCAAGCATGATTTCTTTCTCCAAGGATTAGTCCCTCTTTGCAACATGTTCAAAGTATGTCAGACAAAGCCTCAGAATCCTTGCCTCCAAGGAGCAGCCTGGTTTAACCCCTCTCCAGGATGAACCTATTTGTTTTCTTAACAGTTCATGGTATGTTCAATATTCTTCTCCAGCACCACAGCTCAAAGGCATCAATTCTCCTTCTATCCTCCCTAGTCATTGTCCAACTCTCTGATGCATAACAAATGATTGCAAAGACCATGGCCTGTATCAGGTGCACCTTAGTCTCCAGAGTGACACGACTGCTCTTTAGTACATTGGAGAGGTCCCTAGTCCCTAACAGTAGACTTTTCCATCACAATACATCTTAATACTCCTTTTAATTTCCTGGCTGCTGGTGTCAAGAGTGTTGACTGTGGAGCCAAGCAAACTAAAGCTGTTAACAATCTTAGTCTCTTCACAATCCATCACAATGCTACCATTTGGCCCAGTTGTGAGAATCCTTGTCTTCTTGATATTGAGTCTCAAACCATATTGAAGGCTGCAGTCCTTGACCTTCTACAGCAAGCTCTTCAGGTCCTCCTCAGTTTCAGCAAGCAGGGTTGTATCATCTGCATAATGCATCTATAATTAATTGTACTTGCAAGGCAGCTCACCTATGACAAGTTCCTGGCTTTGAAGTAAGCTTGCTGTGATATTTGTCCACAGAGTGGAGAGTGACTAGATAGCAAAGCAGTGGCATGATTTTGAGTCATTGCTTAAAATATGCATATCAAAACTCAATTAGATGCTTCTTTGTGTCTTCTTTCCACAAATGGTTCTTCAAAGTGTGACTCAATATTATTCATTAATTTCTTCAATAAATATTTATTGAGCAACTACCACAATCAAGTCTTGAGCTACTTATTGAATATTATTAACAAGATACACATTTATAAGAATATTATTTTTAGAGAAAGTCTCCCTTTTATATGACTAATCATTACTGAAGAAAAAGCCTTGAGTTCACATAAAATTTCTCTTTAGAAGCTAAATCAGTAAAGTACATAAGAAACTAATAATACTATTTGGCTCTAGTAAGAGTTTAGCATATATTAACTATCATCATTATAATTATTAAGTTCAAACTGCTCATTAAAATTTCCTGTAGTTATCCTTATCCACTTTCATTATATTTCTTGAGTGGATTCAAGGATTAGTAAAAATGCCAAAAAAGAAGAAGTAATAGAAATTAATTTGCAACTTCCATTTCTAACATAGTGAACTGGAAAATACCAACTAGTCTACTATTTAAAGACAATTAGAAAAGTAGACAAATATTCATTAAAACTTGTTTATAGGAAACAGGTTTTAAAGCAATTAAGAGACCAAGATCTAGGAGAGGAGAGAAATTTAGGGCTATTTCTCCACTGAGTGAAGGAGAGGGAATTGAAATAATTGTAAAAGGAACAATGCATTTGATAGCACCATTGTGCTAGAAACAAAAACATATCCAAAACAGGGGACTGGAAGTCCTAATGACTCATAATGTTTTAGCTGGTACCTTAGTTTCTGAGGGATGCTGTAACAAATGACCATAAGCTGAAAATCTTTAAATATATTCTCTCACAGTTCTAGTTCTGAAGGCTAAAAGTCTGCATCCTGGGTGTTGACAGGCTAGAGACACTGGGGGGAAATCTTTAGCTCTGGTAGACCCAGGTGCTCTTTGGTGTGAAGATGCATTACTCCAGTCTTTGCCTCTTCATTTACACAACATTCTATGTGGGCATATATTTATTTTTATTTTTCTCTTTTTATAGTGAAACCAAATCTCATCTTGGAGGCTAGGATTTTGAAGCTCTGCCTCCCTTACTTTGGGCACGTGGCCAGAAGAGATAGGTCCCTGGAGAAAGACATCATGCTCTGAAGGGTGGATGGACAGTGCAAGAGGAAAAGACCCCAGATTGAGATGGATTGATACACTAAGTGGGGTGATGGGGGTTGGTGTGTCAGAAATAGTGAAACTGGGCCAGGACAGGGAAAGGTTCAGAGCTGCTGTATGCATTGCAGCTGACTCAACCAATAGCATTCTATGACAGGTTTGAAAGCAGGAGTGGCATCCATTTCCTAAACAACTTGCCTCCGGAAACTCTATGAACTTTGATAAATGTTGATAGTTGTAGAGGGTCTTCAGGCCTTTCATTCATAGGGTCACTATGAGTCATGCTCTACTCAAAGGCAATCAACAACGATATCAGTCATATTGGATTCAGAACTATATTACTCCAATATTATCTAATGCTTATGAATTACTTCTGGAGTGGATCATAACAAGTTACAACTAACATTGAGAGGACTAGGAATCCCAGAACACTTAATTGTGCTCATTTGGAATCTATACCTAGATCAAGAAGCTGATGTCTGAACAGAGTAAGGGAACACTGCAAGGTTTAAAATCAGGAAAAGTGTGTATCAAGGCTGTATCCTTTCACCATATTTACTCAATCTGTATATTGAGCAAATAATTTGCAAAGCTGAACTCTGTATAGAAGAATGTAGCATCAGGATTGAAGGAAGACTCATCAACAACCAGCCTTGTGTAAATGACACAGCATTGCTTGCTGAAAAGAGAAAAGGATATGAAATGTTTGCTGCAAAAAAGCAAGGACAACACCCTTCATTATGGATTGCATCTTAACATCAAGAAAACAAAGGTCCTCACTACAAGACCAACAGTCGACATTATGATAGATAGAGAAAGGATCGAAGTTTTCAGTTATTTCATCTTGCTTTGATCAACAATCTGCACCCATGGTACTGCTATGGCATAAAAAGTGAGATTCTAAATACTCCACCAAAGTTTAGGGACCAAGAAAACTTTATTGCACTTGGCCAAGAATATCACCTAATGCTCAAACCATTCTGACTCCAAGAAGAAGCAAAGATTGGGTTTCTATACAGAGATTGGTCATGGGAAGTTACACAAATTGCAGTTGGCAGTTGAGATTTCTTCCCATTCAGGAGTTGTTATTGTTTCTAACTTCTCATGGGTGTCCGGGACTTAGACCAGTTGCAGAGGGAGTGGTAACCAAGCTGGGCCATCTTGTACTAGAACATAAAGCTTGGTGAAACATGTTCTTGCCAAAATTATTGAGGCATACATTTCTTAAGATGGCTGTCAAAACAAAACAGTTTCCATAATGCTAACATATAAAATGACTTCTCTAATATTTAACATATAATGTGCTACTACAGTACCACCAGTAAGGAAATCAGGAGACCTATAGACAAGTCTGCTGTCAGGGACCTCTCCAGAATGCTGAAGAACAATACTGTCAGTTTGAAGACTAAGATGTTCCTGATTCAGGCTATAGTCTTCTCAATCACCTGCTATGCATTAGAGAACTGAACAATGAATAAAGATGACAGAGGAAGAATTGATGCTTTTGAGTTGTGCTTTTGGAGAAGAGTGCAGAACATTCCGTGGTCTGCAAAAAGAATAAACAGATATGTCTTGGGGAGGGGGGGAAATGCAACCAGAGTGCTCCTTGGAAGCAAAGATGGTGAAGCGTCATTTTTCATGCTTTGGACACATAGCTAAGCATGGTTGTTTCTTGGAAAGATACATCATGCTTAGAAATATTTTGGATCAGCAAAGGAGAGGAAGACCAATTAGATGGATTGACACAGTGACTTCAACAATGGGCTCCAGTGTATCAAAGATGACAAAGATAAGTACAGGATAGGGCAGAGTTCAGAGCATCTGTTCATCGGGTCACTGTGAGTTGTACTCAACTCAGTGACATCTAACAACAACAACAATATAAAGACCCTAATTCCTAATAAGGACACATTGACAGGATGAAGTTTATCAGGACTTTGAGCATATCTTTTAGGGAGACAAAATTTAAGTCCCAACAACTGAATCTCTGAAAGAGTAATTCATAGAAGTAATGATGATCTCTGAGTAATTGTGCTTTCCAAAATCAAGTGGATTAGGTTTTTTCACAAATTGTTGGTATACCTTGTTGTCTGCACCAAACCAAAATCAATATCCAATGCCCTCAAGCACATTCTGACTCACAGTGACCCTCCATCAGACTTCCAAGGCTTAATGTCTTAACGAGGGCATACTGACTTCTCTTTCTCCAGCAGAGCTGATA
Organism: Elephantulus edwardii; assembly: GCF_000299155.1. Taxonomy (NCBI): domain Eukaryota; kingdom Metazoa; phylum Chordata; class Mammalia; order Macroscelidea; family Macroscelididae; genus Elephantulus; species Elephantulus edwardii. Next base: position 4,356,892 of record NW_006399921.1, on the reverse strand, counting down.
GAATGGTAGATTTAAACTACTGACCTTTGGCTTGCAATCCATCATGTGACCCACTACATCACCAGGACTCTCCCACAAAGAAAATATAAGTCCTTTATGGAGAAATAGGCCATCATCTTAGTCCTTAAATTATTCCTAGAATTTTTAACTTAACAATATTCTTTCCTATAATCGAAATTAACCAGGCAAGAAAATATGAAATAACAAAAAATAGAAAAAAAGGGAAGAAAGCTAGGATAAATAATATACAATTGGCTTTGGTTTACAAGAATACCAAATAAGAAGTTATGACACAAACTTAAAAAAAACCCAAACAACATAAAAACATTTATATTTATAATATTCAAAATAAGAAGAGAAAAAAAATGGCAGATGCCTAGAAATTATGTAAAAGAACCATATGAAAATTGTAAAACTAAAAGCATTATGATCTTAATGGATTTTATAGAAAATTACATACATGTGAAGAAATAATTGTTGTTGTTGTGTGCTGTCAAGTCACCTGCAACTATATATGTACAGCAGCTCTGAAGCCTACTCTGAGCCAGTCTCACTAATTCTGACACATCAACCCCCATTGCCTGAGTTATTGTATCAATCCATCTCATCCGGGGGCTTCCTCTCCTATGCTGTCCCTCCACCCTTCCAAGCATGATACACATGTCCAAGGATTGGTCTCTCCTGGCCACGTGCCCAAAGTATGGGAGACAGAGTTTCAGAATCCTAGCCTCCATGGAGAAACTTGGTTTCACCTTCTCCAGGACAGGCCTACTTGTTTTCTTAGTGGTCCATGATATGTTCAAGACTCTTCTCTTACACCACAATTCAAAGGCATCAATTTTTCTTCTGTCATCCATAGTCATTGTCCAACCCTCTGATGCATAACAAGTAATTGCAAACACCATGGTCTGGATCAGGTGTATCTTAGTTTCTAGACTGACATTGTTGCTTTTCAGTACTCTGGAGAGGTCCCTGAAAGCAGATTTTCCCAGTACAATTAGTCTTTTGATTTCCTGACTGTTGGTGCTAAGAGTACTGATTGTGCAGCCGAGCAAGCTGTAACTGTTAACAACCTGGATCTCTTCTCCATGTACCATGGTGCTGCCAGTTGGCCCAGTGGCGATAATCTTTGTCTTATAGATGTTAAGCTTCAATCTGTATTGAAGGAGACAGTTCTTTACCTTCTACAGCAAGCACTTCAGGTCCTCCTCAGTTTCAGTAAGCAAGGTTGTATCACCTGCATGACATAGGTTGTTGATGAGTCTTTCTCCAGTCCTGATGCCACATTCCTCCTCATAAAGCCCTGCTTCCCAAATGATCTGTTCTGACTATAGATTGAAAAGGTATGAAGACAGGATGCATTCCTGATGCACTCCTTTCCTGATCTTGAACCATGTAGTGAACTGGTGTACTAGAAATACAGGTTAGGAGATGGTATAAGCCAATTATCATAATGAATAATGTTGTTTTGTACTAGTGAAATGACTCATAGCTGACCCTCCAGCAGGTTTTCAGAGGCAATAAATCACATGGGAGGATGTTGCCCAGCTTTTTCTTAGAGAGCAGCTGGTAAATTTGAACCGCATGCCTTAACGAATCAGAGACAAATAAGTGTAAACTTTCTCAGTAATTGTAAAAGACAGGAAGGCACACCAAAAAAGTCTCTTATACATGCATGTGGGATTTAAGAACATCAAATGTGATAGGAGTGATATTTGAAAATACATTGGGAAGAATGATCAGAAATTATGAAAGTCCATCAAGTCACAGCTATAGTTCAGTATCCTGTGAAACCCATGGAAAGGGATGAGTACTATCTAGAGTATCCATTTAAAACTACTGAAAATCAAATGCAAATGGGAAATCTTAAGAGCATCCATAAAGAATTTTTAAAGGATTATACCATAAAACCTAGAAATTTGACAACCCAAGCACAATAAACTTATCTATAATCCACTCTAACACTATAATCCACTAAAGTACTACACACCACTAAAAAGAACCAAAGAATACTGAGGAAACAGCTGATTTCAGGTCTGGAGTGAAAATGTATATGATAACTCTGGATATTTTATTGTACAAAAAAAGACAAAAAAGTTATCACACACTACCAGTGATGTGTGTCAAGTACCCACGAGCCATGTGCAAGAAATCTCACTAGCAAAAGGAGAAGTTGAGCATCATTAGAACAAGTGGAACACATTCCAGTACATAAAAATATTAAATCCATGAATTCACAGTTACACAAACAACAGTGATAAACTCTCACTTGTCATGTTTAGAGTATTTAACTTGGTGAGTTCTTGTGCAATTGGTTCCTAAAAGTAACTAAACAGTAAGTAAAACACTTCCTTTTAAAATAATTTCCTAGCTGGTAAATTAAAAAAATAATTACATAATGAGATATTATTTTATAAATAATGAATGTAGGAAACGATAATGTATGGCCATTAATATTACAAAGACTCCATAAAGAAATATTTTAAACTAACTCTAGCCTCCACAGGAAAAAGACTAATAACCCAATTACAAAATGGGCAATGGAAAGAATTTTCACAGAGGAAGATATTTGAATGGCCAACACGCACATGAAGAAATGCTCAAAATCACTGATGATAAGAGAAATGCAAATCAAAACCACAATGAGGTACTATCATCCCAGTAGCAGTGGCAAAGTTTAACAGGTCAGCAAGGAATAAATGTTGGGGAGGCTGTGGAGAGATAGAAACTCTTATACACTGTTAATGGGATTGTAAAATGGTACAACCACTCTGGAAAGGAGTTTGGCGTTTCCTCAAGAAACTGAAAATAGAAATTCCATATGACCCAGCTATTCTACTGCTGGGAATACACCCTGAGAAAATTAGAGCTGAGGCACAAATGGAGATTTGTATACCAGTGTTCATAGCAGTGTTATATTCACCATCACAAGAACATGGAACAGGCCAGATGTCCAACCCCAACTAAAATCAAATGGATTGAGAAATTATGATACATTCACATGATAGAATACTACGCAGAATGAAGGAGCAGTAATTTTGTAAATTACTACATAACTTGAGAGAGACTGGAAGGCATTAAACTGAGTGAACTAGCTCAGTCCCATAAGGATAAATACTGCATAAGACAATTATTGTAAAAACAGAAGGATAACATGTAAAGAAGTAAAACATATATGGGGATCCAAGAGGGAAGGGATGGGAACATAGAGGGAATGGTGCCCAGTGAAAGAAATCAAAAGGTCATGCAGTTTGGTGGGTGAAGGGAGGAAGAGTAAGGGAAATGGGAAAGATCCAGTGGGTATCTGGAAAAACAGGGTAATAATGGGCATGGTTTAATGGTGACTGATTTTATAAAACAAAATGAATACAAATGAGTGTATGAAACACAATATGAATGAAGGATAGTGTGAAATGCAGTGTATATGAATTTTGTACACAAGCCAATGTAAAATTAAAATATGTATAGATTTTTTAAAAAACTACCTTTAAAGTATCCTTGTAAATAAATATAATCTGAAACATACAAAGTCTCAAAATAAGTCTAATTACTATTGTAGCATGTTGAAAATAGCAGGTATGCAATTGGAAAAGTCTAGAACTTACAGGACATGTGTTAGTTTCAAAGAAACTTCCAGGAGTAAGGGGAATCTATAGATTAAAAGATTAAAATAAAGAGATTTGCCAACCAAATGTAGTAGATAGATTTTGTTTGCATGCTCATTCAAACAAACTGTGAGGGAAAAAAATGTATTTATTATAGAAGTAAAATGCTAAGGAAGGCAGTTTGGTGTTTCCTCAAAAAAGTTGAACATAGAAATCCCAAGTGACCCAACTATCCCACTGCTAGGAGTATATCCCAAGGAAATCAGGGCTGAGACACAAATGGAGATATATACATCTATGTCATAGCAATGTTATTTACAGTAACAAGAAAATGGAAATAGCCCAAATGTCTATCAACAAATGAATGTATTGAGAAATTGTGGTACACTGAGCACTAATGAGCAACAATTTCATTAAATATCGTATAAAGTGGAATAGTATTGAGAGCTTACAGTGAGAGAAAAAACTTAGACTGGACAAATACTGCATAAGGTTTGGCTGGAAGCTCTCGTTTCTTTAGGGCATATTTCTAGTAGTGGAATTGCTGTGTCAAATGGTATTTCTATTTCCAACTTTTTGCCTTCCATAGTGGTTGCACCATTTTATACTCCCCACAGTGGTGAATAAGGGTTCCAATCTCTCTACAACCTTATCAGCATTTGTTGTTTGCTGCCTTGTTGAGCTTTGCTATTGTTGCTGGAGTGAGATGATATCTCATAGTTGTTTTGATTTGTATCTCGCTGATAGAGATTTTGAACATTTCTGCATGTGTTTGTTTGCCATCTGAATGTCTTCTTTGGTGAAGTGTCTGTTCATATCCTGTGCCCATTTTGCATTTGGGTTGTTTACCCTTTTCTTGTTGAGGTAAAACTCACTTTCTCATTAAATTTTCACACAAAGCACAATTAAAATTTAAATGAAATAAATAAAGCTGTACTGACCAATATACTAGATGCCAGATATAGAGTCACTGTACCAAAAAGATTAATTGACACAGAATAATTTCATGGAACAACATATGACCAAGAGAAGGAAGAAAGAAGCTGAAGTTCATCTGAAGGCAGTGACAAAATAAGCAAAGTCCCCAGGAATTGATAGCACATCAGTTGAAAGTTTTCAACAATTAAATACAGCCCTTGACATGCTCACCAGGTTGTGCCAAGAAATCTGGAACATAACTACCTGGCAAACTGACTGGAAGAGATCCATATTTATTCTCATTCCAAAAAAGGTGGTCCAACAGAGTGTGGAAATTATCAAATAATATCACTAACATCATATACAAACAAAATTCTGCTGAAAACTATTAAAAAAAAAAGAGTGGAACAGTGCATTGACAAAGAACCAGATGTGCAAAATGGGTTTAAGAGAGGTTGTGACACTAGGGGCATTATAACCAATATTAGATGGATCTTAGCTGAAAGTAGAGAGTTCCAGAGGAAGGTCTATCTATACTTCATTGACTATGCAAAGGCATTTGACTGTGGATCACAACAAACTGTGGCTGACTCTGAGAAGAATAGGAATCTCAGAACACCTGATTGTGCTCATGTGAAACCTGTATTTAGACTCAGAAATAGTCATCAGAACAGAGCATGGAACAACACTGGATGGTTCAAAAGAAGTGTACACCAGGGATGAAATTTATCTCCATACCTTTTCAACCTATATGCAGAACAGATCATTCAGGCAGGCTGGACTTTATGAGGAGGAATGTGGGAATGTGGCATCAGGATTGGAGGAAGACTCATCAACAACCTGTGATATACAAATGACACAACCTTGCTAGTTGAAACTCAGAAGGACTTTAGGCATTTGCTGCAGAGGGTCAAGGACTGCACTAATGATTGAAGCTCAACATCAGGAAAACAGAGATTCTCACCACTAGGCCAACTGACAGCATTATGATAAATGGAGAAGAAATAGAGATTGTTCACAAATTCAGCTTGCTTGGGTCCACAATCAACACTCTTGGCACCAGCTTTCAGGAAACCAAAAATGGTATTGCATGGGGAAAATCTGCTTCAGGGAACCATAAATGGTATTGCATGGGGAAAATCTGCTTCAGGGAACCAAAAATGGTATTGCATGGGGAAAATCTGCTTCAGGGACCTCTCTAGAGTACTGGAGACCAGCAATGTCAGTTTAGAGACTAGGGTGCACCTGATTCAAGCCATGGTCTTTGCAATTACTTGCTATGCATCAGAGAGTTGGACAATGACTATGGATGACAATTGTGGTGGTAGATTAGATTTCCCATGGAACAAAGAGGTCTGTTCTCAAGAGGGTTAAATTAAGCTGCTTCTTGGAGGCAAGAATTTTTAACCTCCGTCTCACATACTTTGGGCATGTTGACAGAGGAGGCTAGTCCTTAGAGAGGGATATCATGCTTGGAAGGGTGGAGGGACAGTGCAATAGAGGAAGACCCTTAATGAGATAGACTGACACAATGACTGAGGTAATGAGAGTAGATATGTCAGATACAGTGAGATTGGAAGAGAACAAGGTTCAGAGCTATTGTACATAGTGTTGCTTTGAATCACAGGTGACTTGATGGCACATAACAACAACAGTCACATTTAACTATTAGGCACTTGAAATATGTCTTGTTAGGATTGGTGCAAGTGTAAAATATGCACAGAATATTGGTAACTTAATATGGGGGAAAAGTAAAAATATTTAATTGATCATTTTCCTATAGATGACATGTTGCAACAAAGTTTTTCCTATATTATGATACATATCCATTTATGGATTAATACTTGTTATTAGTGATCTTGCAGGATTGTGAATGTAATGCTAAGTTCAATAAAACATACTATTAAAATTAATTTTACTTTAAAAAACCTCTTCAAAATATAAGTCCTAGAAAACACTGGCATTCGCAGTTTTATTAAACAATGATGATACAAGATTTTAATCCACAAACCCTCTTTTTGGATTTATTTAAAAATAAATGTATGTATGTATATATTTATTATAAGCACAAGAATGTTCATAGCATCATTAAATATAATAGCCCAAACCTGAAACCACCCAAATGATCATTTACAACGAAATAGATTAAAGCACATAGTGTAAGTATAACATGGAATACTGTTTGGCAACAAAAATTAATATACTGTAGCTATATGCATCAATATGGATAACTCACAATGTTAAATAGAAGTCATCCAGTTTAATTTTTAAACATAGAAATATCAACTATAATGTTTATTTTATAAGTCAGAACAGTAGTTAATTTAGGAGGATAGTAAATGCATGACTTGGAGAAAGGGAGCTCTGGTGGCCAAGTGGCAAGAAACTGAGCTGCAATTCTGATGGCAAGTGGTTCGAGGCCCCCAGCTGCACTGAAGGAGAAGGATGGGTAATTTCTTCCTAGGCAATTAACTGCCTCCAACCTACTAGAGGGTCAGCTATGGGTTGGTTCAGATTCTGTGGTACACAACAACAACAGATCTGGATGACTGGACCTGAAAGTTGGACAATGACTAAGAACATCGATACCTTTGAGCTGTGGTGTTGGAGAAGAATTCCGACTATTCTAAGGACTGCCAAAAGAACAAATAAATACATATTGGAGAAGGTGCAACCAGGGTGTTCCTTAGAGAAAAAAATGGTGAAACTGTGTCTCACATAATTTGGGCAGGTTGTCAACGAGGAAACAGTCCCTGAAAAAAGCACATCATGCTAGGAAAGGTGGAGGGTCAGAGAGAGAAAGAGTCTCCACAAGGTGGATTGACACAGCGACCATCAAGATGGGTTCAGGGATGTCAGAGATGATAAGGATGGCACAGGATAGGGATTCAGAGGGTTTTGGGTTCCCAGGGTTGCTGTAAGTTGTAGTAAATTCAATGACACCCAACAACAATAACAGATGGGAAGATGATATGTAGATGTTTGCTATGTGGTAACTCACTGATTTTACAGTTTTTTGTATAAAACTTACTCTTTACTAAAATATTTTTTAGGATAGAAATGGTTATAGAAACTTCTAGAAATCCACGTAGAATTATAAAACCTCCTTAAAATTAAGCTTTGTTATAGTGGAGGCAATATTTTGTTCTGTTCTGCATAACGTGGCTCTGAGCCATATCTAACGCAAGGGCATCTCACAACGTCAATAAGTACAGCCTTTTAAAAGGAATGCTTTGGACTGAGCCATTGATGGCTAAAGAAAAGCAATTTTAGAGTTTTTCGATTGAAAGTATGTTTGTCTCAGTAAAAAAAAATCCTTATACTTCCTAAATAAATTATATTAATGATTCATTAGTTAAATAACATTAGCAATTTAAAAACCCCAAAACAACCTGCCTTTTTCTTGGTCATTAAATTGATATTTCCTGACAAATATGTCAGTGATGTTGAAAAAACAAAACAGAATTGTAGCATTTTGAAAGGATGATGTAGTTTAGAGTTTATACTCAATTTTTAGTTATGTTCTTCTTGTATATCATATAGAACCACTCCCATTTCCCCTTGAAAATGCTATCATTCTCTCAGGGTATATTCCAAGCCTTGGAACAGTGGGGACATATGGAATTTCTAGGTTCAGATTTTTGAGGAAGAGCCAAACTGCATTCCAGAATGGTTGTTGTTGTTGTTATGTACCGTTGAGTTGCTTGCGACTCATAGCAACCCTATGTACAACAGCCCTAAACCCTGCTCTATCCTGTGCCAATCTCACTGCCTCTGACACACCCTACCCTATTATCCCAGTCACTGAATCAATCCACCTCATAGAAGGTCTTCCCCTTCCGCACCGCCCCTCCACCCTACCAAGCATTATGTCCCTCTCCAAGGACCTCTCCCTCCTTACAACATGTCCAAAGTATGTCAGACGAAGCCTCAGAATCCTTGCCTCCAAGGAGCAACTTGGTTTAACCCTCTCAAGGATGAATCTGTTTGTTTTCTTGGCAGTCCATGGTACATTCAATACTCTTCTCCAGCACCACATCTCAAAGGCATCAGTTCTCCTTCTATCCTCCTTAGTCATTGCCCAAACTCTCTGATGCATAAAACGTGATAGCAAAGACCATAGCCTGTATCAGGTGTACCTTAGTTTCCAGAGAGACACCATTGCTCTTCAGTACCCTGGAGAGGTCCCTAACAGCAGGCTTTCCCATCGCAATACATTTTTTTATTCCTGGCTACTGGTGCCAAGAGTGTTGACCGTGGAGCCAAGCCGACTAAAGTTGTTAACAATCTCAATCTCTTCACCATCCATCCTGATGCTGTCAGTTGGTCCAGTGGTGAGAATCTTTGTCTTCTTGACATTGAGCTTCAATCCATATTGAAGGCTGCAGTCCTTGACCCTCTGAAACAAGCATTTCAGGCCCTCCTCAGTTCCATCAAGCAGGGTTGTGTCATCTGCATTAAGCCATTTTAAAATCTCACCAACAATGTGTAAGAGTTCCTATCTCGCCACATCCTCTCCAACATTTATTATGTGCTGCCCTGCTAAACTTTGCCACTGCTGCTGGGGTAAGATTGTATCTCATTGTGGTTTTGCTTTGCGTCTCTCTTATTGTCAGTGATTTGGAGAATTTCTTCATGTGTCTGTTGGCCAGCTGAATGTCCTCCTCTGTGAAGTCTTTCCATGCCTCTTGCCCATTTTGTAACTGGATTATTAGTCTTTTTCTTCTCAAGGCCCAGGAGCGTTCTGTAAACTTTTATTTTAAGATCCTTGTCTGAGATGCTATTGCCAAATGCTTGTTCCCTGTTAGTAGGTTTTCTTTACACCCTGATGGAAAAAACTTTTTATGAGCACAGAGATTTAATCTTTAGATGGTCCCATTCACCAATTTTTTTAAATTCATTTAGTTTGTTTATTTTTCATTTCAATGAACATCTACAGAGATTTTGGAATTCCATTCATTCATTGTTGCACCCTTCTCCCCGCACAAACCCCTCCCCCCTCCCCCCCCCTCGTTTGCTCCTCTCCTTGAAAAGCAAAAGAAAAACTCCCTCATTGGTACATAATCCCCCCGCACCTCCCCAAACCCCACCCCCTACCCCCAAATATAATCCACTCTGCAATTTTATCCTCTTCAGACTGTACATTTCTGTCTGTATTTGGCAGTCCCGTTACTGCCCGTTTTGATCCCACAGAACAACTAGTTTATTCAAATAGAGTGCTTTGGGCTTGGCAGCTCAACTCCTTATTGCTATGCCACCAGAGCTGATGTTGTTGTTGTTGTTAGCCATTAAATAAAAAGCAATTTGCCAATCCTTCTGTAGAGCAGCTGGTGGATTCAAATCAACTGCCTTCAGGGAGTGCAGATTCTTACCACTAGGCCACAAGACCTCCCTAGAGCTGATGCTTTGTACCACTGAGCTGGAACCAACCCATAGTTGACCCTCCAGCAAATTTTCAGAGGCAGTAAATTGCACAGGACATTGTCCATCCTTCTCCCATGGAACAGCTGGTGGATTCAAACCACGTATCTTTGATCTTGCAATGCAACTTCTTACCACTAGGACATGAGTCAACCTAAATATAAATTCTTCCTCTGTTCATACACAAGTTCAACCTTTAGTCTTTTCCACCTAAATTTTAAGACCATCTCAGAAACAGATTCGAGGGCTTGAACACTAATGAATGAAGATCAGAAGATCTATGGGAGGATATCAAGAATATCATCCACAAAGAATGGAAAAGGTTATTACAAAGACAGAGGAGGAAGAAAAGACTGAGATGAATGTCAGAAGAGACTGTAAATATTACACTAGAGCACTGAGAAGCCAAAGCAAAGAGAAGAAATCAGGAAGTTAAGGAGCTGAACAGAAGTTTTCAAAGGGCAGACCAGGAAGACAAAGAAAGTATTATAATGAAATGTGTGAAGAACTGGAGTTTGAAAATCAAAAGGACTGAACTCACTCAGCATTTCTTAAGCTGAAGGAACTAAAGTGACTTGCAATACTTAAGGACACTATAGACAGAATATTAAATTATCTAGGAAGCATTAAAAGAAGATGAAAGGAGTATAACAGTAGTCTGCTTGGCTCCATGGTCAACACTCTTGGCACCAGTAGCCACGAAATCAAAAAATGTATTGCGAGAGGAAAGTCTGCTGTTAGGGACCTTTCCAGGGTATGGAAGAGCAATGGTTTCACTCTGGAGACTAAGGTACCCCTGATACAGGCTATGGTCTTTGCTATCACTTGTTATGCATCAGAGAGTTGGACAGTGACTAAGGAGGATAGAAGGAGAATTGATGCCTTTGAGATGTGGTGCTGGAGAAGAGTATTGAATGTACCCTGGACTGCCAAAAAACAAACAGATTCATCCTAGAGAGGGTTAAACCAGGCTACTCCTTGGAGGCAAGGATTCTGAGGCTTCGTCTGACATACTTTGAACATGTTGTAAGGAGGAACAGGTCCTTGGGAAGGGGCATCATGCTTGGGAGAGTGGAAGGACAGCGCAAGAAGGGAAGACCCTCTGTGAGGTGGATTGATTCAGTGACTGGGGTAATCACGATGGGTGTGTCAGAGGCAGTGCACTTGGCACAGGATAGAGCAGGGTTTAGGGCTGTTATACATAGTGTCACTATGAGTTGCAAGCGACTTGACAGCACATAACAACAACAGTATACCAAAAAGAATTGGTTGACAGAGAAGAATTTCAAGAAACATTATACGATCAAGAGGCAATTGTGATGAAGGAAGAAGTTCAGGCTGAAGAACTTGGCAAACAACAAAGCATGAGGAATTGATGGCATACCAGTTGACATATTTTAACAAACAGATACTGCCCTGGACATGCTCACCAGGTTGTGTCAAGAAATCTGGAGGACAGCTACCTGGCCAACTGACAGGAAGAGATCCATATGTATTCTCATGCCAAAAAGAAAAAAAAAATTAAAAAGGAGGGGGGACCTGACAGTATGTAGAAATTATTAAACAATATCACTGTTGCAGGCAAGCAGAATTCCATTGAAGATTATCCAAAAACAGCTAGAACAGTACATTGACAGTAATAATAAGCTGGGCTAAGAAGAGGTCATGAAACTAGAGACATCATCACCAATGTCAGATGATTCTTGGCTCAAAGCAAAAAGTACCAGACGAATATCTGTGTTTCATTGGCTATGCAAAGGTATTTGTCTATGGGGATCACAAATTTTGGCTAACTTTGAGGAAAATCTGAATCCCAGAACACTTGTTTGTGCTCATAGGAAACCTATACTTGGACCAGGAAACAGTCTTCAGAACAGAGAAAAGAAACATTGCATGGTTCAAAATCAGTAAAGGAGTGCCTCAGGGATGAATCCTATCTCCATACCTTTTCAATTTATATGTGGAACAGATAATTCAGAAGGTTAAGCTGTATGAGGAGGAATGAGGCAGCAGGATTAGAGAAAGAGTCATCAATAGCATGATATATGCAGATGATATAACCTTGCTTACTGAAACTGAAGACCTGACGTTTTTGCTGCAGAATATCAAGGACAGTAGTCTTCAATATGGATTGAAGCTCAATATCAAGAAAAGATTCTCGCCACTGGGCAAATTGGCAGCACCATGATAGACTAAGAATAGATTGAGATTGTTCATAATTTCAGCTTGCTAGGCTCCACAATCAACACTATTGGCAACAGCAGTCAGGAAATAAAAAGACTAATTGCACTGGGAAAATATAAACAGGGAATTCTAGAGAGTATTGGGGAGCAATGAAGTTAGTCTAGAGACTAAGATGTGACTGATTCAGGTCTTGGTCTTTGCAATTACTTACCATGCATTAGAGAGCTGGACAATGACTAAGGATAACAGAAAAAGAATCGATGCCTTTTAGATGTAGTGCAGGAGAAGGGTATTGAACATACCGTTGACCACTGAAAGAACAAACAGGTCTGACTTAGAGAGAGTGAAACCAAGTTTCTCCTTGGATACTAGGATTTTGAAGCTCTGTTTCACATAATTTGAGCATTGAGGCCAGGAGTAACCAGTCCTTGGAGATGGAGAACAACAACTGCTACTTAACAGCTGTAAATTGCTGGGTATATTAAGTCTCTTAATGGTTTTATGAAGCAAATTTGGTAACATCAGATATACCAAGGCTCAGGTTAAATAATAATAATATACTCAGAAATTTACAGCTGTTAAATAGCAGTTGTTCCTGTTATATGCCTTCAAGTTGCCTGCAACTCATGTTGTTGTTGTTATGTGCCATCAAGTCACCTGCGACTCATAGCGATCCTCTGAACAAGAGCTCTAAATGCTGTTCTATCCTGTGCCAACCCAGCCATCTCAAACGCACTTATTTCCACTGCTCCAGTCACAAAATCGATCCATCTCACCAAAGGTCTTCCTCTCCTTAGCCTCCCCTCCACTCTGCCAAACATGATGTCCCTCTCCAAGGACCAGTCCCTCCTTGCAACATGCCCAAAATATGTCAGACGAAGCTTCAGAATCCTTGACTCCAGGGAACACTCTGGCTTCATCCTCTCCAGGACAAACCTGTTTGTTCTCCTAGCAGTCCATGGTATATTCAACACTATTCTCCAGAACCCAC
>NW_006399921.1:4311058-4342538 GCF_000299155.1 Elephantulus edwardii | reverse complement strand
AAATTTGCACAATCAAATGTTCTGGGATTCCCATTCTTCTCTGAGTCAGCCACAGCTTGTTGTGATCCACACAGTCAAAAGCCTTTGCATAGTCAATGAATCACAGATAAACATTCTTCTGGTATTCTTTGCTTTCTGCTAAGATCCATCTGTCATTAGCTATAATATCCCTAGTACCACAACCTCTTCTAAATCCAGCTTGCACATCTGGCAGTTCTCTGTTGACAGATTGTTCCAAATGTTTTTGGATAATTTTCAGCAGAATCTTGCTTGTATGTGATATCAATGATATTGTTCGATAATTTCCACACTGTGTTGGGTCACCTTTCTTTGAAATGGGAACAAATATCGATCTTTTCCAGTCAATGGGCCAGCTGGCTGTTCTCCAAATTTCTTGGCACAACTTAGTGAGCACATCCAGGGCAGAGTCTGTTTGTTGAAATATGTCAGTTGGTATGCTGTCAACTCCTGGAGGCTTGTTTCTTGCCAATTGCTTCAGAGCAATTTGAACTTCCTCTTTCATCACCATAGGCTCTTGCTCATATGTCATTTCATGAAATTCTTCTGTGTCAGCCGATTCCTTCTGATACAGTGACTCTGTGTATTCCTTCCATCTTGTCTTGATACTTTCTGGATCATTTAATATACTGCCCAAAGTATCCTTAAGTATTGCCACCCGTGATTTCAATTTGTTTTTCAGCTCCTTCAGCTTAAGAAACGCTGAGCGAGTTCATCCCTTTTGATTTTCTGACTCCAGCTCTCTGCACATTTCATTATAGTATCTTGTTTTATGGTCCCGGGCTGTCTTTTGAAATTTTCTGTTTAGCTCTTTGATTTCTTGGTTTCTTCCTTTAGCTTTGGCTTCTCATAGTTAACACTATATACAACAGGTCTGAAGCCTGCCCTAACCAGAGCCAGTCTAATTGACTCTGTCACATCTAAACCCATTTCTCCAGGTACAGTGTCAATCAGTCTCATTTGAGGTCTTCCTGTCCTATGCTGTCCCTCCACCATTCTGAACATGATGTCCTTCTCCATCCTTTCTCCATCTGTCATTATGTTGCCTGTTACTCAGGTAGTAAGGATTCTTGCATTCTTGGTAGGCTCATACTGAAGGCTACAGTCTTTGGTCTTCTGCAGTAAGTGCTTCAAGTCTTCATTTATTGCAAGCAAGATTGTGTCATCTGCATAATTCAGGTTGTTGATGAATCTTTCTTCAATCCTGATGGCACATTCTTGTTCATATAGTCCATCTTCTTGAATGATTTGCTTAGCAAACAGAGTGAATGTTGTTGTTGTTGTTAGGTGCTTTTGAGTCAAGTACAACTCATCCTCACACTTCCTGACACCGAGAGCCCACTGCAGCAGTCACCGTGTCAATACACCTGGTCGAGGGTCTTCCTCCCCTTCACTGGTCCCCCACCCTTCCAAGTATCATGTCCTTCTCCAAGGAACAACCCCTCCTAGCAAAATGCCATTCTCTTCTCCAGAGAGCACTCTGGCTGTACCCTCTCCAAGATATATTTGTTTCTTTTGACTGTCCATGAAATATTTAGTGCTCTTCTCCAACACCACAGTTCAAAAATATAAATTCTTTTTCTGTCATCCCTATTCACTGCCCAGCTCTCAGATGCATAGCAACTAATGGGAAAGGCCATAGCCAGAATCAGATGCACCTTAGTTCTTAAACTGACATCATTAGTCCTTTATAATTTGGAGAGGTCCCTAACTAAAGACTTTCCCAGAATGAATAGGTATAGAGAAAGTCTACAAGCCTGGAATACAACTTTCCTGTGTTGTAAACCAAGGACAAAGAAGAGATGGGGACACTAGGACAAAACAGGGAGGAGGTAAAGGCCTGAGCAGGCAACAGCTAGAAGACAGAAGCCCTCAAGCCATGCCTTTCTGTGGCTTTATTGAGAATCACCAAGAATTAAATCACAAAGAGAAATCTTTTGCAAATGAAGCTGAGTTTTTCTCTATTGTCAACCTTATGCTTATCTCAGGAGGGAGGGTTAGAAAATACAATCTAAGAATTGTGAAAATGCCTTTAGGTCTGCCTTGGCGCTTGACCCCTGTGATCTGTCTCAGGGGAAATTTCAGCTTGTATCTATGCCTCCCTCATAACCTGATATAGCATTTGGTTAATTTTTAATATTTAGTTTCATATTTGTCTTCCCATATTCCTGACTTTTGTTCTGTTCCAATAATTGCTTGTAGAGGTTTCAGGTGAGCACAATTTAATTTTCTGAGATTTCCATTCTTCTCAGTGTTCTCCATAATCTGTAATGATCCACACAGTTAAATGCCTTGGATAATAAATAAAACACAAGCAAATGTCTTTCTGGTATTCTCTGCCAACATTCAACTGACATCAGCAATGATTACCCTTGTACCATGCCTCTTCTGGATCCAACTTGAATTTCTGTAAGTTTCTTGTGGATGTACTGTTCTAGCTGTTTTATAATAATTGTCAATAGGATTTTACTTGTATGTGATATTAATTATATTCGGTAGTTTTCAGAATTAGAATCACCTTTTTTGGGAATGGGAATATATATGGATCTCTTGTAATCAATTGTCCCAGTAACCTCCATATTTGTTGGGGCAGAGACTGGTGAACACATCTAGGGATGTATCTGTTTGTTGCAACACGTCAACTGGAATTCTATCAATTTCTGTGGCTGTGTGTTTGCCAATACCTTCATGTGCTGATTGAACTTCTTTCTTTAGTATTGATGACTAAAATGCAGCATATGATTCTGACCTTGGATTAGTACCAAAATGATTGATTAACTGCTTTGCTCTTACTTAACGTGCAGGATTTACCTTTTGCTCATTCCCAGAATAGGCTGAGGGGAGAGCTACCCAGTTAATGATAACTCCCCCAGAACTTTCATGCTCAGACAGAACTTCCTGACTAATAAACACCAGGATCCAAGAGGGAAGAGTGTCTTTTGGACACAGGAGAAGGAAGAGTTCCCTACCTCTATAACTCCCAAGATCTCCTCAAAGAACTGTGATGCAAATCTAGTACAAATTAATTGTATAACAATGAACTGGCAACAGTGAAGAAAAAAAAATGCTTTGGGGAGTACCACAGAGCAGTGCTTGGAGTAGCAGCTGCAGTTAAAGCATTCTGGACACCTCAGGCAGGAGGCAATCTAAGAAGCAAAGACTTGAACACAAACTATATTGAGCTGCCTTGTAAAATGGCTTTGACTTGAAAGCTGTTGTAAAACCAGCTTTATCTTAGCATTGCCCTACTGTTGTCCTAAGCTGGTTGAGAGCTGGCCCAGTAAGCATAGGTGTTCAGATTTAGTAAAAAACAAAAAACAAAAAAAGAAACACAAAAACCACCACCTCAGCAAAAGAGAGAACAAAGATAGCTGTGCCATACCTGACCTGAGCTGATGATGCATCTGTGGGAGGAGAAAGAGAAAGAGATCTGCTGACACCTGGTCTGTGGTATGCCTGCCTGGTGACACGGAAATGGACATGGGTAATATGAGATGGTCTCTATTTAGACATATAAGTGAGTCCTTCTCTGATACTAAGTGGCATACTTGAAGGGATGGAAGGGATCAGTTCCTCTCAAATCTGTTCCTGTTGTTCAGTGTTTGCTTTCTGTAAGTATCTCGTTCTTGTTATATTTTTGTTTACCTTCTATAGATTACAGTAATGAATGACAATCGCCAATACTGTGTAAGAGTTTTGATTGTGTGCACAACCCAACTGGGCAAAATGCATAAGAGTTCTCATCTCAATAGTCTTATTTTCATTTATAATGTTGAGGAAACTGGCATGTGTTAATGGAAGAACTGAATGTTTAACGTAGTTAGCTAGTGACTGCCACATTGTATGCAGATAAGATGTACAGCAAGAGGTGACAA
This sequence comes from Elephantulus edwardii, assembly GCF_000299155.1. Taxonomy (NCBI): domain Eukaryota; kingdom Metazoa; phylum Chordata; class Mammalia; order Macroscelidea; family Macroscelididae; genus Elephantulus; species Elephantulus edwardii. The sequence goes on along the minus strand of NW_006399921.1, from coordinate 4,338,645 downwards.
AGGCAGGAGCAGCAGATTATGGAGCCTTGTAAAGCGTTAATAACTGGATTTTTTTTCTGAGAGCTGTGGGACGTCTCAGAAGGGTTTTCAGTTCTGGGAAATAATACGATCAGAATGGAGTTTTAGAAGATAATTCGGGCTGTTTTGTCCAGATAGACAAGAGATGGAAAGAGACTTTGATCTTGCCTCTAAGAGTCTTCCTCTGTAAAGAAGGATATGTGGGAAAAGCACAATAAATGTCTTCCAGGACATCTCAAAGATTACTCATAGTCACATAAAATATTTCTGCATCTATTTACACACATTATAATACTATTTGTTAGCAGTTGTTGTATGCCATTGAGTCACCTGCAGTAATGATCCATATTTCTTTTTTTTCTCCAGTTTCTCATAGGGCATCTAAGTCTTTTTTACCTTATCAAGGTCCCTGAGCTCACATATAACTCAATCAACAAAGTATCTGTGCAGCACCTACCTTATTCTTCCTCCTCTGTATACATAACTCAGTTCTACTCTTCTCATGATCTGCCCTATGACCATGTTTGAAGGTGTCATTCCAATGTTCCTGGTGCATATAAGGTCATTAGCACTTAAAACTAATAATTAAAAAAACCTTCATACTTCAAATTCATTGCTGTCAAGTTGGAACTTACAGATAACTGACCCTCAAGCAGATTTCCACAGGTTATAAATCACACAGGGGGGAATTAGAGGAGATTGCCTATTTGTTTTCTGTGGAGCAGCTGGTGAATTTGAACTACCTGCCTTTGGGTTGGCAGTGAAACACTTTATTTAGTAAGTACACTACCAGATACCTAAGACACCAGAAAAGTGCTGCTTCTAGTTTTTTTCTGTACACCTATAAAACAAAACAAACAACAAAACAGGAAGTTCCTGAAAACTGCTGGTGCTAAGTGGAAATCGGGTCCTTTCTAAGAATTTTCCAGGAACCAATACATGGATGAACATGCACCCCATAACCTACCCACACTCTCCTCAACACTTATCATATGAACACCCACACATCTTCTGCATGGAGACTGGTTCAGCTCTGAATACTCTAGCTAAGTTATCTAAGGATTCTCTAGGACCATCTCCATTCTATGTATGTTCCTTCATGAGAAGTATATAGAAATCATTCCCCAACAGTCATATGTAATGTGTATGGAGCTAAGGCAATCACACAGTATAACAAGAAGCACATTGTACCAGATTGGTATGAATTCAAATATAAGTTTAGTCACTTTTGGTAAATAGATAATCCTCTCTAAAGTTCAATTCTCAATTCTACAAAAGACCTACTTTTGGAAGTTTTGAAAAATTAGAAATAACATGTGTACATTGCCTGGTGTGTAAAAAGGGTGCAGTATGAAAAGACAAAGGATTACAATGAAATGTGCAAAAAGCTGGGGTTAGAAAATAAAAAGGGAAGAACTTGTTTGGCATTTCTACAGCTGAAAGAACTAAAAAGTAAATTCAAGTCTCAAGTTGCAATACTGAAAGACGCTGTAGAAAAAACCCTGAATGATCCAGGAAGCATCAAAGGAAGATGGAAAGAATACACAGAGTTACTATACCAAAAATAATGTGCTGTCTCAGAACCATATCAGGAAATAACAGATGACCAAAACCCAGTGGTGATGAAGGAAGAAGTTTAAGCTACTCTGAAAACATTCACAGAAAATAAAACCCCAGAAATGATGGAATACCATTCAAAGTTTTTCAACAAACAGATGCAGCTCCAGATGTGCTTACCAGTCTATGCCAACAAATTTGGAAGATATCTACCCAACCAACTGATGGGAAGAGATCCATATTTATCCTCATTCCCCAAAAGGTGATCCAGAAGAATGTGGAAATTAAAAAAAATTAACAACAATTTTTAAAAACAAAAAAAACCCTAAAAGAATGAGAAAATTATTGAACAACACCATTAATATCAAATGCAAGTAAAATCCTGTGGAATATTATCCAAAAATAGTACATAGACAACTTTGATAAATGCAAGCCAGATTTAGAAGAGGCCATGACATCAGGGATATCATTGCAATTGTCAGGTAGATCTTGACTGAGAGCAGAGAATACCAGATAGATGATTATTTGTGTCTTATTGATTACTCTATGGCATTTGAGTATATAGATTATAGCAAGTTATGGTTAATGTTGAGAAGAATGGGAATCTCATCACACTTAATCATTCTCAGGCAAAACCCAGACCAAGAAGCTATCATCCACAGAGTGAGGGAACACTGCATGGTTTAAAATCAAGAAAGATGTGCAACAGGACTGTATCCTATCTCTTCATTGATTAATCTGTATTCTAAAATCATTCAAGAAGCTTGACTTTATGAAGAAGACTGTGACATCAGGATTAGTGGAAGACTCACCAGCAACTTGTGTTATGCATTCTTGCTTGCTGAAAATGAATTGGACTTGAAATGCTTGCTGCAGAAAATCAAAGACAACAGACTTTTATATGTATTACATCTCAGAATCAAGAAGACAAGATCTCTCACCAATAGGTGAGAAGAGGAAAGAAAAGTGATGTTGTCAATTATTTCATCTTGCTTGGCAACAGCAGTCAAGAAATCAAAATACATATTGCATTGGGTAAATCTGTTGTCAAGAACCTCTCCAAGGGGTTAAAGAACAATGATGTCAGTTTAAAGTTTAAAGTGCATCTGATTCAAGTCATGATCTTTTCAATCATTTGTTACATGTCTAAATGTTGGCCAATGACTACAAATGACAAAAGAGGAATCAATGCTGTTGAGTGTTGGAGAAGTCTAATGAGTACCTCATGGACTGCCAAAAGAACAAACAAATATCTCTTGGAGAAAGTGCAGCCAGGGTGCTCTTCAGAAGCAAAGAACGGTGAAGATTCATCTTACGTATTTTACTCATGTTGTTAGGAGGTTAAAGTCTTTGGTAAAGGACACCATGCTTGGAAAGGTGAAGGAAAAAATTGTTGAAAGAGAAGAAGACCCTTAAAAGGATAGATTGACACAGTGACTTTAACAATGGGCTCAAGTATATCTGAGATTATGAGGATGAGCACAGCATGGGGCAAGGTTCAGATCCATTGTTCATAGGGTGTCTAAGAGAGACTCATAGTAGACTTGAAGGCACCTAGCAACTACAATATTATTATTACACCCATGACACATCAGTCAGTTTGTTATATTGTGGTGGCTTGTGCATTACTATGACATTGGACACTTATTGTTGTTAGGTGCTATTGAGTGGAGTATAACTCACAGCACGATACATCTCTTGATCTCCTGATTGGTGGTATCAAGTGTATTGATTGTGGATCCAAGTAAGAGTAAATAATTGACAATTTGTCTTTCCTCCATCTGTCATGATGCTGCCTATTGATCTAGTGGTGAGGATTTTTGTTTTCTTGATGTCGAAATGCAATCCATATTGAAGGCTGTATTCTTTGATCTTCTACAACAAGTGCCTCAAGTCCTCCTCATTTTCAGCAAGCAAGGTGGTGCATAATGTAAGATATTGATGATTTCCCCTCTTATTCTGATGCACATACTTCTTCATAGAATACAGCTTCTTGACTAATTTGCTCAGCCTATAGAGTGAATAGATATGGCAAAAGGACACAGCCCTTATGTGTAGGAGATTCTATTCTTTTTTCATTTTAAACCATATATTGTTTCCACAACAGACTCTTGGTCCAGGTATAGGTTTCACATGAGCACAGTTAATGAGCACCAGCCTATGCCAGGAAATTTGGAGGACAGCTTCCTGGCCGACTAATGGCAACAATCTGTATTTGTTTCCATTCTCAAAAAAGATGAAAATATAGAATAATATCATATGCAAGAAAAGTACTGCTGAAGATCATTAAAAAATGGCCCCTGTGCCTAAGAAGCTGTTGATGATGGCTGGAATTGATGACTGTTACACCTCAGCCAGGGGCTGCACAGCTACCCTGGGCAACTTTGCTAAGGCCACCTTTGATGCCATCTCAAAGACCTACAGCTATCTGACCCCAGATCTCTGGAAAGAGACGGTGTTCACGAAGTCTCCCTACCAGGAATTCACAGATCATCTTGTAAAGACTCACACCAGAGTCTCCGTGCAGAGGACTCAGGCTCCAGCTGTGGCCACCACCTAGTGGATTTTCTATAACAAATAAAGTGAATTATGTTCTTAAAAAAAAATGGCTAGAACAGTACATAGACAGCACTTCTAGAAGTTCAAGCTGGGTTTAGTTAGAAGAGGCCTCATCATCAACAAATGAATTAATAGAGAAACCCTGGTATATTCACACAATGGAATACTATGCTTCATTGAAAAGCAAGGAACTCATGAAATATTTCACAAAACTGGTTACCCTGGAGGACTTTATGGTGAGTGAAGTACCTTAGCCACAGAAGGACAAATATTGCATAGTGCCACTGTTGTGAAGAGGGTCTGACATTGGAGTTGGGGGACACTGAGGGGAGATAAATAATGTATACTGCATTGAAACAGATGAGTGAGAGAACTGTTTAGGAGGAATTTATGATTAGGTATTGTCATGACAGGAGTCCAGAATGAAAGCTGCATAGTGGAGTGGACTGGGAGGGGGGTGGGATTGTATAACTATCTATCTATCTATCTATCTATCTATCTATCTATCTATCTATCTATCATCTATCTATCTATCTATCTATATCTATCTATCTATCTATATCTATTTTTACTTTTCAAAGAGGAAAACAAACTGGGGGGAGGAATGGGCAGGAAGGAAAGTGTGCAACAATGAATGAATGGAAATCCAAAACTTTAATTAAAATAAAAAAAGAAGTAAATCTAAAAAATTTTTTAAAAAAGTCATTCATAGCCAAACCCCCTCCCCCTACAAAAAAAAGAAGAGGCCTCATTGCTGATGTTAGATGCATCCTGGCTGAAACCAAAGACACTAGAAGAATATCTATTTGTACTTTCTTCACTATAGAAAGGCATTTGACTAGGTGGATCATAACAATTTATGACTAAAATGAAGACTGAGAATCCCAGAACACGTAATCCTACTCATGTGAACTCTCATATGAAACCTAAACCTATTGAAAGCTATGTGGACAGGTTTCAATGTGAGCAGCCAGTCTAAGGCAGACTAGGAAGAAAAGCCTGATAATCTATTTCTGAAAATTGTTGTTGTTAGTGTTGACTGCCTTCGGTTGAGCACAACTCATAGTGACCCTATGAACAAAAAGGCTTGGAGCCTCCTTTTTTTCCCCCTATAAAGTGCAGGAAGATGAGCTTCTAAGTTGGAAGGCCCTAGAAAATAGCCCCAACATTTGAACTCAAGCATACGAACGATTATGAAGATGACACAGGTCCAGGAAGCTCCATGAGTCAGAGTCAACTCCACAGCAGCTTGTTGTTGACTGCCTTTCAGTTGAGCACGACTCATAGTGATCCTATGAACAAAAGGCCTGTAGCCCCTCTATCGACATTTATCGAAGGTCATAGAGTTTCTCGAGGCATGTTACTTAGGCAGTGGATGCCACTCCTGCTTCCAAACCTGTCATAGTATGTTATTGTTATTTGCCATTTAGTTGCCTGCGATGTATAGCGACCCTATGTTTAGCACCTCCGAACCCTTCCCTGTCCTGAACCAGTCTCACTAATTCCGACACACCAACCCCCATTGCTCCAGTTAATGTATCAATCCATCTCATCCAGGGTCTTCCTCTCCTGTGCTGTCTGTCCACCCTCCGAACATGATGTCCTTCTCGTGGCCACGTGCCCAAAGTAAGTGAGGCAGAGCTTCAAAATCCTAGCCTCTAAGGAGAGACTTGGAGCAACAATGTCAGTCTACTACTAAGGTGCGCCTAATCCAGGCCATGGTCTTCTCAATTACTTATTATACTTCAGAGAGTTGGACAATGACTAAGGATGCCCTCGAGTTGTGGTGCTGGAGAAGAGTCTTGAACATATCATGGACTGCCAAGAAAACAAATAGATGAGGGTGAAACACACGGCGGCTCACATCACCAATTATTACATTAGTGTTGGAGTATATTTAAAAAGTCATGATGCCATAAGCCTTGCAAAGGGGACCTATGAAGTACGGAGGCAGTTCCACAATCTGATATGAAAGCATTGTGGTGTCTTATTAGAGAAAACCCAACCATCATTTTGTATAATTTTTATAATTTTATTTTATGGACAAGGACGCTGAAGCCAGAAACAATAAGTGACTTCATAATGGTCATAGAGAAAATTGGTTAAAAAGTCAGGATCCTGGGATCAGGGCAATGCTCCTTTCTGTAAGGCTAGCCTCTCAGCCGCCCCAGGCTCTGCTCTGCCATGTCCCTATTTCACTCTGATGTGCCAATTTGTACTCCTCTTTTACACCTGAGGTGTCACTTCAAATAGATGAGCCAGAGAAGGGAATGAGTAAAGGTTCTGGCAAAGACTGGGCCAGTACAGCCACCCTCGTCACCATGGTAACCCAGCTGGGTTGGCGAGGACTCGCTCCATCCGTGCCTCCGCCCATTCACGCACGGATGTGACACGTGCGGCGGGGTCACGTGTTGTTGTTGGACCGTGAGAGCTGCTTCCGGGTCAATGCAGGACACTTGGCTCCGGCGGTCGGAGTGGGGGCCGAGGTGAAGCGGAGCCGGGCCGGGGCCGGCTGGGACCAGGCCGGAGGCTGAGTGGCGGCGACGGCGGAGGCCGGGAGGGGGGAGGAGAGGAACAGCCGGAGGAGCCGCCGCAGCAGCTCCCCCGCCTCCCGGGCTGAGGGGTGAGTGGAGCCCAGGCCTGCCGGCTGTGCCGGTTCTCGAGGCCCCAGGCTCTCCCCTCGGAGCTCAGGCGGGGAAGGCCGCTCCAGCTAAGGCGCAGTGTGACGAAGCCCGGGGGAAACCCGGAGCTCGAGGGTGTCTGCCCGAGGCAGCTGGAGGGTCGGGCATCCTGCCCTGGGGTCTGGCCTGGGCCTGATCCGGGAGGTGGCGGAGCGGGTGTCCCTGGGGAAGGAGGCAGAGGCTGGTCCAGAGCATGGAGAAGCGGGGGATGAGGAGCTTGCCAGAGTTTCTGGGACAGCCAAGGTCTCTCAGTCTGCTTAAGGGACGTGGGGGATGAGAAGATGTCCTCAAGCTGAGATGGGCACGTGCCCAGAACTCCTGGAGACCTAGGAACCTTGTCTCTGGACCATTGAATCAACCCTGGGCAAGGGTCTTCAAGGCCAGTTGGACAAAAGCGGGGAGGGGAACTTACCTAGGCTTCTAAGACCGATTTCATCTAGGGGTTGGTATAAGGATAGGAGGGATGCAGTAGTTGAATCAGGGTTTTGGGGAGAATAGATTTGCCCCAACTCGGGACGTGCAGAGGGTGAAGGAGTTGGAATGAGATAGAAGCTAGGAAAAGGGTGCATGTCCTGGTATCTTTGAGAAGAATCAAAAGATCTGTGTGGCGCTTCTTTGAAAATGTATATAATAGTCCAAGTCTTCTAGGAAGACACTCGGATAATTAATGAAGGAAGAAGTCTTCAAACTACCATCTACAGAGACATAGCTAAAAGCTGTAACTAAGTAAAGTTTGCTGAGACAATTGAACTGTTTACAGTTTGTGAAGTTTGGCAGGGCTCTCTTGAAGGTTGCTAAGCTACAGGGAACTTGTAGGCAGCTACCTAGTTAGGGCTGGGGAGGCGGGGGTGGCAAGCTAGCAATCCTTTCTGGCCAAAATACAGGCATAGCAGGATCTTGTCCCAGCACCCTCTCCTGCCAAATTGATTTTCAAGGGTTCAAGTAAGAGACTGTGCAGGTGCTAAGAACTGGTGAAAAGAATTCAGCTTCTCTATCCTGAGGCCCTAGACCTGTATCTCTAGGGGAGTAGCTTTCCAGTATTTTCTTCTCTCTTGCCCCACATAAGTACACGTTTCGTTATGATCTAGTACATACCTATACATAACAATTAAACAAAATAATATATACCCTTATTAAATGTGATGTACTGTGATAATTTTCCATTGTAGTCCATTCTTTTCCATTAACCAAAACTGACCAAGATGCACTCTTTTATTGATTTTTGGGTTACAACTTGCTATTTGAAAAACACTGTCTCCAAGACACATTTATTTGGCTTCAATTAGTGTTCTCATGTTGCAGGTTTCTAGAGAACAAAAATGGGTGAGTCAGAAGAGGCAGTTTGTTTGTGTCAGTGGTGGGAGTTGGAGAGCCAGGTACCTAAATTGTTCAGATGTTTAGGACATGTATACTTGGCCCTTTATGTTTCAATGTACCATAATCTTACTCTTTGATATTTTAATACTGCCTAATTTGACAAAATCTTGAAAATGTATGTGTTTGAATTTATTCTAGCTTTTGTTATGTCGACACATATCAGATGCCTATTTTGTTTATTTGATCTATCACTACAAGATAGGGTTGTCTTTTTTTTAATATTCCAAAGTTATAAAAACACTGATTTGCTCTTCTCATATTTAAACCATCTCAATCCTAAGCTCTTTAATGGCTCCAGTAATTTTTATATGATGGCTATTTTGTTGTTTTTGTATTTGCTGTGTGACTAAGCACAGAATAGAGCAGGGTTTAGGTCTGTTGTACATAGGGTCACTATGAGTTGCAGGCAACTCAACAGCACAAAACAACATGATTGATGTAGTGATTGTAGTGATTAAGTGTAGGATTCGAGACTTTATACTTAATCATAAATTTAAGTATAACTTTGAGCCAGCTAACAACTTCTTAGTTCCTCCCGTGGAAATGCTGCTTTCTTCTGTCTACAAAACAGTTGAAGTCTTTAGATGTGTAGTATTATGGTAAAAGTTAATGAATGTTGCTATGAAAAATGACAGAGCTTCATATACTGCTATGTTTAAAGTCCTTTTAAAAGCTGCTGGGTAGCTATTGCTTCATGGAGTTGAATGTCAAGTGATGTGCCTAGTTATCAATGGATATATTTATTATGGATATATATCAAAGACTGTCCTAATAGTGCTGCTCGGTTTTTGAGAATTAGTTCATACTGTCGGGAATATGGAATTTAAAAACAAGCCATAAGGGGATGAAATGTTGTTGTTGTTATGTGCCATCGAGTCGTTTGCGACTCATAGCCACCCTATGCACAACAGCCCTAAACCCTGCTCTATCCTGCGCCAACCGCACTGCCTCTGACACACCCATCCCAATTACCCCAGTCACCGAATCAATCCATCTCATAGAGGGTCTTCCCCTCCTGCACTGTCCCTCCACCTTCCCAAGCATGATGTCCCTCTCCAAGGACCCGTCCCTCCTGACAACATGTCTAAAGTATGTCAGACGAAGCCCCAGAATCCTTGCCTCCAAGGAGTAGCTTGGTATAATCCTCTCCAAGATGAATCTGTTTGTTTTCCTGGCAGTCCATGGTACATTCAGCACCCTTCTCCAGCACCACAGCTCAAAGGCATCCACTCTCCTTCTGTCCTCCCTAGTTATTGTCCACCTCTCTGATGCATAACAAGCGATTGCAAATACCATGGCCTGTATCAGGCGCACCTTAGTCTCCAGAGAGACACTGTTGCTCCTGAGTACTTTAGAGAGGTCCCTAACAGCAGACTTTCCCATTGCGATATGCTTTTTGATTTCCTGACTGCTGGTGCCAAGAGTGTTGACTGTGGAGCCGAGCAAACTGAAGCTGTGAACACTCTCAATCTCTTCATCATCCATCCTGACGCTGCCAATTGGTCCAGTGGTGAGCATCTTTGTCTTCTTGACATTGAGCCTCAGTCCATACTGAAGGCTGCAGTCCTTGACCCTTCGCAGCAAGTGCATGAGGTCCTCCTCAGTTTCAGCAAGCAGGGTTGTGTCATCTGCATAACGCAGATTGTTAATAGATCTTCCACCAATCCTGATGCCACAATTCTCCTCATAGAGCCCAGCCTCTAGGATAATCTGCTCTGCATACATGTTGAAAAGGTATGGAGACAGGATGCATGCCTGGCGTACACCCTTCCCAATTTTGAACCATGCAGTGTTACCCTGCTCTGTTCTGACTACTGCCTCTTGGTCCAAGTATAGGTTTCGTATTAGCACAATTAAATGTTCTGGGATTCCCATTCTTCTCAGAATCAGCCACAGTTTGTTATGATCCACACAGTCAAATGCCTTTGCATAATCAATGAAACACAGATAGACATTCTTCTGGTATTCTCTGCTTTCAGCCAAGATCCATCTAACATCAGCAACAATATCCCTAGTACCACGACCCCTTCTAAACCCAGCCTGGACTTCCGGCTGCCAGAAATTTCGGGGATGAAATGCATATATGTAAATAGTGAGGTCATACTGTAGTTTGGATAGCCATCTCATGAAAGGATCCTCTAATTTTTTTTTTAAAAAAAAAGAAGATATATATTTCTTTGACTATATATCATGGTTTTTTATGTCAGGTGCTTTGTTAACATGTTAACATCTTTTAAAACTATCTCTTAAGTAAATATTTTAAATACTTAATAAAAAAATTAAAAAATAGCTTTAAAGAAAACTTTAAAGAAAAGGATTCTCTTGTTGTGGTAGGTATTTAGAATTTGAAAGAAGATTTAATTAATTGATTTTTTTCCCCTGGGAATAATTTGTACCTGCTAATAAACAGTTGTAGAGACTTTACTCTGGGTGATTGTGTCTGTGTTGTTTTTATTTAAGTTCTCGTTTCTTAAGTATGTCCACCTATAGCAAGCTCTTTTCTCCTTTTAATTTTGTTTTCACACTTGTCCTTGTAAAGCAGATACTTACACAGTTAGAATTTTGAGGAAAATAAGATTGTTTAGCTCTAGATAATGTTCTCTGATGCATAGCAAGCAGTTGCAAAGACCGTGGCCTGGATCAGGTGCATCTTAGTCTCTAGACTGACATTGTTGCTCTTTAGCACTTTGGAAAGGTCTCTGACAGCAGATTTCCCCAATGTGATTTATCTTTTGATTTCCTGACTGCTCGTGCTGAGAGTTCTGATTGTGGATCCAGGCAACTTGGAATTGCTAACAACCTCAGTCTGTTTTCCATCTATCATAGTGCTGCCATTTGGTCGAGTGGTGAGAATCTTTGTTTTCTTGATATTGATCTTCAATCCATATTGAAGACTGCAGTCCTTGACCTTCTGCAGCAAACACTTCAGGTCCTTCTCAGTTTTACCAAGCAAGGTTGTGTCATCTGCATATCACAGGTTGTTGATGAATCTTCCTCCAATCCAGATGTCACACTCCTCATAAAGTCCAGCCTCCTGAATGATCTGTTCCACAAAGAGATTGAAAAGGTATGGAGACAAGACACATCCCTGATGCCCTCTCTTCCTGATTTTGCTATGCATCAGAGAGCTGGACAGTGACTAAGGATGACAGGAGAATTGATAACCTTTGAGTTGTGGTGCTGAAGAGGAGTATTGAACATATTATAGACTTCCAGGAGAATAAATAGGTCTATCTTGGAGATGGTGAAACCAAGTTTTTCCTCAGAGGCAAGGATTTTCATGCTCCGTGTCACATGGTTTGGGCACACGTCCAGGAGGGAGCAGTCCTTGGAGAAGGACATCATGCTTGAAAGGGTGGAGGGACAGACAGCACAGGAGAGGAAAATCCTGGGTGAGATGGATTGACACAGTACCTGGAGCAGTGGGGTTAGGTGTGTTGGAGTCAGTGAGACTGGCTTAGGGTGGGGCAGGATTCAGAGCTATTGTACACAGGGTCACTGTGATTTGAAGGTGACTTGATGGCACATGACTATAACAGCAAATAGTGTTCACGTATGCACACATTTTGCATACTTTTTTTTTAGTGTATGAATTATGTTACCTACATTTTGTGACATACTACACGTATTGAGGCAGTAGGCTAAGTAATGTTTTAAATAGTGAGTTCTTTGTATGTTTTAGGTCTAGGAAAGATAGGCTTAGAGGACAGGGAAATAAGTTAGCTGTGGTTTAGTCCTACATTCAAGAAGCCATCAAAAAGTGCCCAAACCAACAGCAAATACACTTTTGACAGCAGTTGAATCAGTTTCAACACATGGTGACCCTCTGTTAGGTTTCTGAGGCTATAAGTCTAGATGGCAGAAAATTGTAAGAGGAGCTGATAGATGTGAATCATTTGACTAGCAGCGTAGCATATAATATACCATGTCACCAGAGCTGCCTTAAGAGGTACCAGTGTGTCCTTTTTTAATTTTCCCACTGTTATATACTGTCCAGTCAACCCATAGCTGACCCTATGGGCTTTCAGAGGCATTTCTCCCACAGCGCAACTGGTGGATTCAAACTTGATGCCTTTGGGTTGGCAGCACAACTCCATACCTTTAAGCCACTAGAGCACCCACTAGTTCTAATATTGTTTCTTTGGGCTTAAAATGGAAAAATAAAAGCCTGACCATTCTAATTATCTCATACTCCAATTCTACTTGATCTTGCATCACTTCATCAGAATATTCTCCCTCGGTATCATTGCTGTAATCTTTAAACCTCCCTCCTCTAAAGCTGATGAGCCTGGATAGCTCACGTGGTAGAGCATCAGACTTACTTCGAGGGTCCAGGGTTCAAGTCCCTACTCAGATACTATTGTACTGTTGGGTAGAAGCCCTGCCTTTGACCTTAAAGGAAGCTCTGGTGGCCTGTTCTTAGGTGCCTTAGAATTGAATATGATTCATAGTGACGCTATGAACATAACTAAACCCTACCCTTTCCTGTGCCATCCTTACCATCTCTGATATACTCGAGCCCATTGCTGCAGTCACTATTTCGGTCCATCTAGATGGGGGTCTCTTTGTTGTTGACCCTCTACCTTTTCAGGCATGATAGCCTTTTTAAGGAGAGGAATAGCCTCTCCTTAACCATCATGCCCAAAGTATGTGAGATGAAACTTTGCCATTCTTACCTCCAAGGAGCACTCCATCTGAAATTTTCCCAAGACATCCTTGCTCATTGTTTTTGCAGTCCATGAATATCCAGTACTCTTCTCCAGTACCACAACTGAAAGGCATCAATTCTTCCATTATCCCTTTTCATTGTTTAGCTTTCAGATGTATAGCAAGTAATGGAAAAGACCACAGCCTGAGTGAAGGGTACCTTGGCCTTCAGAATGACATCATTACTCTTTAGTATTCTGGAGAGGTCCCTGACAACAGACTTGCCCAATGTATTATGTCTGTCTCCTTATCTCCTGAATGCTGGTACCAAGGGTGTTGATAGTGAATCCAACCAAGATGAAATCATTAACAGTTTCAAGCCTTTCTCCATCTATCATGATGTTGCCCAGTGGCCTGGTGGTAAGGACCTTTGTTTTCTTGATGTTAAGATGCCATCTATTTGATGTCTGTAGTCTTTGATCTTCTGCAACAGGTGCTTCAGGTCCCCCTCACTTTCATTTGCATAACACAGGCTATTGACCTATCTTTCTCTGATTCTGATGCCACATTTTTAATACAGTCTGGCTTCCTGAATTATTTGCCCAGCCTACAGATTGAATAGGTGTGGAGAAATGACACAACTCTGACGTACATCGTTCCAGACTTTAAACCATGCAGTGTTCCCTTGCTCTGTTGACAACAGCCTCTTGGTAGGTATGAGCACAAGTGTACCGGGATTCCCATTCTTCTCAGTGTTAGCCATAGTTTGTTGTCATCCACACTGTCGAGTGCCTTTGCACAGTCATTAAAACACAAGCATCTCTGTTTTCAGCAGCTTCCCCCACCCCCAAACAGGTAGATTGAATCCACCAGTGGGAAAAAGATGGACAATCTCTCGTGCAGTTTATAACCTTTAAAAACCCACTGGAGGCTCAGCTATGAGTTGATTTCAGCTCAGCAGTGTACAACAAAACCTTAAAAGCTGCTTCCCAGTGCCAACTCTGAATATACTCCATTTTGTTTAGCTTAACTTTCAGGGCATTCTCTAATCTTCCTGTGCTTTTTAAAAAATTATGTTATATGGATCTTTCATTCTACTCAGTATACCTTCCCTTCAATATATCTGCAAGTCTCTCCATAGCATATGCTCCCTTTTTTTTCCATGAAAATCCTGCTTACCTTAATTTCACTTCAGATAACCTTTTTTCCCTTGAAGTTTTTCGTTTGTACTATCTTTAATTTCCAGTTTTGCTTCTTAAGTTGTTTGTGTAGCTTCACTGTACCCTGATTAAATTATAAACTCCCTCAGGGTGGGAGGCTCGAATATCCTTGAATTTTCAGGACACCTAGCACAGTATCAAAGTGCAGTTTCAGGACCTAGTAAATCATAATTAACTGGTATTCTGGTTAAAAATGCAAATCCCTCATTTCCACTTCAGATTTACTGAATCATAGTCTGGTGGTGGTGGTTGTTAGGTGCCAACAAGTCAGCTACAACACATGGAGACTCTAAACAATCTTAGCTTATCCTGTGCCATCCTCATGTCGCGCCATGCTCGAGTCCATTGTTGCAGTCACTTTGTCAGTCCATCTTTTAAAGGCCTTTCTTTCTCTGACCCTCTGCTTTTCCCAGCATGATACCGTTTTCCAAGGACTGGCCTCTATAACAAGTCTGAAGTGAGACAAAATGTCATCATCCTTGCCTCTAAGGAGCTCCTTAGTGGCACTTCACTGCATTTTAACAGGCTGCCCTCCTTATTGCCCTGTACAATACAATTTTAAGGAGCACTGACTTAGTGTGGTACTTAAAGAAGATATACACAAAGAATTCAATGAATAATGCAAATGAGCAATCTGATTTTATTCTAGGACTTTAAAGTCAGATGGCCTAGATTTGGATCCTGACTACTAACTGTAGGATCATAAACTTTTTGCTCCAGTTTTCTCAAATGGGCTTACTCATAGTATTACTATAAAGCTGTTGTAATAATTGAACAAGCTAATGAATATAAAATAACAGTGCATGGCACATTATAAATTTTGAACGACTATTCTGTTCATAGGGTTGCTATGAATCATTGTCAGCTCAGTGACACCTACCAGCAGCAACAACCACAAGCTTTATTGTCATGATTAATAACAACACTGGGCCAATTGGCACCATTAGTATGGATGGTGAAGAGATTGAGATAGTTAACAGTTTTAGTTTACTTGGTTACACAGTCAACACTCTTGGCAACAGTGGCCATTGCATTGGGAAAGTCAGCTGTGAGGGACCACTCGAGTACTGAAGAGCAACACCGTCAGGCTGGAGACTAAGGTGCGCCTGATCCAGGCTATATATAGTCTTTGCAATTGGAGAGTTGGACAGTGGATAGGGATGATAGAGAATTGATGCTTTTGAGCTGTGGTGCTGGAGAAGAGTGTTGAATATACCATGGACTGCTAGGAGAACAAACAGGTTTGTCCTGGAGAAGGTGAAGCCAGAATGTTCCCTGTAGTCAAGGATTCTGAAGCTTCATCGGACGTATTTTGGGCATGTTGGAAGGAGGGACTGGTCCTTGGAGAGGGACATCATGCTTGGGAGAGTGGAGGGATGGCGCAGGAGAGGAAGACCCTCGATGAGATGAATCTATTCTGTGAGTGAAGTGGTGGGAATGAATGTGTTTGAGATGGCTAGGTTGGCACAGGATAGAACAGTGTTTAGGGCTCTTGTACATAGGGTCGCTATGAGTCGCAAGCAACTTGATGGCACATAACAACAACAACATGATAGTAATGAAAATATAGTTGAGAATATTTTCTGTGTCAGTCATTGTTAATAAGCAAATTGCTCATAGAGTTTCAAGAATTCATGCTTAAAATTTATATTTTATTTTAGGTTAGAGCTCTGGTGACCTAGTGAGTTGTATGGCCAACCCAGAGTCAGGCAGTTAGAATCCACTAGCTGCTGCTTGGGAGGAAACCTGGGAAGTTTATTCCTGTGTGATATCCAATCTCTGAAAATCTGCTAGTCGGCTCTGAGTCAGTTCTGATTCCCCAGCAATGACTTAGATTTTAGGTTAACAGACAATTTATCTGTAAGATAGTTTTAAAAGGGCTTGTTTAAAAGGATTAGTGTAGCATGTGTTGTTTTTTATTTTTAAATTCATTTTCACATTTCCTGAAAAACAAGATTTAAACCTTTAGACAGAGCATTAACCTCTAGCCTTACCCTTTCTGCATCTTCTTATTTCAGCCTTTCTCTTCATGTTTCAACCTTCTTAGAAGAAGCCATCCTCTGGTTTTTCTTAAATGCCGAGCTCTTTAACTCATTTTTGCCTTGTAATTAATTACAGGTGCTTTCCTCCATCATTTTCATCTAGTGAATTTCTACACAAATCTTTTATGGGTAACCAACCTCCTTATTGAAGATAATCAATATTCATGTTTTCTTCGTACTTATGTATTATGCTTTTCATCTTGGAAAATAAGTTTGTCCAGACAAGAACAAGTTTCTGAACTGCTGTATGTAATTAATTCCCCTTTGTTAGATAATGTTATAGATTTTCTTGTGGCCGACACCCCCAAATGTGTATTGTAAATTCTAATTTCAATTCCTAGAGTTATAACTCTATTTGGGAATGGATGATCTTTCCTCTGATAATGAGACAGAATTAGTGTAGAGTGTATCTTGAATCAATCTATTTTTAGATATAGAAAAAGATTAAACAAGCGAATGAAGAGTGAGTGAGATAGATGGATGCCAAGATACATGGAGATCTCTGAGGAATCAAACAGTAAGCACAAGTTGAAGAGAAAAATCTTCCTCTAGAATCTGCAGAGCCTCCCCTCTGAAACCAGTGCTCTGAATTTGGTCTTCTAAATGGTGAGAAATTTGTTTGCTAAAATGATTCATTTATAGTGTTTCTAACATAGCAGTACTAGATAACTAAGATAGAATTGGGACCCAAAAAGTAGAGTGCTGCTCTAATATAGAACTGAAATGTGGGAGAAATTTTGGAATTGGATAATGGATGGAGGTGCCTATTAGTGAAATCTTAGAGTGCCTTGAGGAAAAGGTTTGTAAAATTGACAGACATCAAAGGCAGTTCTCTTGAGACCCCAGAGGAAGTGAAGTATTGGGAAAGTCTGGTTTCTTAGAGACTTATGGCATCAGCAACAGAATGTTTCTAGCATTGTGGATTTGCAGTGTGTTTCTGGTGAGACTTCAAAGGAAAATGATGAGCATGTAATTTGACAGTGAAGGAAGGGTGGTTCTTCTGTGCAGTGAAAAAGAACCTGTCAGAATTCTGTTCAGATGTCTGGTAGGAGGTAGAATTTCTAAGTAATGAACTTATATATCTGGCTGAAGAGATTTTTAAGCAAGATCCTGAAGGGGCTTCATGATTTCTCCTGGAGAGCAAAGAGATGGACTTGAAAATGAACTATGCAAAATGGAAACAGAAATGAAGCATTTGGAAAACTTTTGTACAAACTAAAGACATATGTCTTAGTATTCTTTAAGGATGTGACTGTGCAATCTTTTATTAAAGATGTCATTGATGGATTTAACCAACAGTAGGAAACCCCTCAACTCAGACTAAAGGTGCAGAGAAAGAACTAAAGGAAGGAACTGACTGCCTTTTGGATTTCCACAATGAAGAAACAGGCCAAAGAAACTTCATCTAATGTCTTCTGTGAAAAGAAATATAGTCCTTGGAGGAGTTCAGAGATCAGCAGAATTATTGGAAATAGCAGATGAAGCAGAACCTCCTTGGTTTCAGAGACTGGGGCATGGTTTCCTGAATCTCAAAAGGAGGGGCCACATCCTCATAGGTTTCAAAGATGAGATAATTACCAGTTCTGGAGTGTGGTGCTGCATTTTGTGTGTTAGAGGGACACAGTACTTACTTTTTGGACTCCTATGCTGAAGGGGCGGAGGAAGAGCAGGACCTGTTAGATGGAAAGAGTGGGGTCTAGTCACCATTCAGATGGACAGAAGAAAAATATGAGTGCTTAAAACAAGGGACCAGCAGTGCCATTCGAGTGGGTGGGCCTCACAGGCAATGCTGAAACCCAGGACTAAAGAGCGTCCCACCAGATTTCAGAGGGTTCAGTCAACACCCAGAGAGTATAGAGGGCAGTGCCATTGCTCAGATGGTCTTGACAACTGGATGATTTTCAAGCCTTGAGAGATAATACCAGTTTTGCCACTGGATTTTGACACTCATTAGCCCTTCTTTCCCCCCAGTTTCCACCATTTGTAGTGGAAATGTTTATGTTGTGCTTGTTCCATCATCTAGATTTCATAGCTTCTAAAAAGAATTCCATCCTCCCCAGGATATAATATGTTTACTATCTTATCCCTATTTACATGATTCAGGAAATAAGATTTTGGACCAGGAGTTTATTTAAATTCTTTAGGATGATGTAATGAGGTGAATGTGCTTTGCATGTGTGAATAACAGGAACTTTAAGGGGCCAAAGGGTGGAATGTTATGGGTTGAATTATATTCCCTGAAAATATGTCACAAAACCTAACCTCTATGGCTATAGTTATAATCCCATTTGGGAATGGATTATCTCTGTTGCAGGGTTTGTGTAGGTTATGCCTTAAATCTCTTGAGGTATAAAAGAGATGAAATAAGCAAGCACAAGAAACAGATGAAGTAAGATGCCAAGACACAATAGAGCTCCGTGAAGAGCCAGGAGACAAGATGAGGAGACAAGGATAGTGTTGCAGAGCCAACAACAGAGAAAGCCTTCCCCTAGAGCCAGTTCTCTGGCCTTAAAAATGTACATTTCGAACAACTCAGGACTGGGTGGCCTGATTATAAGTGAAACTTACTAAAAATTAATCAGTATTCCTTAGGGTTGTGCACCATATTTATTGGGAAACAAATTGTTTAAAATTGTTTTTAGATTAATGTTCTTCCAGTATTTTTTGACATTTATTTTCCTGTTCTGCCATGCTTCTCATTGTTGTACATAATTTTCCTATTCTGCCATCATTTTCCTAGTCTGTCATACTTATCATTAGTGTACATAATTTTTATTTTATTAGCAGAAATTACATTTCTCCAAAGTAACGTTCACTGTTTCATTCATCCCACAAATACTTATGACCATATTCCAGCTACTGTTCAATATTGAAGTGAATTGTTATGTAAGTGCTCTCATGGGTGAATGTAGTGGAAAAGGACCTTAAGCAAATAAACCTTAAACTAAGGATTGTGATAAGGAAAATGGAAGTAAAGTGATAATGAGTGACTGGTGTTGCTTTTTGAAATATGACCAGAAACAGCCTATTTGAGGACATAGTATTTGTGCTGAAATTTAAATGAAGCCAACTAGGCTAAAAGTTGGAAAAAGGCCATTCATATCAGTAGAATAAGGATGACAGAAGAATCTATGCCTTTGAGTTGTGATGTTGAAGAGTTCTGAAAATGCTATGGACTGCTAAAAGGATATGTCTCAGAGACAGTGTAGCCAGGGTGCTCCTTGGATGCAAGGGTGGCCAAATGCTATCCCATATACTTTGAACACGTTTCTAGAGAACTTATTCCTTGGAAATAGACATCTTGCTCAGAAAGGTAGAAGGTCAGTAATAAAGAGGAAGACCCTAAATTAAGATGGATTAACATCGTGATGACACCATTGGGCTCAAGTATGTCAGAGATGATGGGGATGGTGCAGGATGGGACGGAGTTCAGATCTGTTTATAGGGTCCCTATGAATTATACTTGACAGCACATAGTAACAAAAGAAAGCCATAGTAGCTGAAGCAATAGCATGCAAGGAGAAAGAAGGTGAGGTTAGATCAAATTAAACTTTGAGAACTATTAAAAAAGAGTTTGCATTTCATTTTAATTGTAGAGGAAAGCAACTGGAGAATTTAAAGGACAATTAGATTTTAAAGCGTTCACCCAGCTGTTTTGTGTAGGTATTAAGTAGGAAGGTATTGCAGTTTCCCTGGCAAGGTCGCTTAAACAAAAGTATTTGGGATTGAAAGGTTTGATGTTTTGGATAGAGGTAGAGTTGATAAAGTCTTCCTTATATATGTAAGTATAAGAGGAAGAAAGGTCAAATGTAACTTCTGAGATAGGAAAGAGTAGAGAAGGAAGTTTGGGGAGGACATTAAGAGTTGTGTTTTGTTGTGTGTGCCTTTCTCATCTCTGACCACAACCACCATCCTTCAAAGATACCACATTCTGTATTTTAATTCATTGGCATGTTACCTTTTAATGTTGATGTGTACCATCGAGTCAGAATTGTTCCATAGCTGACCCTAAAGTGGGTTTTCAGAGGCAGAAATACATAAGGGAGTTGATTGCTCATCTTTCTTCCATGGAGCAGCTGGCAGATTCAAACCATGTAGCTTTATGTTGGCAGAATGATTCCTTAACACTAAGCCACTAGTGCACCTTTCTTTTTACCAGCAGTCAGGAAATCAGAAGATAGGGCACTGGAAAAATCAGCTGCCAAGGATCTCTTCAGAGTGCTAAAGAGCAATGATGTTAGTTTAGAGACTAAGATGTGCTTGATTCAGGCCATGGTATTCTCACTGTGCATGTGAGAGTTGGATAATTAATATGGAGGACAGAAAAGCCAATACCTTTGGGTTGTGGTGCTAGAGAAGAGTATTGAACATATCGTGGACTGTCAAGAAAGATCTGTGATGCAGAGTGTGAAATCAGTTTGCTCCTTAGAAACAAGGATTTTGAAGCTCCCATCTCACACTGGGCATGTCACCAGCAGGACCAGTCCTTGGAGAAAGACCCTGAATTAGATTGAGTGACGACACACTACCAATGTGATTGGTTGTGTCAAATGGTGAGGTTGGCTTGAGGCTAGGACAAGGTTCAGAGCCATTATTCATAGGGTTGCTAGGCACATAACAAAGCAGCAACCATATGTGCTCAATGGCACATAACAACAAAAACAACCATATTTGTGGCCCTGATCGACAGACTGAGACTTTTTTATGTTTTTGAATTTTAAATAAATAAGAGTGCACTGTGTATATTTTTGTGATTAACCTTCCCCCACCTAACACTGCTTCTGCAAGTCCACTAGGCTACCACAACTCCCTCTGATGCATGTTGTTTTTGTTGTTATGTGCTGTCAAGTCAACTGCAGCTCACAGTGACCCTGTGTACAACAGCCCTAAACTCTACCCTATCCCGTGCCAATCTTACCATCTCCGACACACCTCCCCCCATTACCCCAGTCACTGAATCAGTCCATCTCATCGAGGGTCTTCCTCTCCTGCGCTGTCCCACCACCCTCCCAAGCACGACATCCTTCTCCAAGGACTGGTCCCTCCTTGGAACATGTCCAAAGTATGTCAGACGAAGCTTCAGAATCCTTGCCTCCAAGGAGAACCCTGGCTTCAACCTCTCCAGGACAAACTTGTTTGTTTTCCTAGAAGTCCATGGTATATTCAATACTTTTCTCTAACACCACAGCTCCAAGACATCAATTCTATCATCCCTGTCATTGTCCAGCTCTCTGATGCATAGCAAGTGATTGCAAAGATCATGGCATGTATCAGGCGCAGTTTAGTTTCCAGACTGACATCTTTGCATGTCAGCACTTTAGAGAAGTCTCTAACCTCAGACTTTACCATCACAATGCGTCTTTTAATTAATTTCCTAGCTGCTGGTGCCAAGAGTGTTGACTCTGGATCTAAGGAAACCAAAACTGAACAATCTCAGTCTCTTCACCATTCATTATGATGCTGCCAATTGGCCCAACGGTGAGAATCTTTGTTTTCTTGATATTGAGTCTCAATCCATACTGAAGACTGCAGTCTCTGACCTTCCACAGCAAGTGCTTCAGGTCCTCTTCAGTTTCAACAAGCAAGGTAGTATCATCTGCATAATGGAGATTGTTGATAATTCTTCCTCTAATCCTGATGCCACATTTCTCCTCATAGAGCCCAGCCTCCTGGATAACGTGTTCTGCATAAAGATTGAAAAGGTATGGAGACGACAGGATATAGCCCTGGCATATACCTTTCCCAATTTTGAGCCATGCAGTGTTTCCTTGCTCTGTTCTGCTACTATTAATTTCCGTTACTGTTTAGCATTTTATTTTATGATTATATCATGATTTTTTTATTCAGTTGCCTGTTCTTGGAGATAAGGGCTTTTCCTCCAGTATTTTGTTGTTAAGAGACATTGTTGTACTTATTTTCCTGGTACATATAAAAACAACACTAGTATTCATACTGAGAAATGGAATTGTTAGATCATAGGGTTATTTATGTATCTTCAACTTTACTAATGTGTATTTCCTGTGGTGTTTCAGTTTGGTGCAGATGATTAATGCGCTCAGCTGGGAATTAGGAGATAGTGGTTAGAGTCCACTCATAGGTACCTTGGATCTACTGCTGAAAACGTATTCCTTTAAAGCCCTGGGAATCACAGTGCTACTCTAAAACACACAGATTTACCATGAGTTAGAATTAACTGATTGGTAGTATGTCAGTACCTAGTCTTCCCCGTGGTATAGTGTGTTATATGTGGAGTGCTAACAAAGTTTCTGATCCATCAGATGCTCATCTAGAGAGGGTAGACAATTTACCCATAGCTTTACATCCTCAGAAACCCATTGGAGGGTCACTAAGAGTCAGAATTGACTTGATGGCATGTTTTTCAGTGGATTGGCTTTTTTTGATAGCGTGCCCAAGTGTGTAAGACACAATTTCACCACCCTTGCCTTCAAGGAATGTCCTGGTTGCTCTTTCTCTAAGACAGAGTTGTGCTTTTCACAGCTCATGGGAGGTTCAATACTCTTTGCCGGCATGGCAATTCAAAGGCATAAATTCTTCAGTTTTATTTATTTATTGTCCAACTTACAGATGCATATGAACAAATTGAAAAAACCATGGCTTGGGTCAAGAACATACTAAATAAAACTGACCTTGTTCTTTTAGCACTTTAAAGAGGTCTTGATCACAGGTTTCCCCAGTACAACACATCTTTTGATTTCTTGACTGCTGCAACATTGTGTGCTGATTGTAGATCCAAATAAAATTAAATAATTGGCAACTTCAATCTTTTCTCAGTCTGTCATGTTGCCTATTGGTCCAGTGGTGAGTATTTTCTTGATGTTGAGATGTAATCCAAATGGAATGCTTTAGTCTTTGACCTTTTGTAGTAAGTGCTTTAAGTCTTTTTCACTTTCTCCAATCAAAGTTGTATCATCTGCATAACAAGTTATTGATGGATCTTCCTATAGTCCTAATGCTATATTCTTTATAAAGTCCAATTTCTGAAATTATTTGTTCAGCATATAGATAGAATATATAAAGGAAAAGATCCAAGCCTTATGCACATTTTTCCTATGTAATATTCCCTTGTTCTGTTTGCACAACTATTTTATCTATGAACAATAGAAATTCCCATTCTTCTCAGTGTTAGCCCTAAATGATTATGGCCCACACAGTTGATTGCTTTTGCATAATCAGTTAAACTCATAACATCACATGTAAGCACAAGTAAGCATCTTTCTGCTATTCTCTGCTTTCAGCAGCATTTATTCAACACTGGCAATAATATCCCTGTAGCTGGGTAGCAAATATTTCTGGCTTTATTACTAATTCATTGATTTATTATGCCACTCCTGGTGGAGTAGTCTGTAGAGAGTTGTGCTACTAACTCAAAGATAGTAATGTTGCTGGTTCTAATCCACCACTGGTTTGATGGGAGAAAGATGGACAATCTCTACCCAGGCAAGTTTGAATTAAGTGGAGAAATATACACAAGTATGTTTTCCATTGATGGCTGTGAAGAGTTTGTGCTTATAATGTGCTCTGCTGCTGTTGTTATGTGCCATCGAGTAGCTTGGGACTCAGAGCGACCCTATGTACAACTGCGCTGAACCCTGCTTAATTTTGAGTCAACTTCATTGTCTCTGACTCACCTAACCCCGTAACCCCAGGTCACTGAGTCAATCTGTCTTATCCAGGGTCTTTCTTGTGCTGTGCCTTTACCCTTCCAAGAGTGATTTCCTTCTCTAACTACTGGTCCCTCCTTGCGTTATGCCCAGAGTGGGTCAGACGGAGCAGCTTGTTTTCACCCTCACCGAGACAAACTTACTTGTTCACCTAGCAGTCCATGGTACATTCAATACTCTTTTTCAAACCCACAACTCAGAGGCATCAATTACTCTTCTCTCATCCTTAGTCATTGTCCAGCTTTCTGATACATAGCAAGTATTTGTGAAGACCATGGCTTGGATCAGGCTCACCTGATCATTACTCTTTAGTACTCTGGAGAGGCCTCTGCAGCAAACTTCCCCAATGCAAGTAGTCTTAATTTCCTGGCTGCTGGTACCAAGAGTGTTGATTGTAGAGCCAAACAATATGAAGTTGTTGACAGTTGCAGTCTCTTCTCTATCCATCATGATGTGTCTCTCTGTTCAGTGGTAATAACCTTTGTTTTACCCAAATGGTCTCTGTTCTTCAGAGATTTTTATGAGCTAAGAGACACTATTTATTCACCATTGTTATGAATGAGAAAATGGAGATTTAGAGAACTTAAGTAACTTGCCAACAGTCTCATGGAGAGGCAGTATTGTATTGCTCTAACAGTAAATTTGGAAGGAGCTAGTGTTTATTTTATTTTTTAAATGCTGACTTTTTTTAATCTGTCTGTGTGGTTGATATTTTAGCATTCTGGCAATTCCTGGTTATTAGCTGGAGTGGTTTGTAAATTCTGGAAGGCTGCAGAGTGATGAACTAGTAGTTTGTTCCTAATGAGGCTTTGCTTTTAACATGATAGCTTCTGTAGCTGCTCAGGAGCGAGATAATGGGGGTAATCTGTTCTGTAAACAGCTGAATAATGACCTTAAACTTGTGTATTCACAGCTGAAAGAAAACATGCATATACAATTTTCTTCTGGTGAAGCCTAATTCATTCGAGAAACAAATAATCATTGCTTTTTGGGGGGGGATGGAGAAGTTAAGCATGATTTTTCCCCTTTAGTGACTAGACTAGCCAGTGTAGCTACTTAGTATTTTGGTTCAGTTCCTTTGATGTGGCTTTAAGATACAGTTTGGCTGTTATGTTTTTCATATATGTTAATAACCTGTAATTCTGTGCTTCTGGGCATATGATGGTATACTGTTGACTTGAAATACTCCTTTTTTGGTAAAGATGGCATGTCTGGCTCAACTGATTAGGTTACAGACAGTATGACTTAGCATTTTGGTGGGGCCACAGAAACCTGAGCAAGTCCCCTCAGTTTCTTGTCCTGTTAATAGAGATAAGTGTTAGCTTGTTTGTCTCAGAGAGTGGCTTAGGCTTTAAAAGGATTATTAATCTCAGTATGGGGATCCTTGGTTTGGGGGACATCAATTCAGAAGTAAATGCATCTGTGCCTGGTCTTTGGGTAAGTGCAAAGTTTTGAAACTTTCCCAAATCTCATCTGGGCCAAATAGAAATATAAGGGTATATTCAAATTAGTGAAGTTATAGTCAATTTTGAAGATAGATTTGGGAGTAGATCTCTACTTTGAAACTTTTGAAGTAAAGAGTGCAATGAATAAGTTTCACACATTTTATTGTACTGCTGAAAGAATATGTAAAGTGCTTTGTTCTACACTTCAGAATGCCTAATTTAATGGGAAGAGGAGTGCTGGTGGTGAAATGTGTTATATGTTGTACTCCAAACTGTAAGGTCAGCAGTTTAACTGTTCTAGCTACTCCATGCAAGGAATATGGACAGTCTCTTCCCATTAAGATTTACCATGCCAGCAACCTGATAAAGCTGCTATGCATTGGTATCAGTTTGATACAGTGACTTTTTAATAAAAAATACTTCATTTTAAGGAGTAATTTTATTTTCCTGAAACTATTTTCTGATAAAAACCAGTATGCTGCTCGTAGTGCATTTGGATGAGAAATGTCAAGTGCTTTGCTTACATTTTATTGGTTTTAGCCCTTTGCCAGTCTGTGCCATACAACTATGGAAGACAGCTACGTGGTCACCGGATAGGAAGAGACCCATATTTGTGTCTATTCTCAAGAAAGGTTATCAGACCAAATATGGAAATTATTGAACAAGATCGTTAATATCCCATGCAAGTAAAATCTTGCTGAAGATTATCCAAAACCAGCTACAACAGTGCATCAGCAGAACTGTCAGAAGTTCAAGGTGGGTTTAAAAGAGGCTGTGGCATAAGTGATACTGTTATTGATGTCAGATTAATGTTGGCTGAAAGTAGCAAATACTAGAAGAATGCCTGTGTTTTATTGATTAACATGTTGCTGCACACTTTTAAAATTGACAACTGTGCTTGGAAACACATTTGCCATCATTTGTGGCAAAGTGTTAAAGTCTTAACAGTATGGATCATAACAAATTATGGCTGATATTGAGAAGAATGGGAATCCTAGAATAATTGTTCTCATGTGAAACCTGTACTTAGACCAAGAGGCTATTCTGTACACAGAGCAAGGGAACATTTTAAACACTGCATGTTTTCAACTGAAGAAAGGTTTGCATACTATAATAGACAATGTTCTCCATTACCTGTTCAATCTGAATGTTGAGCAAATCATTCCAAAGGCTGGACTTTATGCAGAGAATGTAGAGGAAAGACCCATCAATAATCTGTGTTATGCAGAGGACACAGCATTGTTTGCTGAAAGTGAAGAAAGACTTGAAATACTTAACTGCAGAAGATCAAGGTTCAGCCTTCAAAATGGATTACATCTCAACATCAAGAAAGCAAAGTATATCAGAGATGTTGAAGCTGGCACAGGATCAGGCAAGGTTCAGATCTATTTGTAGGGTTGCTGTGAGTTGTACTCCACTTGACAGCATCTAACAATAACATAACCATTAGAGTCAATCATTCTTGTTAGTTTTCAGTGGTCAATGACAGATCTTTGATTCTTGTTCTACCCTCATATGTGCTTTGTATGCAATATAGTTACTGAATTAAAAAAAAGTATAGACAACTTCAGAGCTGTACTTTTCACAGATAACTTTTAAGGTAGATTCTTGGTTTTAGAAATTTTTCATGAAAGGAAAGATTTTGAGTAAGTATTTGAATGTGTTTTTCAAGAAGAGTCATACTTAATTAAAGGGGCATGAGGTTTTTAAAAAGTTGTTCTGGGAGTGTACAGTGTTCTACTGAGAACATGATTCAAATAGGAATCTAATTCACATTGCATTTGGTGTGTTGGGATTTAATTGTTAACTATTTTTAATCTTCTACTGGAAATAGTGATTCTGTTGTTGTTATTTGCCATTGAGGCAGAACCAACCCATAACTGACCTTCTAGTGGGTTTTCAGAGTTAGTAAATCACACAGGAGGATATTGCTCATTCTTCTCTTATTGATCAATTGCATTATTGTTCTTGGATGTAGTGTAATAATATAGTTGACAAAGATACTAAAAGGAATTGAGTGGCTTGTAGAAGGGTATGAGATCGTGGTCCCTTGGTGTTTTACTTGGAGTCTTTTAGTTGTCAAATTAGCAAATTAACTTTAATTCTACAGAATAGTTTTGGAAGTTTTATTAGAATTGGTTTGTTTTTCTTGCTTTCTGTACAAAGAGGATATCTGCTTAGATAAAAGCTTAGGAGAGGTAGCAGAGTCATAGTTATACATACTTTAGGATAAGTGAAATTAGAAGAGCCATAGAGAATAAGAATGTTCTGAGCAATCACTTTGACTTGGGTAATGTCACTGAAGTTCTTTTGTTTTTATGAGAAATATAATTGTTATTCATTACTTTGGCCCCCAAAC
>NW_006399921.1:4298290-4310148 GCF_000299155.1 Elephantulus edwardii | reverse complement strand
GGATATGAACAGACACTTCACCAAGGAAGACATTCAGATGGCCAACAAACACATGAAGAAATGTTCAAAATCCCTAGCCCTGAGAGAGATGCAAACCAAGGCCCCAAAACATTTTAATGATTTATTCTATAACCTTAAAAATTATTGACAATTTTTTCTTTGCCTCAATTGTCTGAAATTTCTATAATTTGTTCCATGGATGGTATAGAGCAAGGCCTCAAACCGTTTCAACACTGGTCTTGCAAGCACTGTAGGAATGCACAGGAGACATGTTAATCTTTTATGAACTGTTTATTATATGACATATTTATTGACATAGTAATCTTTTTATACACTATTTAGTGGGAAGGACAGATTTTAAAAATATTGTTAGGTGCCGACAAGTTTACTGTGACTCAGTGGACAACAAATCTTCAATCTTACCCTATCCAGTCCCATCTTCATTGTTTCTTATATACTTGAGCCCATTGTTGCTATGACTGTGTCAATCCATCTCATGAGGGTCTTTTTGTCTTTCCTAAATTCACCTAAAATATATATATATATATATAAATATATATATATATATATACACCTAAAACATTCTCAGGCTCAACTATTTACTAGTCAGTCAGGTTAAGCTTCCGTGTGTGACTGTTTCTAAAAATGCTTCAGACTTAGCAAGCTTTTGTACACTTAATGAATTTCATCTGGGAGGGGGGGGAATCACTAAAAGTCATTTATTTAAAAATTTTAAATTAAAAAAACTGAAATATAGGGTTGATCCTTTGAATACAAGGCAGTTTTGAAAAAAAAAGACCTTGTCATCAACTTCTGAAAGTCACCATTGAAAACCCTATTAAGCATATACACATGGGGTCACTGTGAGCTGGGGTCACTTAATTGCAACTGGTTGTTTAGGGTAAAGTTATATAGCCTGTGACTAAATAATTTACCTTTTGTAAAAATTAGCAAATATATAAAACAACCTCAAAATGAGTCAGAGACTTAAATGTAAGAATTGAAACTATAAAACTCTCAGAGGCAAAAATAGGGGTGACACTTCAGGATCTACTGCTTGGAAATTATTGTATTGTGACAGCCATGTGGTGCAAAAGGGAGAGCAGAAACACTGTGCCACAAGACAACAGTCCTGGAGTAGGAACTCAGGTTATTAATGGTGCTGTCTCCTGTTTTCTGTTGTGGTTGCTGTGTCTGTTGATCTTGTAGGCCTTCCTGTTCTTTTCTTGGTGGTAAAGTCTCTTCTCTTTTTCACTGGGGAGGGAGCCTGTTGGATTTCTGAGGCTGTAAATTGCAGTTGTAGCAGACGGTCTATGTTTCTCCCATAGAGCTGCTAGTGAATTTGAACTATGTAGCCTGTGGGTTAGCAATGCAGCTCTCTATGGACTCCCATCACTGGATCCCCTTTGTCAACCCCTCATAACCAGTAAAAACTTTTGTTTCTGTTCATTTGCCTATTGTAGATATTTCATCAGTGGAATCATGAAATTTTTGCCTCTTTGTGGCTTACATTTCATTTAATATAATTTTCTCAAGGTTCATCCATGCTATAGCATTTGTTGGAACTTTATTTCTCCGTATGGCTGAATAAGATTTCATTGTATGCATGCTATTACACTCATTCAATGTTTGTCCTTCATCTGTTGATGAACTGTTGGCTGTTTCTGTCTTTTGACTATTATGACAAATGCTACAGTGAGTATTAGTGTACTAGTATCTGTTGGAGTCCTTGTTTTCTGGTATTTTGAGTACAAAGCTGAGAGTGAGATTGATGGTTCATATGATAATTCAGTGTTTATCCTTTTGGTGGCGGTTGTTATGTGCCATCATGTTGCTTGCAACTCATAGCAATCTTATGTACAACTGCTCTGAATCCTCTATCATGTGCCAACCTTACTGTTTCTGACACACCTACACCTCCTTTTTAGAAACTGCCAAATTGTTTTCCACAGAAACTGTGCTGCTTCTTTCCCCTTCCCACAAAAATAAGGGAGTTCTATTTGTTTCTATATCTTATTGTTTCTGATAGTAGTAGCCTTTCTAGTCCATGTGAATTGCTATTTTGTGGTTTTGATTCGCTTTTCCTGACAAGTTAGGAAACTCTCATTGGCTAGTCTGTTGGGAATTGTACTGCTCACCCCAAAGTGATGCCTCTCTATTGGTTCAAATCCACCAGTGACTCTGAGAGAAAAGGATGGACAATCTCCTCCTGTGATACAGCCTGAAGAACATACTGGAGGGTCATCTGAGTCAGTTCTGACTCAACAGGAGTAAAAGAGCAACATGATTCATTGCATTAAGCATCTTTTAATTTTTAATTGTTTTAATTTGCTATTTGTATAATGTCTTTATAGAAAGGCCATTGCTTTAACCCATTCTTGTATCAGGAGGTCTGCATTTTGTTGCTGAGTTGGACAATTTATATGTTCTGGATATTAAAACTTTATGCAAAAATATGGTTGCTAAATATTTTTTCTCATTTTGTATGTTCTGACTTCCCTTCATTGAGAAAGTCCTTCTATATACAAAAGCTTTTCACTTTTATGTCTAGTTTTGATGTCTGTCTATGAATCCACTGTCAAAAATAAGATCTTAAAGCTTTATCCTTATGTTCCTAAGAATTTTCTGGTTTTAGTTCTTAATATCCTTTTTGAGTTAATTTTTTTATATGATGTGAGATATGGATCCAATGTAATTCTTGGAGAATTGTGTATAATTCATGTGGAGATACAGTTATCCCAACACCCTTTTCGTGAAGAGACTCTTATTTCCTTCATTGAATGGGCTAGACCCCCTTGGTTTATTTGTGAATTCTCAGTTTTATTCCATTGCTCTGTAAGTCTATTGCTATACTACTATTAGACAGTTTTGATTACTATTTTATAACATATTTTGAAATAAGGAAATAGGAGCTCTCTTTCTGTGTTCTTTTTCAAAATTGAATTTTTTAATTAGCTTCTCTTTATGCAAAAAAAAAAGAGAAACGGTTATTGGAATTTTTATAAGGATAACATTGAAATTTGGGCTACTTTGGGTAGTATTGCTCTCTTAAGATGTTGTTGTGTATCTTACAGTTAGAACCAACTCATAGCTGACCCTCATAGCAGGTTATCAGAGGCAGTTAATCACACAGGAAGAGATTGCCCATCCATCTCCCATGGTGCATCTGGTGGCCTCAACTCACATGCCTTTGCGATTGCAGCACAGCTTCTTGCCACTAGGCCACTAGGCCTTAACATATGTATGTTTTTAAAACACATGGACCACCTTAACATACTGTTCATTTTATACATAACACATATTTTATAATTCTTTTGTCATTGTTGTTACGTGTTATTGAGTTGCTTGTGACTCATAATGACCCAGTGTACATTAGTTGTGAACCCTGCCCTCTCTTGAGCCAGTCTCATATCTCCAACAGATCTAATCCCATTTCTTCACTCACTGAGTCAATCCATCTCATCCAGGGTCTTCCTTTCCTGTGCTGTCCTTAACACCTTTCCAAGCATGAAGTCCTTCTCCAAGGAATTGTTCATCTTGGCCATGTGCCCAGAGTATGTGAGACAGAGCTTCAAAACCCTTGCATCTAGGGAGCAGCCTGATTTTACCCTCTCTAGGACAGATCTGTTTGTTCTCCTGACAGTCCATGGTATATTCGATACTCTTCTCCAGCACCACAACTCAAAGGCCTCTATCATCTTCATAGTATTTATATTTTTGGAAGTTATAATTGAGGCAAATAGTATTTATATATATGATGTGTGGTTGTTGTTAGGTGCTGTCCAGTTCACTAAGAATCATAGCGACCTTACGAACAACAGATCTGAATCTTATTTTATCCTGGGCCATCTTTGTCTTATTCTCTCTTTTCAGTCAAAATCCATCTGACATCAGCATTGATATCCTTTGTACTATAGTTTCGTCTGAATCTAGTGTGGATTTCTAACAGTTCTGTGTTACTAGCCTAGACATTGTAAAATAATCTCTAGCAAGATTTTACTTGTTAATGATTTTAATGATACTGTTCAATGATCTCCACATTTTGTTGGGTCATCATTTTTTGAAATGGGAACAAATAAAAATCTCTTCCAGTCATTTGGCCAGGTAAACCGTCTTCTAAATTTCTTGACATAATGGCATAAAGTAGTGAACATATCCAGGGCTGCACATATTGAAAGGTATTCCATTAACCTGTGGCCTTCTTTCTTACCAGTCCCTTTTTAGAATAATTATTCTTCTTTCATAGCAGCATAAACATGTTCTTATAGATATCTTGTATATTTTGAAATATCATTGATTAGAATTGACCCATTTTCTGTTTTCAGTTGTTTTGTGTTTTATACTAATTTTGACCTTACATTTGTGTAGGCATATTTCTATTTGACAGTACTTACTATTTAATAGTGGTTGTGGATAGAAACCCAAGTGTCTAGGCATTTAATCCATTTGACAGAATTATACTAGCCACCTTCACCCATAAGTTGCACTTCAGCCTAGCTTCCTCCAGACACTGTTAAAAGAATGTATTATAATTGTATAAGATGATTACTGTAGAACGTGTGTGAGGACCTAAGGTGAGGAGGTGGGAGCAGATGACTGAGGATGAGAAGCAGTGTGGGAGTTGGGTTCAGGGGGGTTAATCATAGGGTTGCACCATTTGATGAGTGGAGGGATGGGTGGGTAAAGGAAAAGGAAAGATCTGATGTAAAAAAAGCAATGTATTCAGACTTTATAAGTAAACCAGTATAAAATGAAAATTTTATTTAAAAAAAATTTTTTTTAAGAGTATTTCTTAGTCAGAGGGAGCTCTGGTTGCCTAGTGGCAAGAAGGTGAGCTGCAGTCAATCTCAAAACATATGGTTTGAGGTCACCATTTCTCTGCGCTTGACAGATGGGCAGTTTCCTCCCCTCTGATTAACTGACTCTGAAAACCTGCTGGAGGGTAGGTCAGCTAATGGTTGATTTCTACTCCATGGTATACAACAACAGCAGCAGCAACAACAACATTATAGTCAGACTCATGAAGCCTAAGAGAGCTGAGATTTTTGCAGCATGTTTCATAACTGTGATAATGAAACTAAGAACATCACACAAGATTCCTGGCTCCTAGCTTTAAGCACAATTCAGAACACTTTTACAAATACATTAGAACTCTGCCAACTGTAGAGATAGTCAGATGTGATTTGACACCTGTTTTTTGCAGAAAAGTCACAGATTAGTCCCCTACTCCCATCCCTGGCTCCAGTTAAATATCCTTTTTTCTTTTATTTCCTCAATCTCTTTTCTTTTTTCATCCTCTTTTTCTCACTCACTGTTCTGCTGTAGTCTGCCTCGACAGATTTTGCATAGATTTGTTACTGATCCATTTTGATTTTTTTTTCTAAATCAAAACCATGTATTAAATGTCACCATTGGTATTTATTGAAAACTTCCAGTGAGGTATTTGGGAGAATTACCAGTGATGACACCTAGCATTACTTTTATGTCTTAAACAAAAACACAAGAAAAAGAAAACAGTAATAAAAAGAAGATGGTTTTGAAGCATTATTAAAGCTTAGGACCATGTGGAAAATGTTTACATTTTCATACTTGCTGAATATTCTTTATATCTTTAATATCTTCCCCCTCCCTTGGTTTATTTATATTGAAAATGAGTATAACATTACTAACCTTGAATAAAATAGAAGTATAGGTGGTTCTGAAGAGTCTAGATATTATTTAAACTCCATAACCATTATCTTGACAGTGAAAGTTCAGCACCTTCCCCTCATACTTCATATTCTTCAAAATTGTCAATTGAATAGAAGTTAGCAATGCAACTTCTTTTACTTTTTATTAAACATTTCTAAAAATTCTGGCATTGTGCTTGAGTCTAGACTTTGATAAGTGCTTGTCAAGAGCTCTGGTAGGGCAGTGCTTTTGAATAATAGTGGTTGGCATTTCAAAGCACAAACTATTCTGTAGGAGAAATTGTGATAGTCTCCTCCTGCAAAGAGATGTTCTCCTCTGTATTGTAGAGTTGATCTGACCTGAAATTGACTCATGGATGATGAGTGATTGGGCTTTTCCCTCGTGGCATATAGTACCGGTTCTTTGTAACCTGTGGTTGGTGGTTGTCATGAATTGAATTGTGTCTCCCCAAAATACATGAGTGATAGAATTGGAACTATATAATACCCACCTATGGTCTGATAGGGGAGCCATAGTGGCTTAGAGTTAAGGAGTTGTGCTGCAGTTTGAATCCACCAGCTACTCCTTGGTAGAATAATATAGACAGTCTTCCTGTTCAGTGTATTGCTTCTCAAAACCTGGGAGATTCTGACTTGACAGCACACAAGAGCAACACATCTCAGCAAGTGTGTATGAGAAAATCTATATAAATAAGAAATAGGCAGATTTTCTAATTTTCAAACTGTGGTACATTGTCATTTTTCAGTACCATGGAGTTAGAACCCACTTGTTACTGACTCTCCAGTAGCTTTTCAGAGGCATCACATGGGAGGAATTGCTAATCTTCCTCCCATGGAACAACTGGTGGTTTTTTGAACCATGTGCCTTTGAGTAGGTAGCACAACTCCTTACCACTAAGCCACCAGAACTGGTACATTGGAACGTAACAACAGTGGTCTGATAAACCAAGTAGTGTGGGAGGATCTTAGAACACTTGATTGTGCTTATGCGAAACCTATACTTGGACCAGGAAGTAGTCATCAGAACAGAGCAGAGAAACAAAATATGTTTAAAGACCAGGAAAGGAGTGTATCAGGGATGCATCCTGTTTCCATACTTTTAATCTTTATGCTGAAGATTATCCAAAAACTACTGGAACAGCTCATCAACAGAGAACTGTCAAAAGTGCAGGCTGTGTTTAGAAGGGGTCATGGTACTAAGGATATCATAGCTAATGATAGATGGATATTGGCTGAAAGCAGGGAATACCAGAGGAATGTCTGTCTGTGTTTCATTGGTTATACAATGGCATTTAACTGTGTGGATCACAACAAACTGTGGCTAACTCTGAGAAGAATGAGAATCCCAGAACATTTGATTGTACTACTGTGAAACCTATACTTGGACCAAGAGGCAGTTGTCAGAACAGAGCAAGGAGACAACACATGGTTCAAAATTGGGAAGGCTGTACACCAGGAATGTGTCCTATCTCCATACCTTTTCAATCTATATGCAGAACAGATTACCTGGGAGGCTAGGCTCTATGAGGAGAAATGTGGCATCAGGATTGGAGGAAGAGTCATCAACAGTGTGTATTATGCAGATGAAACAACTCTGCTTGCTGAAACTGACGAGGACCTGAAGCACTTTGCAGAAGGTCAAGGACTGGACTCTTCAATATGGATTGAAGCTCAGTATCAAGAGGTAAAAAAAAGATTCTCACCACTGAGCCAATTGGCAGCATCATGATAGATGGTGAAGAGATTAAGATTGTTCACAGCCTTAGTTTCCTTGGCTCCACAATCAACACTCTTGGCGTCAGGAGCCAGGAAATTAAGACATATTGTGATGGAAAGGTCTGCTGTCCGAGACCACCCCAAAGTAGTGAAGAGCAACAATGCCAGTCTGGAATCTAAGGTGCGCCTGATACAGGCCATGGTGTTTACGATCACTTGTTATGTGTCAGAGAGCTGGACAATGACTAGGGATGATAGAAGGCGAATTGATCCCATTGAGCTGTGGTGTTGGAGATTATTAAATAAACCATGGACTGCTAAGAGAATGAACAGGTTCATCCTGGAGAGGGTCAAACCAGGCTGCTTCTTGGAGACAAGGATTCTGAAGCTTTGTCTAACATCTTTTGGGTATGATGCAAGGAGGGACCAGTTCTTGGAGAGGGACATCATGCTTGGGAGGGTGGAGGGACAGCGCAGAAGAGGAGTACCCTTGATGAGATGGATTGATTCAGTGACTGAGTTTATGAGAGTACAGGATATAGCAGGGTTTAGGGCTGTTGTACATAGGGTCACTATGAGTTGCAGGCAACTTGATGGCACATAACAACAATAGGTGGGACAAGTCATCTGGAAAGCTGGACTTTATGAGGAGAAATGTGGCATCAGAATTGGAGGAAGACTCAACAACCTGTGATAGGCAGATGGCACAACCTTGCTTACCAAAACTGAGGAGGAACTGAATGCAGCATTTGTTGCCGAAGGACAAAGACTGTAGCCTTCAATAGAGTTTGAAGTTCAACATGAAGAAGACAGAGATTGGCTCACCAGTGGGCCAGTTGGCAGCACCATGATAGATGGAGAATAGATTAAGAGTGTTCATATGCTCAGCTCGCTTTGTTCCACATCACTCTTGGCAGCAGCAGTCAGGACATCAAAAGATCAATCTTATTGGAGAAGTCTGCAGTTAGGGACCTTTCCAAATTCCTAAAAAGCAATGGTATCCTCTAGAGACTATGATGTGCCTGACCAGGCAATTGTCTTCACAGTTACTTGCTATGTATCATAGAGCTGGACAGTGACTAAGGATGACAAAAGAAGAATCGATACCTTTGAGTTGTGATGCTGGAGAGGAATATTGAACAAACTATGGACCACCAGGAGAACAAACAGGTCTGTCTGGGAGAGGGTGAAACCAGTTTCTCCTTGGAGGCAAGGATATTGAAGCTCCATCTCACATACTTTGGACACGTGGCCAGAAGGGACTAGTCCATTGAGAAGGACATTATACTTGGAAGGGTGGAGGGATAGTGTAGGAGAAGAATGCCCTCGATGAGATAGTTGACCCAGTAACTGGAGTAATGGGAGGTAGAGGTGTCAGAGTTAGTGAGACTGGGTCAGGATAGGGCAGGGTTTAGAGCTCTTGAACATAGGCTCACTGGGTTGCCGGCAACTCAGTGGCACATAACAACAACAGGACTCCTTAATCTCATCCCAGCCCTGATTTGATCTAAGACAAGTTTCCCCTAGGGTGTGGCCTACAGCACCTTTCATTGCTTGATATGAAAAAGGGAGGAAATCAAGCCAACAACAGGGACCTAAAGTACCACCCAGAAAGAATTACTAGGAATGGAGTACATCCTTTTGGACACAGCTGCCTGTATAAAGAAGCTACTTAACACTAGAGAAAGCTAGGGTACATGGAAATCTCCATGAAACAGCTGGCTTACAGATGCTGAAGGAAACGATCTTTTCTCCAGAACCAGTTAGGATAGGATAGGGATGGGCTTTCCTTAGATGTGGTTGTGGTTAGGTGAAGTCAAGTTGACTACTACATATAGCAACCATAAGAACTATAGATCTGAACCCTACCCTACCCTACCCTCTGCCTTCTTTACCATCTCTAAAACACATGAGCACAGTGTTATAGTTACTGTGTCGTTCATTCTTACTGAGGGTGTTTTCTTACCATGACCAAACATAATGTCCTTCTCCAAGGACTAGCCCTTCCTAACAACATGCCCAAAGTATGTGAGAAAGAATTTCATCATCCTTGTCTGTAAAGAGCACCCTGGTTTCACTTTTTCCAGAACAGACTTGTTTGTTCTCTTGGCAATCCTTGAGATAGTCAGTACTCTTCTTCAACATCAAAAGTAGCTGGATTATATGAAGAAGAATGTGTCAACACGTTTGGAGGAAGACTCACCAACAATCTGCATTATGCAGATGCCACGCTTGCAGAAAGTGAGGAGGATTTGAAACACTTGCTGCAAAAGTTCAAAGACTGGAATCTGCCCTTGGATTACATCTTGAGATCAAGAAAAGAAATCTTCACCACTGGACCAATAAGCAACACATTGTGATAGATGGAGGAAAGACTGAAGTTGTCAACAACTTCATTTTGCTTGAATCCATAATCAACACTCATGATAGCAGCATTTAAGAAATCAACTGATATGTTGCATTGGGTAAATTTTCTGTCAAGGACCTTTTAAAGTGCTTGAGAACAATATTATCAGTTCAAAGACTAAGATGCTCTTGATTCAAGCCAGGGTATTTTCTGTTGCATCCTGTGCATTTGAAAGTTGGATAATGAATAAGGAAGAACAAAGAATTGATGCCTTTGAATAGTGCTCTTGACAAATATTATTGAATATACCATGTCTAGGCAAAAGAACAACCGAATCTTTCTTGGAAAAAGTACAACCAGGCTGTTGCTTAGAGGCAAGTGTTGTAAAATTTTGTCTCACAGAGTGTGGGCATATTGTGAGGAGAGGCCAGTCCTTGATAAAGGATACCAGCCTGGGAAAGGCACATGATTGGCAAAAGACAGAAAGAACCTCAGGGAGATGGATTGACATAGAATGCAGCAATGGACAGGGCAAAGATGGTGGGAATGGCATAGGATAGGGCAATTGCTTGTTTTTAATCTGTTGTTCATAGGGTCACTGTAACTTGTGATTGACTCAACACACCTAACCCAACACACCTTCTCTGTAATAGAAGAAATTTCTGCTTGCTAAAGCCATTCACTTGTGGTTTCTCTGTTAAAGCAGCACTAGATAACTAAGATAGTGGTGATACATTTCCATGGGAAAAGATCACTTAAACTTGAAAGTTTCTAAAGTCCTAGAAGAATGCCATTTAACTTTTACACACTCATCATTCTGTGTGACTGGACAGATCAAACTGTTATACAAAGACAACCTCTGTTACTAAGTTCACAGATGAAGTTTCTGAACAGAAGGTGACCCTATATTTTCTAGATGACTTATGACTTATGATGTGTTCCATGGTCTAACCTTAACTAAAATGTATAGATTAAGTGTTTGTTACACAGAAAGATGTGTTTAGTGAATGTATACTCTGTCTTCAGGCATTTGTGAATTATTTTACAAGTTTAGAACACAAGTTCGTGGTAGTAATTTGCAAATGAGCCACGTTGTTGTTCTTCGGTGCCATCGAGTCAGATACGACTCAGTGACACTATGAACAAAAGATCTAAACCTAGTCCTGTCCTGTGCCGTCCTCACACTTCCTGACACATAAGAGCCCTTTGTAGAAGTCACCTTGTCAATCTACCTGGTTGAGGGTCTTCCGTCTTCTCTCCTTGGCTGACCCTCCACCATGCCCACCATGTCCTTCTCCAAGGAGTAGCGCTTCCTAGCAATATGTCTTAAGTATGTGAGGCAAAGCCTCATCATTCTTGCCTCCAAAGAGTACTCCAGCTGCACCTTCTCTAAGACATATCTATTCATTTTCTTGGCCATGGAATGAATGTTCAGTGCTCTTCTCCAACACCACAACTCAAAGGTCATCCTTATTCATTGTCCAGGTCTCAGATGCATACCTAGTAATCAGACTATGGCCTGAAACAGATGCACCTTAGTCCTCAAACTGATATCACTTCTTCTCAATAATTTATAGAGGACTCATGCATCTAAAAAATTCTTATTGCAATCCTGAGAGTAAAGTTTTAGCCCATTTGTGGGTGAGTGAATGAAAGAAGACAGGCTAAATAACTGTGTTATGCTTACCCATCTATTAAATAATAGAATCTGAGTTTTTTATGCTTTTGTGAATTCTACCATAATTAGAATTAATTTCATTTTTATATATATACAACTTTGCAACAGTTCTGTAATCTAAATAATGCATTTATATATTTTAGTGTTCTGTAGCAGCCTATAATCCATGAGGTATAGATGCTGATATCTCATTTTAAAAATGAAGACATTTAAGCCCTCGAGAAATGCAGACTTGTCTGACCACATAAAACTCTCTAAGTGGATAGAAGGCAGGTGTGGGAGGGACGAGCAGAGAAGCAAGGGACAATGGTTCAAATCTATGGAATTTTCATTTTCTACTTAGCATACAGAGAAAGGGTACAACCCTGATGCACATACCTTCCTGATCTTAAACCAAACAGTATTCCCTTCTTCTTCTTTTTTTTTT
>NW_006399921.1:4290923-4295485 GCF_000299155.1 Elephantulus edwardii | reverse complement strand
AGAGGGGAATTTCTTCAACATAGTAAAAAGTATCTATGAAAACCCAAGAGCCAACATTGTTCTTAATGGAGAGAGGTTAAAGGCATTCCCTTTAAGTATTCCCTTCTTCTGTTCGCACAACACCCTCTTGGTACAGATTGCGTATGAGGACTGTTTCCTTTCTCCATACCTATTCAATCTGTATGCTGAGCAAACCATTCATGAAGCCAGACTTCATGAATGAAAAGGTGGGGGGGAAAAAGGAGTGTGGCATCAGGATAGGAGAAAGACTCATCAAAAACCTGTGTTATGGTAATGGCACAGCTTGGTTTGCTGGAAGAGATGAGGATATGAAATAATGAAATGCCAACCGCAGATCAAGGACTACAGCCTTCAGTATGGATTACATCTCAACATAAAAAAGACAAAGATCCTCATCACAGGCTCAACAGTCAACATTACTACAATAGATGGAGAAAAGATTGAAGCTGTCACTTGTTAACCAGATGCAGGAAGAAAGTGGGGACACGAGGAAATGAATTCTGAAAAAAAGGAAGGGTAAGGCAGAGGTCCTCTTACAGTTTAGCACTGTGAAAAGGCCCCTTTCTCAGTCTCCCTATGGTATTTATTTATTTTAAGCCAATAATAATAAAAAAATTCTATCTCATGAGGCTATATTTTCCTTATATTTAAGTGTTGCCAACATAACAACGAGTAAGCTTAATCTTTAAGACCATAGTTCAGACATGGTATCCCCTCTGGCAGGAGGCTGGGAGGAACCTTCTGTTTGCAGAGGTCACTCAGTATCTCCTCTGGGGGGCTGGGCAGAATTCTCTGTTTGCGGAGGACACTCAGTCCTGCCTGGACTCTGATCTCTGCTGTGGCCTGGCTGTCACTATGCTGAGCAACCCACAGTCAATTATTCCATTTTACTTGGATCAACAGTCAACACTCTTGGTACCAGAAGTCAGGAAATCAGGAGACTTACTGCATTTGGCAAGCCTGCAGTTAAGGACCTCTTGAAAGTGCTGAAGAGCAGGGATGTCTGTGTGAAGACCAAGGTCACCTGATTCAGGCCATCGTCTTCTCAGTCACCTGCTATGCATCAGAGATCGGGACAGTGAATAGGATGACAAAAGAAGAATTGATGCCTTTTGAGTTGTGGTGCTGGAGAAAAGCACATATGGGAATATCCTATGGACTACCAAAAGAACAAACAGATAATGTTCTAGAAAGGTAAAGCCAGAGTGCTCCTTGGAGGAGAGGATGACCAAGCTTTGTTTTTCATACTGTGCTCATATTACTAGGAAAGGGACAGCATGCTTGGAAAGATAGAGGGTCAGCAAAGCTGTGAAAGACCATCAATGAGATGGGTTGACACTGTGACTTAAGCAGTGAGCTCTAGTATCTCAGAGATGATGAGGATGGTATAGAATAGGATAGGTTTCAGAATGGCTGTTCATAGGGTCGCTGTGAGTTGTACTTAGCTCAGTAGCACCTAACAGCAAAACCAACATTTAACAGTCTAAATATTCTCCAGTTTCTACTTAGCAGATTGCTATTGATTTTAGTACTCAGCCACATGTATTGATGCTTATAGTATGGTTTACTGGGACAGACCCAATGAATTGATACTGAAGAAATAGTTACACATTCTGCTTGCCTGGGAGCTCTGGTGGTGTAGACCATAAGAAGTTGAGTGAGTAATCCAAAGGCTGCTACTCTCTGGAAATTTGAATCTAGAATTGAATGGGAGGAAGATAGGCAAGCTCCTTCTATGCAATTATAGCCTCAGCAATCCAGTGGAGGGTCAGCTATGAGTCATCTCAAACCTGACAGCAGTCTGTTTTTGAATTTTACAATGTAATAGTGGAGTTAAGACAAAAACGCAGACTCATTGCTGTTGGGTCACAACTGACTCACAACTGACCCTCTAGAGGATTTTCAGAGACTGTGAGTTGCATGGGAGGAGACTGCCTATGTTTCTCCTATGGAGCATCTGGTGGATTTTAAACTTCCTGCCTTTGGGTTGGCAGCACAGCTCCTTAACTTTCAGGCTAGAGACTAAGGTGTGCCTGATCCAGGCCATGGTATTTGCTATTAACTTGCTATGCATCAGAAAGCTGAACAGTGACTAAAGATGACAAAAGAAGAATCAATGCCTTGCAATTGTGGTTCTGGAGAAGAGTCTTGAACATACCATGGACCACCAAGAAAAGAATTAGGTCTGTCTTGGAGAGGGTGAGATCAAGTTTCTCTTTGGAGGCTAGGTTTTGAAGTTCTGTCTCACATACTTTGAGCACATAGCCAGGAGAGACTGGTTCTTGGAGAAGGATATCATGCTCAGAAGGGTGGAGGGACAGCGTAGGAAAGGAAGACTCTGGATGAGATGGATTGATAATGTAACAGTGGGGTTGGTGTGTCGGAATTAGTAAGACTGTCTCAGGACAGGGCAGAGTTCAGAGCTGCTCTACCTAGAGTCACTGTGGGTTGCAGGTGACTTGATGGTACATAACAGTAACAACAATTAATGCACCAACAGTGAAATACATCACCCCTAAAAGCAAACCCACCACCATGCACTCAGTTCCTCCTCATGGCAAGTCTCCATGGGGTTTCTGAAACTGTCAGTCTTTACAGAGGAAACTGCCTCATCTTTCTCCCACAGAGTGGCTGGTAGGTTCAAACATTTGATTAGCAGTTGTTAATTCTAAGCCCACTAAGCCACCAGGGATAATGGTATACAGATTGGGTTATTATTGACTTAACATCAGAGAAGAATGGTAATTCCAGAGCACTTAATTGTGCTTATGCAAAACCTATACATAGACCAGGAAGCAGTCCTTTGGGGAACAGCATGGTTTAAAATCAAGAAAGGTGTACATTAGGGTTATATCATTTTCCATACCTGTTTAATCTGTATGGTAATCAGATGATTCAAGAAGCTGGGCCCTCTTTTAAACAAGTTTCCTAAATTCATCCTCTTACTGTGACTTACAAGATTTCAGGCTCCTATGTAGATACAGTCAGTACCTACATTATAAACATATTTGTTCCTAATGGTGTGTGTAAGATCTTCAAGTAGCTTGCACAGATGGGTCATCTGCATACCACAGGTTATTGTTGAGCCTTCTTGTTACCATATTGTGATACCATATTTCTTAATAAAATCCAGCCCTGACGTGCTTATTGCAGAAGACCAAGGACTACAGCCTTCAATGTGGATTACATCTCAACATCAAGAAAACAATCATTTTCACCATTAGCCCAATAGGCAACACCATGGTAGTTGGAGAGAAGATTGAAGTGGTTAACAATTTCATCTTGCTTGGATTCACAATCATTAGTTGGCAAATCAGTCAAGAAATCAAGACATGTTGCTT
This sequence comes from Elephantulus edwardii, assembly GCF_000299155.1. NCBI lineage: Eukaryota > Metazoa > Chordata > Mammalia > Macroscelidea > Macroscelididae > Elephantulus > Elephantulus edwardii. Next base: position 4,292,123 of record NW_006399921.1, on the reverse strand, counting down.
TCAGAAGTCCTTCTGAGACCTCTCTAGGGTACTGAAGAGCAGCAGTGCAATTTGAAGTTCAAGATACATCTTATTTAAGCTATTCTCTTTTTCAGTTCCTTCTTACTCATCTGAAAGTTGGACACTGACTAAGGATGACAGTAGCAGAACCAATGCTTTTGACCTGCGGTGTTAGAGTACTGAATATTGCATAGACTGCCAAGGGAATGAGCAAGCATGTCTTAGAAAAAGTACATCCAGGGTGTTCCTTGGAGAGAAGGATGATGAGATTTGGTCTCACATACCTTGAGCATCTTGTTAGGAGGGGCCAGTCCTTAGAAAAGGACATCATACTTGAAAGGATGGAAGGTCAGCAAAAGAGAGGAAGACCCTCAACAAGATGGATTGACACAGTGACCACAGCAATGGACTCTAGTGTATCAGGGGGAAAAAGGATAGGGTGGGGTTCGGGTCTGCTGTTCATAGGGTCACTATGAGTTATGGTAGACTCACTGGCACCTATTAACAACAGCATGTCTTTAAGAATTTGTGGATCAGTTGGAACCAGGTATAGTTAACCTTACATTAGTATAATGATTAAAAGCTGCATTTGCAAAAAATGAAAAAGATTATGATAATTCCTTTCTAGTAGGGATTGGTTCAATAATTTCAAAGTGAAGGCATATTTACATAGCATTACTGTAAGATTTCAAAGATAGTAGTTCTCTCCTCAAAGATAACCTGCTCAAAAATAGTGGTGCCCTGATCAAAGATAGCAGCTGTCCACACTGCTTTGAATATGTGTTGCACTTTCCTCTAAGGGAATACTGCGCCTTTTCTAAATCCCCTAAGGCTAACCCATCATTTTTCCTGTTCCATGACAGATCATCAAACTGTAAAAATCCCATCCTCTTGCTGGCAGTGGATTATCAGGCTGGTAGTGTTGTCCTTAGAGAGTTGTGCTGCTAACCAAGAAGCCACTCCTGTCTAGCAGAATCCACCAGCAGTTCTGCTATAGAGAAGGATGGGCAATCTTGCAATTTACAGCCTTTCAAAACCTGCTACAGGGTCAGCTTTGATTTGGTTCCAACTCAGCAGCAGTGAATTGAGAATGAGTCCCAGAACACTTGATCGTTCTAATGCGAAACTTATACTTGGACCAGGAGGCAGTCGTCAGAACAGAGCAAGGGAACACTACATGGTTCAAAATTGGGAAGGGCG
>NW_006399921.1:4269664-4290063 GCF_000299155.1 Elephantulus edwardii | reverse complement strand
GGAGTTTAGGACTGTTGTACATAGGGTCGCTATGAGTCGCAGGCGACTCGACGGTACATAACAACAACAACAACATATATGTGAGTCCTGATAAGCTACTAGAGTTAGTATTTGGACCCTTAAAGTTAGAAAAGACTACCCAAACAAAGAATTTACAGTCATGACATTCTGTGTTAGTTAGAATTCCGCCTAGTTTTAAGTACAAGATAAAAATGAACTGTAGTAAATAAAAATATTTAACTCTTACTAAAAAGATGGAGAAATACAGTCTAGTTCTAATATGGAAGTTCTGCTCCATAAATTCAGGGACACCCCTCCCAGCAGTTTGCTCCACCATTTTTAGAGCATAGTCTAAAGTGACATCTGTTTATAGGCAAAAGAACAGAGAATGAGACTGAGGGGCAAAAGATGCATTAGCCATCTTTAATGAAGTATCCACACACATTGCCAGAAAAAACTTAATTTCTCTTCCACCAACTATAACTAGGTGATATACCCATTCATAACCACATATGGTCATGTGTGCATGCGTGTGTGTGTGATTGTAGAAGGAGAGAATGGATTTTGAGGAACATGTAACAGTCTCTCACCTAGTATATTCTCTTGTCAGTAGAATGGACAAATAGTTAATGTAGTAGTGCAAATAGTTAGTGTACTCAGCTGCAAACTAAAAATTTGGAGGGTTAGCTTCACTAAGAGACATCTCAGAAATCCTTGTGATCTCCGAAAAATCAACCATTGAAATTTACCTTGGAGGAGAGAGTTCTACTCTGACATGTGAGTTGCCCTGAGTTAGACTTGATGACAACTTCTTTTATCAGTTAAAATGCTAATTTGATTGCTCTGACATTGGAACAAGAACTGAGTGCATGTAAGAAAGAAAGAATATCTTTTTTAAAGTACTATGTTAAATAGCAGTTTCCACTTCTCAACAAGCTTTCTACTCTTGTGCTTACTATAAAAAAGTGATTAAAAGTAGATCGTTTAAAACCACTTATACTAATATACTGTGAACTTTCCATCTGCTCCTGTGGACTTTTTGTCTTATTTCTTCCCTCTTCCTTTTCTTTTTTGTTAGTGATAGTGCAATTTTTCTATTCTAGTCTCTTCATGTTCTGTCCATCTCTCTAAATCTCCCAGTAGTCTTGGTACTGTTGCCTATTAAAAACTCCAAATGTATATGCCTTGTTGAAAGGATTCAGTTCATACCATTTAGGTTATATGTCCAGTCTGTTTCCTTTTCAGTCCTTTTTGCTATTACTTATAATACAAATATTTTGCAATAGCAAAAAATCTTTTTTTTATTTTTCATTGGGAATAATTTCTTCCTCTTCTTCTAAATTTTATAGCACTTTCTGTCTGCTGTGTGCTAAACTGTACTGCCATCATTTGTCTGCATATTTAACTTCCTGAATCATAAAGTCTCACCACATTGTAACTTCTGGGGGCAGTGGCACTGTTTTATGTGTCCACAGTGCTCAGCCTGTGCCTTATAAATAATTGATCCTCATTAAATATTTCTTATGTAAGTAAATAAATAATCTTGATGATTTCTCTGTTTTTGTAGAATTTTAGGAAAGGAAGATGGATCAACCTAGTGGGAGAAGTTTTATGCAAGTATTATGTGAAAAATACAGTCCTGAGAACTTTCCTTACCGCCGTGGTCCTGGGATGGGCGTTCATGTTCTAGCCACACCTCAGGGCTCCCCTATGAAAGGTAAGAAAGAAGGAGACAGACACCATTGATTTACAAACACTTGCTTAGGAATAGGAGCCCTGTACTGGTGCAGATGCTTAATCACCATATTGTAAAAATCTAGTCTGATTTTGGTAATTGCTTATCAGGCTGAAAGATTGATGGTTTGAGCCTATTCAGAGAAGATAGGCCTGACAATTTACTTCCTAAAGGTCAAAAAAACCAAACTAAACCCATTGCCGCCGAGTCAGTTAAGACTCAGTAATCCTCCGTTGGGTTTCTAAGACTGTAAATCTTTATGGGAGGAGACGGCCCATGTTTGCAGGGTGACCTGTAGACTCGAAAGGTGAACCTTCAGTTAGCAGAATGCACAGCGCCACTAAGAACTCCTTTCCAAAGGGTCAGAGACTTGAAGATCCTATGGAACAATTCTGCTGTGTGTCTTGGAGTCCTGTGACAGAAACTAATAACAAGTGTAACATGTACGGGGCTAAATTAAAATGTTACCTTGTTTCCAAATGATTATGTTTATTTTAAGTGATAAGGTTAGTAATCTTTCCTCCATATTGTGATTTTAGTTTTTTTAAAAGAAGCAGATGCTGACGTGGTTTGTTTTCCTCCATATTGGTCAAAGGACATTTTAGAAGTATTTACAAGGCAAGGATAATATTTGAGTGATAGTACATTATAGGGAGTTCTAATGGATTATTGGTAAGAAGTTGTACTGCCATCCCAAAAGCAGGTGGTTTGAATCCACCAGTTGCATCTTGGAAAAAAGATGGGCAGTTTCTTCCCATGTGATTTACTGCCTCTGAAAACCTGCTTTAGGGATTAGGTATGAGTCCATTGCAACTTGACAGTACAAAGTAACAATAGCAACTGGTGGCCTAGTCAGTAGAAAGTTGTATGGCCAACCCAAACGCAGGAGGTTTAGATCCACCTACTCCTTCTCAGGAGAAAGAGGAGCAGTCTCCTTCCATTTGATTTATAGACTCTGAAAACCAGCTGTAGACTCAGCTCTGAGTCGATTCTGACTGGCTGGCAATGTAGAGAGTTCTTCAAAGGAAAATGGAAGGTGCAAAGCATTAAAATCTGCCCTCTGCCCTCAGGGGCCTTCTAGCCTACTTGGATTACAAAATCTTAATAGTTACAAAGTTATAGTTGTTTCTATTGAGCCAAATGAATTTTACAGAACTTGAAGAAGAAATTTAGAAGAAAGTTAATGAATAGGTTCAGAAAAGAGTTTAAAAAAGGTGAACCTTGAACTAACCCGTCACGAATATTTTAAAACAAAACAAAACAAAACAATATTGTTAGGAAAGAGAAAAGGGATTCTAGGAGAGGGATATGATAGAAGCAAAAACCTGTAACTGGAAATGCACAAAATATGGGGTGTTTTTTTGTTTGTTTGTTTGATTCCCTTTCAGTTAAGTGTTATAATTTGTAATCTTGAGAAGTAGTTCTTTGTAGATATTTGGGATTAATATTAAGGCAAAGTTTAGTTTTTGTCCTGGCCTAAAAGCATTCAGTGTTTGTTATTTTTCATATACCTATCTCATTCCTCTGTGTAACCTGAAATACAAGCAGTGCCCTTTTTTGTGATTTGTTTTCCAGAATCTATTCCCATTCTGATAACTTTGATACTGAAAGATTCAAAATGGAAAACCCATATAATTTGAGACTTAGTTAATAAAATATTTTTATAAGTCCTTTTGTTATTAAAACAAAGTGGGAAAAGAGTGGTTAGATTCTGGTTTTCTCCTTTTTCTAGGAAATAATAAGATATTTTATTAGGACATGTATGTTTGAACCAGGCAGTCATCAGTTTGATCAAGTTCAAGGAATAGTTTTAACACTGTGAAACATGCTCATTTTATCCCATTACAGTTATTTTTTAAAATAAGCTAATTTTCATGAGGGGCAGATTCTACTTGGATTGAAATAGGAGATGAGAGATGCATAAGTATGCAAAAAAGAGATACAGAATGAACATGTTAAAGTGAGGAATATTTCTTGAATAATTTGAACCTGAAGAACAGAAGTAGTTTGGTAGATAGCCTATCTAACGGTCTGTAATAATTTTTAAAGCTACTAAGGTGAAGGTAAGCATCTGAAAATTATACTTTTGAACTAAATCCTTTAAAAGACTTGTTGCCACTTAGAAGGCAGTAGCAGTCCGGACATGACTTGTCATGAGTCTGACATTCAGATGATAACATGTTGATGATAAAATAGTGTGCATCGTGTTCAAATGATGGCTCTGTTGTTGGTAATTGATAAGCAGTCTGTCAGGAGTTCAAACTTAAAAGACTGGGGTGTTAATGGTCCAGTGCTTCTGATCAACTCTGGATCATACATAGTTTTGCTGTCTTCTCCCTAGAAGTCATTACTCTTAAATCTTACTAAATCCTCAATTTTTCAGATTCTTGCATAATTCTTTAGTCTGATTTGTGTTTCTTGATGATCTCTCAGAGGTGGATATATGTAGAAAAGACTTAGGCTGATGTAGAAAGTGTCATGTTTTCCCTGATTCAGATCGCCTCAACCTCCCAAGTGTTCTGGTGTTGAACAGCTGTGGAATAACCTGTGCAGGAGATGAAAAAGAAATTGCTGCCTTCTGTGCTCATGTTTCAGAACTAGATTTATCTGACAATAAGCTTGAAGACTGGAATGAGGTAAGGTTTTTATTGTGCTATGTTTTGACGAAATGCAGTAGTAACCACTGTATTATTGTTTGTGGTGGTCTTTTGACTATGTGGATCACAACAAACTGTGGCTAACACTGAGAAGAATGGGAATCCCAGAACACTTGATAGTGCTGATACGAAACCTATACTTAGATAACCAGGAGGCAGTTGTCAGAACAGAGCAAGGAAACACTGCATGGTTCAAAATTGGAAAGGCTGTACTTCAGTGATGTGTCCTATCTCTATACCTTTTCAATCTATATACAGAACAGATTATGTGGAAGGCTGGGTTCTGTGAGGGGAAATGTGGCATCAAGATTGGAAAACGACTCATCAACACACTGCGTTACACAGATGATGCATCCCTGCTTGCTGAAACTGAGGTGGACCTGAAGCGCTTACTGCAAAAGGTCAAGGACTACATCCTTCAATCTGGATTGAAGCTCAAGATCAAGAAAACAAAGATTCTCACCACTGGGCCAATTGACAGCATCATGATAGACTATGAAGAGACTAAGATTCTTCAGTTTGCTTGGCTCCACAGTCAACAGTCTTGGTACCAGAAAAGACGAATTGTGTTGGGAAAGTCTGTTGTCAGAAACCTCTCCAGTGTACTAAAGAGCAATGATGTCAGTCTGGAAACTAAGGTGCACCCGAATGGTCTTTGCAATTAATTTTATATGTGTCAGAAATCTAGACAGTGACTAGGGATGATAGAAGAAGAATTGATGCTTTTGAGCTGTGTGGTGCTGGAGGAGAGTACTGAATATACCATGGACTGCTAGGAGAACAAACAGGTTAATCCTAAAGAGGGTTAAACCAGACTTCTTCTTGGAGGCAAGGATTCTGAAGCTTCATCTGAAATACTTTGGACATGTTACAGGAAGGACTAGTCCTTGGAGAAGGACATCATGCTTAGGAGGGTAGAGGAACAGCGCAAGAGAGAAGACCCTTGATGAGATGGATTGATTCAGTGACTGGTGTAATGGAGGTAGGTGTGTCAGAGACAATAAGATTGAGGATAGAGCAAGGTTTAGGGCTGTTGTACGTCAGGTTACTATGAGTCGCAAGTGACTTGACAACACATACATAACAACAAAATATTCTGCTAAATTCTGGTTCTCACTTGAGATTCTTATCCATTTGTCCTTTGGTGAATGACTATCACTTTGATGATTTTTTTAGTTAGCTTTATTTTTGTTAATTTGTTTTCTTCAATGCAAAAAGCATTTGAGGAACTTTATGACAGGCATCGAGAAAACTGGACAATGACTAGGGATGATAGAAGGAGAATTGATGCCTTTGAGCCGTGGTGCTGGAGAAGAGTATTGAATATACTATGGACTGCTGAGAGAACAAATAGGCTCATCCTAGAGAGGGTTAAACCAGGCTTTTAAAACTTTTTACAGTGAATTGAATTTTATTCTTTATGAAAATTATATACATTATATGCTCATTATCTACTAATACTTCAGTATTTATTATTATAAACTGACATAAAACTGAGCTTAAAATTAAGATTATAAAAATATATTCTTAATTACTGAAATTTATTAATAATATTCTAGGCTTTTATTTTTATGTTAAATCCCTGTGGTGGTTTGAGATAAATTATGTCTTCTGACATCTTTGTAACTCTTTTTTTTTCCTCTAAATTTTTTTTAAAATTTTTTTAATTATTATTTTATTATTGTGTGTGTGTGTGTGTGTGTGTGTGTGTATGTACCGTCAAATCGGATCTGACTGGTACAGGAGAAGATTGTCCCTCCTTTCCCGGCAGAACATCTGGTGGATTTGAACCGTGCGCCTCTGGGATTGTGGTGCAGCTTCTTGCCACTAGGCCACCTGAGTTCCCCTGTCTTTGTAACTCTTATCCAAATAACGGAATTTTCTCTTGTTATTATTACATTATCTACCTCATTATAATGGTAGCTGATAAAAGATATCTCTAAGAATAAGAGAAGAATAGTTCTTTCTGCTTGGCTTATTCTCCTGCTTTCATTCTGACTCTTATTTTGTAGACTATTGGGAAATTTTTTCACTGTATTGTTCTGCCTTTTGATTTATTCTGCTTCCTCAAAGATGTCTTCCACAGTGTTATTAGATTCTTGTCAGTAAATGGAACATTAAGTATGTTACTTTACTGCTCAAAACCCTTCATTGGCTTTTCAGTACCTTGAAGAAGATCTGAACTCTTTATTATGGCCCTTCATCATATGATCCTTCGTCCTTTCTAAAGCTTTGTCTTTACCTTTAGCTTTATGCTTTTATTCATCATAAGTCTTTTACTCGTTCTGAATCCACTGCCCTTCCTCCCTTGTCTGTCTGGTCACTTCTAGTCATCCTTTAAGACTTGGCACACGTGGTTATTGTTCTGTGAGACTTTCCCTAGCTGACACACAGCAGTTTTCCTACTAGAGCATGAGCCTATTCAAAATATCTATTTTGTCTTGATCACTATCACCCATCATAGTTGTTGTTGTTGTTAGGTGCTGTGAGTCAAGTAGGACTCATAGTGACCCTATGAACAACAACAACAACATAAAGAACAAAAGATCTGAAGCCTGTGCCATCCTCACGCTTTCTGACATGCTAGAGCCCACTGCAGCCGTCACTGTGTCAGTCCACCTAGTTGAGGGTTTTTGTCTCCTTCACTGACCATCATTCCCAGCATATCTTAGTACTCATTCAAGTATTTGGTAAATTTATTAATGGATAAATGGTTCTATCTTTTTTAAAATTTTTTTAATTAATTTAACAAAAGTTTACTAAAAACTTGGATTTCCTTTTATTCATTGTTGTACATTTTCTTTCCTACCACCCCTTATACCCCAGTTTGTTCTTCTCTTTAAAAAGATTCTTTTGTTGTTCCACAATTTCCATCTTCCCCTCACACCCCAGTCCAATTAGCTTTACACCTTTTATTCTGGACCATTGTCATGCAAATAATACCTAATCACATATTCCTTTTAAACAGTTCATTCCCTGCTTCTCATCTATTTTAATCCAGTGTTCATTATTTATCCCCTCTTTTTTTTTTTTTTAGTTTTCCCCTAAACCCTGTATCAGGCTTGTTTTGTTATAGTGGCATTATGCAGTATTTGTCCTTTTGCTGACTGAGATATTTCACTCAGCATAATGTGCTTCAAGGTCAGATGGTTCTATCTTAAGGACTTATCAAGGTCACTTGTTCCAACTTTCCTGGTGATCTTCAGAAACTCAGTTAATCCTTTTGGTGCTTGAATTGTATTCATCCACAAAATAGAATTCTCATAAAAATTAATCATTGATACTCTTTGTAGATACTGTATGAATTCTAACAATTTTGTTATTGAAAGAAATAAATCTATACTTTTTTTCATTTTGTGTTTATCCATTGTATAGTCTTTTGGGTTTTGGGGTTTTTTTTTAGACACTTAATTGACATTCATATTCTGTGTACAAATATAGAAAAGAGGTGAAATATTGAGAAGTCTCCTTGAAATTGCTTTTAAAACTCTTAAAATATCATTTTTATTGTTGTTATTTCACCCATTAGTTTAAAAGTAAAATGGGGAACTGTGGCTAGGCATCACTTTTTAGGGATTTAAAAAATGTATTTAACTGAGTTTCTACTATAATTAGAAGTTATTCTTTATGCTTTACAGTACAATTTTACTACATCTTTTTTTGTTCTTAAGATGTGAGGCATAAATGAGCATCATCTGTATTAATATTCAGATAGCAGAATGCTATTTGGATGGATCTTTGTGTGGAAAATTTCATTTTATTGTGACCACAGACTAAACTCCAAATCCTTACCATCAGCATCTCTTGTCTGTGAAACCATTTGATCACAGAAAAGGTCAAGCAAGAGCATATGTACAGACTGGTATAAATTCCTTGTTGGTATTTGTGGTTGTTGGTAGTTACCATCGAGTTGAGTAGGACTCATAGTGACCCTATAAACAAAAGATCTGAACCCAGGCCTGTCCTGTGCCATCCTCACACTTCCTGACACACAGAATAGCCCATTGCAGCAGTCACCATGTCAGTTCACCTGGTTGAGTGTCTTCTTCTCCATCACTGACCCTCCACCCTTTCCAACATCATGTCCCTCTCCAGGGAATAGCACTTCCTAGCAATATATCCAAAGTATGAGAGGCAAAGCCTCATCATTCTTGCCTTCAAAGAGCATTCCAGCTGCACCCTCTCCAAGACATATCTGTTCATTCCCTTGGACGTTCATGGGATGTTCAGTGCTCTTCTCCAAGACCACAGCTCAAAGGCATCAAGTCTTTTTTTTGTTCAGGTCTCAGATGCATAGCTAGTAATTGGAAAGACTATGGCCTGAATCAGAAGCACCTTAGTCCTTAAAATGACATCACTATTCCTCAATAATTTGGAACAGATTGAATAGGTACTAAGAAGGTATTCAACACTGATACACAACATACTGTTAAACAAACAGACTTCAGAGCCTTGCTGTCAAGTCATCTACAACTTAAAGAATTCTGTAGGACAGTTTAACACTGCCTAAAAGAGTTTTTGAGGCTATAAATCCTTATAGATGCACACTACCATATCTTTTCACCAGCCAAGCAGTTAGTGGGTCTCAACAGCCAATCTCAGTTAAGCACTATTTTGCTAAATTTCTTTCCTGATCATATTAATGCATTACTTGTATTGAGTGATTTCTGTGCCATTAATATAGCTGATAAATATTAAGTGTCTAGTCAGTATTAGTGAACTAATTAAGTGCTATCCTTGCTTTCATAGTATATATTTTGTTGATAAAAAGACATTCCAAAAGGTATACTAATTACTGTAGTAAGTACTGTACACGTGTGTGACATTTAACCATACTTATAATACAGTAAAGTAAGTGATAACTATTATATAATAATTCTCCATGTTTTACAAAGGAAGAGACTGAGATTTGGATGTTTTAGTAGTTGTGGTATACTGGAAAGTACAATGACACTTATTTGTAAATTCCAGATTTGTTTGGGTTTTTTTAACTGTGAAACCTTGTGATTGGTTGTTGTTGTGTACCATCAAGTCGGAACTGACCTATATCTGACTTGACCTGTAGCTGACCCTCTGGCGGGGTTTCAGAGGTTGCTAATCACGTAGCAGCTGATGGATTCAAAATGCTTGCCTTTGGGATTGCAGCACAGTTTCTTAACTCTGGGCCACCAGAGCTCCCTTTTAGGCCTCAGTCAAATTTTTTAACATCTCTGCACTTCCAGTTTTCTCATTTTTTAAAATGAAAGTAGTGTTATCTTACAAGTCATTTTGATAATTTAATGGGGAAAGTGCTAGAAGCCTCTAATACTCATTTCCCTTTCCCCTCCTTACTCAGTTGCTAGCTAAATTGTTAAATTGATGATCATGTTTTCTCCTTCATTATTTAGTTATTGATCCTTTTAGTTAAGTAAAAGTATTTTAAAGTTACAACATATCTTTGGAACTTTAGGGAGCTTTGTTAGCATAGTCCATAGGGGGTTGTACTGCTAACCCAAAGGTGGTGCTCCTCTGGCAGTTTGAATCCACCAGTGACTCCTCTACTCATGCAGTTTGTAGCCTCCGGAAACCCACTGGAGAGTCAGCTCTGAGTTGGTTCCAACTAGACAACAATGAGAGAGCAAGACAACTTGAACCAAGCTGAAACTGTTTTCAGAGTGATTATGGCTAATCAGTGAGGTTTAAGCACATGAATTGTTATTCTGTGGTCTTCAATTTAATTAGTATTAATATTGGAAGAAAAGGTGATATTCAAAGAACTTCACAGAGCTCAGTCTCAGCTCCATAGGATGCTGTTGGCAAAAATGCCATCTACATAGCTTTTCCTCATTTATCAAAGAGCACATCATCATACAGAGCAGAATCAGAAGCATTGCTAAAAGCAACATAAGGAGTCTTTCTTTTATACTATTAACAGTTCTACTATTGTTTCATAAGGAGATTATTTGCCAAAACTTTGTGGAAAGTGCTTGTGCTTCATCTACCCCATGACCAAATGGAACTCCCTAATGTAAATAGTTCTCTGTCTGGAGATCTCCTTGTTTAGGCTTTCATGAGCCTGCTTGTCACTGGAAAGCTCTGATTATGTCTGATACGCTTTTCTTTTTTTCTCCTTAGGTCAGTAAAATTGTGTCAAATGTTCCTCAGTTGGAGTTTCTAAACCTGAGTTCCAATCCTCTGAATTTGTCAGTTTTAGAAAGAACGTGTGCTGGGTCCTTCTCTGGGGTTCGCAAACTTGTCCTCAACAACAGCAAAGCTTCCTGGGAGACAGTCCACACGATACTTCAGGAGTTACCAGAGTAAGCCCAGGCAGCATGATGGAGAGGGAGCTATACTGCCTTCTGTGTTATTACATAGAATTACTGCTGATCTCCCATCTCAGAAATACTAGACCTACAAATTGAATGGAGAGTGAGGTTAGAGAAATGAAGTCATGAGAGTGATGGTGTTAGCATAATCTAGTAGCATTTCCATTGGAATACTGTTCAAGGTGTTAAATGGCACCAAGATATAGGATTTATCATCTTTTGGCCAGAAAATACCCCTGAGAAGTATTTGTCACTTCTAGATCAAACCAGCCTTTCTCCATTTTAATCTTCTGATTACCTGATTTAAAAACTTTTCCTCACTGCCTTTTTCTTTAAAAGGGGGGAAAAATAGTTATCTCTAAAATATGTTAACACTTAGGTGATTAAATGTCTAGCTGGCCTGATGAAAAAAAATGAATATTTAATACTGTTTTCAATAATTTGAGCAAAACATTTTCTTTTCATATGTTATTTAAGAATGTTTTCTACATTTTGTTTATAGCTATTGGTGCATGTGCACATACTGTTCAAAGATGATATTTTAAAAGAAATATATTAAATTCTGGATTTTTTTTAGTTAGCTTTCTTTCCCACTATCTAATTATTTAGTCTCACCTTACTTATTCTAACTTAGTTCCTCATTTTCACCCTATTAAAGAATGGTTTCTGCACTGCATGCATTGTGTAGCATGACATAAAAGAAATTTTAAATTTCAGTTCCATTTACTAACCATATAATAACTATGTTATATAACTAACCATTTATTTACCATAGCTTGCCCTTGACAAGCTACTTAACATCTTGGTGATCAATTTCTTTGTCTATAAAATGGGAGTAATTCCATCTACTTTCTAGAAAGAAAAGTGAAATATCAAAGCACCTGGCTTATATCAGGGATTTAATAATTGGTAGTTACTGTTTCCATCTAAGTGTTCATATAGCTCTGGAATTTTCTTCTGTCTCCTCTCAACTTATTCAAGTTGACCACTCCTTAAAGGTCAAGGATCCTTTTCTGATCTAACCTCAACTTCAGTTTCATTCCTATCTGAACTGCTGTAGTTAGAATTGTTGCTGTTGTTTTTATGTGCTTTTGAGTTGGAACTCAGAGCTGCCCCTCCAGTGGGTTTTCAGAGACTGTACTTTTTCACAAGAGGAGATTGCCATCTTTCCTCCACAGAGCTGCTGGTGGATTCAAACCACCTGCAGTGCAACTTCTTATCCATGTTTCCAGAGCTCCCTGTACTTACAGTTGTTGTTTACAGATAGAACCAACTCATAGCAGAACCTCCAGTGGGTTTTCAGAGGAATATGAAATCACACAGGAGGAGATTGCCCATCTTCCTCTCTTGGAGTCCTGATGAATTTGAACCACCTTCCTTTTGATTGGCAATTAATGCTGCTTACATTATCACTCAACTATTTAAGCACAAAATTAATTTTTTTTGCCCATATCATTGTCTCCTGTTATATGTATTTTTATCTTCCCAGCTATACTTTAAGGTTGAGGAAGAAATCTTTGTTTCTTCTCTAACGTCTAGCCGGGATTCTCACATAGTAGGCACTTACTTATTAAATAAATAAGAGTAAGTATTCAGTAAATTACTAAAAATAAGTACAGAGTATAAATGTAACTGCTCTAAACAATGAAATATTTCCTTTTTTCTCTGCAGTTTGGAGGAGCTCTTCCTGTGCCTTAATGACTATGAAACAGTGTCTTGTCCTTCAATTTGCTGTCATTCTCTTAAGCTACTACATATAACAGACAATAACCTCCAAGATTGGACTGAAATACGGAAGTTGGGAGCTATGTTTCCTTCCCTGGATACCCTTGTCCTGGCAAACAATCATTTGAATGCTATTGAAGAGCCCAGTGATTCATTGGCAAGATTATTTCCTAATCTACGCTCCATCAGCCTTCATAAGTCAGGTTAGTACAGGCTTGTTCTCATTCTACATGCAAATTAATCGAAGTTTATGCATGAAAGAAAATGAAAATGTATTTCTTTCAGCCATATCTCTATCTTCCTATAGGATAACTTTCCAGTGACATTATGCAAATGCCTATTGGTTAGCTAAATTTAAAGCAATTTCAAAAATAATAAGTGTATAGCATTATTTAATATTTATAATTTATGTACTAGAAGGTCCATGCTCTGAAAGGAGTAAAATGAAACTGATGAATTGGATAATAAAAGATATCATAAAAAGGTTACAAATAATTACAAGCTAGAGCAAGCATTTTTATCTGGCTTCAGGTTGAGGAATCTCAGTCTCAGCTTTTTCAAATGCTCACCTTTTTTGTAATTTCATAGGAATGAATAGTTTCAGCATATTTCTTAAAACAACTTAAAAAACCCTTCAAACTTAACTGCTGTCAAAACAAAACTGCTCATCACTGACTTCAGTGGGTTCTCAGAGTCTGTAAATCACATGGGAGAGAGTGCCCATCTTTCTCATAGCTGAACTACCTGCCTTTGGGTTGGCAACCTCTTTACTCTGTAGACCACTGAAGCAACTATAAAATAGTGATTAACCTACTGCTGAAAAACCCATAGTTTAGTTTTACTTTTGCATAAAGAAGTTATTTCACAATTTCATACCTCTTCATCTAACTTTTTTTTTCCTTTCTCAGTGAAAATGTCATTCTGAAGGGAAGAACCAGATTACTCATAAATTGTTCCTTTGCTTTTTCTTTTGCAAAAAGCTGAAAGAAATAGGAATGGGCAATGTTGTATTCTGAAATAAATGTGTTGCAAAATTGACCATCTTCTTTATTACAAGTTCTTTTTCCTATGCCAAGTATTGATTTACATGACACATTTACTCACAATCATACAGAGAGTTTCATTTTAGAACTATAAAAATCTTCCTGTATTTGATGTTCAAGGTTCACATTTTTTTTGGTGTGTTTTTGTTTTAAATAGTGTTTTGAATTGGCTTTCCTGTCCTCAGATTGAGAACAATTTGAAAGAAAGATGACATTTAGTTCTGTTAACTTTGCCCCATCTTGGACTTTGTCAGGTAAAAATTGACAAGGACAGTATCAACTCCACGTATACTTGGAGATCTTGTGGCCTGTGGGAAGTAAACTATGCTGACAGTCCAAAGACAGATGGTTTGCATCTACCACCTCTCTGTGGAAGAAAGATAGGCACTCTCCCCCTTTGTGATTTTTACAGCCTTTGAAAACCTTTTTGAAGGTTCAAGTTAGGAGTCAATTTCAGCTTGATAGTAATGAGATATATATGTATGTATGTATATATATATATTATATATATATAGAGAGAGAGAGATATGGAAAGGGAAAGGAAAGGAAAGGAGGAAATAAATATTGTTGTGCTCTTGAGTCGGAACCAACCCATAGCTCGGTTTTCAGAGGCAGTTAATCTCACAGGAGATTGCCCATCCTTCTCCCGTGGAGCAACTGGTGAGTTTGAACCAGGTGCCTTCGGGATCACAGTACAGCTTCTTGCCACTAGAGCCCCCTAAAGATAGATACAGATCTAAATCTAAGCTACATCTCTGTCTGTCTCTGTCTCTGGGAGAAGGATAGGCAGTTTCCTCCCATTCAATTTACTGCCTTGAAAACCCATTGGAAGTTCAGCTGTGAGTCCTTTTCAACTTAATGACACACAAAAACATATAATTAAGTAGTTGAATGAAATTTGTTTGGCATATCACTTTATTATGTAGTGTTAGAATATCTACTTCATATTTGAACCATAAGTTACTATTTCTTCACATAATCTTTATGGAGAATAAGTAAATGAGTAGATACTGGAAAATAAGTTTACCTCTCTCTGATCACAGGAGAATAGGAAGATTTTTATGGTATTTTACTATATTCCATCCACTTCTCCCTTGTATACAGAAAAAATTCAAGCTGTGCAGCTTTAGTGTAAGATAGTTTTTAACATTTCAGAAATTATTAATTGAAAATTTTTTGTTTATCTTCTTATTTTATACTGTTGTAGCTTTATTTACACACTGTATTTCCCAAATTAGGTTTGCATTCCTGGGAAGATATTGACAAGTTAAATTCATTCCCCAAACTCGAAGAAGTAAGATTATTAGGAATTCCTCTTCTGCAGCCATATACCACTGAGGAGCGAAGGAAGTTGGTGGTAGCCAGGTCTGTTTTCTCCAGCTTTCTTTGTGTGACATCTTATTCTTTTCTTAAAGAGCCCTGGTGATGCATTGTTTAAACACTTGGCTATAAACAAAATTGTTAACTGTTTGAAAGTTCCTCTGTAAAAGCAAGCTACTGCAAATACTACAGTTTTGGAAATGCTTTGGGGCAGTTTTGCACTATCATAAAGGGTCATTATGACTCAATAAGAATGGGCAGAAGAAGAATTGATGTCTTTTAATTGTGATGTTGGAGAATATTACTGAGACTCCCATGGAGTATCAAAAGAACAAACAAATCTATCTTGGAGGAAGTACAATCAGGGTGTTTCTTAGAGGCAAGCATGATGAAACTCTGTCTCATGTACTTTGGATGTGTTGTTAGGAGGAGGCAGACACCATGCTGGAAGAAATGGAGGTTCAGAGAAAATATGAAGACTCTTGACAAAATGGATTGACTCAGTGACTGTGACAGTGGATTTGAGCGTATCAGAGATTGTGAGGGTAGGATAGAGCCAGGCTCTGATCTGTTGTTCATAGGGTTACTATAAGTTGTCATATAACAACAGCAATAATATGACTCAGAATTGACTACACGGCAGTGTTATTACCTCCTTAAAGTAATAATACACTGAGAGGAGTTCAAGATGAGTTTATCCACATCTCTAAAAGATTGTAACTGAAAGCTTTTCAGTACTTCAAACCGGGGTTGAAAAGGAAAGTAAAATGCTAAAAAAACAAAACAGTGAAATTGAATAGACCTTCTAAGACTTCTGAAACATTTCTTCACCTCTATTTCATTTTTATACATTTTGATACTGACAGTATTTGAAGTCCCAATTGGGTCATGAAGAAAAGTAAGTGTAAATATGGAATTAGTTATGTTTCCATTCCCGTCATTCTCTCTGTTAACATAACCTGCAGCGGCAACAATACAATCAGTTTCCATTGAGTTCATTTTGATTCATAGAGACTCCTTGAACATGAGCAGAACTGTACACCATAGCATTTGAAGTGGCTGAATTTTCTGAAGCACATCAGCAGCTCGCTCTTCTGCTGTTTGCGCTTGAACTTCCAACGTCCTGGGTTTAGCCAAGTCCATTAACCATTTGCACCACCTAGGTACTCCAAAGGCAATAAACAATAAGGGTTTGCTTAGACATTGTAATGAATTAATCAGCTATAATTAATGTTATAAAACAGAGTATATGAATGATTGGCTAAAAATGCTATATGATTTATAACCTTTAACGGAAAAGTTTTTAAATAAAAAAACTACAAAACTACAGTAATAAGAAAATAAATTGTTGTTGTTATGTGCCGTCGAGTCACCCCCATAATGACCCTATGTACAGCAGCCCTATACCCTGATCAATCTTGTGCCACTCACACTGTCTCTGAGACACCTACCCTGATTACCCCAGTCACTGA
The DNA here is from genome assembly GCF_000299155.1 of Elephantulus edwardii. NCBI lineage: Eukaryota > Metazoa > Chordata > Mammalia > Macroscelidea > Macroscelididae > Elephantulus > Elephantulus edwardii. The sequence continues at coordinate 4,273,806 of NW_006399921.1, read as the reverse complement.
ATCAGTCTACTTCATAGAGGGTCTTCCTCTCCTGTGCTGTCCCTCCACCCTCCCAAGCAAGACGACCCTCTCCAAGGATTGGTCTTTCCTTGGACCATATCCGAAATATGTCAGGTGAATGAACCCTCAGAATCCTTGCCTCCAAGGAGCAGCCTGGTTAAAACCTCTCTAGGATGAACTTGTTTGTTTTCTTAGCAGTCCATGATACATTCAATACTCTTCCCCAGCAGCACAGCTCAAAGGCATCAGTTCTCCTTCTGTCATACCTAGTCATTGTCCAGCTGTCTGATGCATAGCAAGTGATTGCATAGACCGTGGTCTATATCAGGCACACCTTAGTCTCCACAGTGACATCATTGCTCTTCAGTACTTTGGAGAAGTCTCTAACAGTAGACTTTCCCATCGCGATACATCTTTTCATTTCCTGGCTGCTGGTGCCCAGACTGTTGATTGTGGAGCCAAGCAAACTAAAGCTTTTAACAGTCCCAATCTCTTCACCATCCATCATGATGCTGCCAATTGGCCCAGTGGTGAGAATCTTTGTTTTCTTGATATTGAGCCTCAGTCCATAAGAAATAAATTGTAATTACCTTTAAATGAAATTACTACTTAGTGGAAAATGTAAGGAGTCAGTATCTGTCCTTCTTGAATGTAGATTGAGTTAAGTATGGCTGTCACTCTTGTTAACTTTCTCTGCTGTTCTGGCTCAGTTTCCTCCTTCCCATAGACCACAGAAATGTCCCACAGGTGTTTAGGAGGGGTTTGGGGTTTTTTTTACAGCAATACTCTGGTAGCTGTAAGAGTCATGGGAAAGCAATTTGTTCTCTGTACTGCATGTAATAGTTTTGGAAAGGGAACAATCGATTTTCAAATTCTCTAAAGGAAGAGTGGTTCTTTAAATAGTGTACTGATAGGCTGACTATCTAATGCCTTGCAGATTTTTAATACTTAACAGTTGTTGCATACATATTAATATCTCACTGAAGAAATGTCACAATACTTGCTTCCAAGTCTTAACGCTAGACCTTTTATTTTAGTTTTGTTATATATAATTCTTTTGAAAATATTTTAATTAATTTTAAATTTAATCAAAATTTACTGACTGCTCTCTAGACTTGTGCTGTTTAGCATGGAAGTTGCTAGTCTTGTGTGACTGTTGACCACTTGAAATCTGTGCTGTAACTATAAGATGTAAGCTAGGCTTTATACATTCTGCATGAAAGATCTAATTATTTTTAATACTGATTATCTATTGAAATAACCAAATTCTGTAGAATAATATGTTTTCATAATTTAATACCACCTTTTTTACTTTTTATTTTTTTAAATAAGCTGTGCTAACATGGTGAGTTTTTACTCTAAAAGTCTGTATCATATTTTTAAAAATGAAGCTTTAGCTTTTTTTAATTCTTTCATGTCATTTTAGTTCTTGCTAGTTGTTGAACATAAAACTACTACAGCAAATGTAATCACATTGAGACCATAAGTCTATACCTCAAAAAAGTATAGTTTTTTTTCAATATCTAAATAGAAATATTTTTATGCTTTGATAATGTCTTTGTTTTTATTTTGATTTACAGATTACCATCAGTTTCCAAACTGAATGGCAGCGTAGTTACTGATGGTGAGCGAGAAGATTCTGAGAGATTTTTTATTCGTTACTATGTCGATGTTCCACAGGAAGAAGTGCCATTCAGGTAAAAATCCCTCATCAAATTGGCAAAATGCTTTAGAGAGGTTTTGAGGCGGCTTAAGAACTGGTTGTTTTAAAGTAAAATCTAATAGTTTGTTATTGGATTCTGCTTCTAGGACTTGGATAATAGGGTTTAAAAAAAAAAAAGAGAAGCAACACAAAAGCAAGCCTGTTTTATCTTGTTTTTCACGGTGTATTTCTTCCAGCCTTGCACTTAAGAATGGCTGAGTATTTGACTTCTCTCAGCACTTTCCTCTGTGTAGCACTGATACCTTCTCACTCATTCTTCAAATCAGTCTCTCTTCTTATGTACATCTACTTTTTGGCTTCTAGTAAGGTGTTCAGTTTTGGAGATCTGGAAAATGCATGATTTAGAGAATATGAGAAAATGGCTAGAAAATATGTTTTTGATAATATATTAAAGGAATCTTTCTCTCATGGAGCCATTGGTAGATTTGAACCACCAGAGAGAAACTGTCTTTACTTAGCATACATCTCTCCATGGATTAGAACACCACCAAGACCTCTCTTTTGTTGCCTAAGCATGTGTAAAATATTAGACAAATTAAGATAGGCATTTGAAAATAATCATTAAAAATTAGCTAAGTCCAGCCAGGTAGTGAGAAACTGATAATACAAAACCTTTTGGCACAACCCAGGAAAATGAGATTAAACTGTATCAAATTTGGAAGCAGAAGTGGCATGCACTTCCTAAATAACTTGCCTGTGGAAACTCTCTGAACTTTGATCATGTTGATAGTTGTAGAGGGGCTTCAGGCCTTCTGTTCATAGGGTTGCTATGAGTTGTGCTTGACTCAAAGGCGGTCAACAACAACACACAAATTATTGTGGGTTTTTTCCCCATAAAAATAATATACTATTATAACTTCTATTAGCCAATTGAACATAAAAGCTGAAGACTATGACAAGTCTAACCTTCAGCAAAAGTCTCTCAGTTTACTTAATTTTTCCAGTCTACTGCAAGAAATAATTTCTGTATAGACAGTAAATGGTTTTCTGTTCTTGATTGTAAGATTATCCTAAAGTACATTTGTCAATCTATATTTACATCTTGAATGAAAATACTATAAATCAGCCTTGATTCGGTTCAGTCAGGAAAAGAACTTGTTGGAAGGATATGAGGAAGTGGGAAAGTTGTTAGGCAGACTAGAGAACAAGAGTTAGGTAAGACATAGGGGAGGTAAGAATAGCCAGTTTTTCAATTAAGTCTGTTTCATCGATTGCTGCTGCAGCATCATCTCTAGACACTTCAAAGCCAGGTTTTACCACTGGACACTTGCACGTGCGGATTTTACTTAGATACTTTTTCCATGTAAGTGCTGAAAATAATCTCTCAGTGATCTTTGCTTCCCACTCTAAGAGGCAAAATCTTTGTGGAACCAATTGAGTCACTGTGTTCAGAACATGTTCTCACATTTGTCTCCAAAGAGATAGAGAATTTTGCTGCACGTTAGTTTCTATACCAGGAGATCGAATGTTGCTTTCCTTGATCTTGCAATCCTCCCCCAGTTAGGAAGTAGCTCAGCAAAAATAGTATCGACTATGATATTTCTGCCATTTGGACTATGAAGATGATCAGATATTCATCTTTTACTTATAGTTAAGTTTCTAAAAAAATCTATTCCATCCTTGTCTAGTCAAGTGAAGACACATTTACTTGATTCCTGAAATAAGGGAAATCTGTATTGTGTAATGTGTAGTTGACACAACTTGCTTATAGAAAATAATAAAGACTTGAAGTACTATTATAGAAGAGGAAAGACTGCAGCCTTCAAAATGGGTTACAGCTCAACATCAAGAAAAAAAAAACTCGCCTCTGGACCAAAAGGCAGCATCCTGATTGATAGAGAAGAGATTGAAGTGAGTTATTTTATCTTCCTTGCATCTATGGACAATACTCATTAAAGTAGCAGTCAAGAAATCAAAAGACATGGTGCACAAGGGAAGTTTGCTATCAAGGACTTATTCAAAGTTCTAAAGAACAGAGATGTTAGTTTCAACATTAAGGTATGATTGATCCAGCCATGGTGTTTTTCAGTTGCCTTCAATGCTACTGAATTTTGGATGATTAATAAGAATGACCAAAGAAGAATCAATGTCTTTGAATTGTGGTGTTACTAAAGAGAATATCTTATGGATTGCTGAAAGAACAAGCCAATGGGTCTTGAAGGAAGTGAAATCAGAGTGCTTGTTAGAAGCAAGGATAGTGAAACTTTATCTCACTTACTTTGGGCATATTTTCAGGATTTCATATTTCAGGCATAGTTCAGTCCTTGGAAAGAGATAACACTCTGGGAAGACCCTCTGTAAGATACACTGACACAGTGACTACCATAATGGGTTTGAGCAGCTCAGAGATCATGAGGATGATGCAGTAATTCTAGCAACCTTTTTTATTTCTGCTAACTTCTTCTTTTTTTATTATTAT
>NW_006399921.1:4245696-4266785 GCF_000299155.1 Elephantulus edwardii | reverse complement strand
TAATCACAAGATTAAATACTTGGGAATAAATTTAACCAGAAGTACAAAGGACCTTTTCCAAGAAAATTACAAAACATTACTACAAGAAACAAAAAGAGATATTTCTGCTAACTTCTTGAGAAGAAAAAAAAAGCGATAAAATTCTAGAAAAAGCAAACTGAAATATGGCAAACTTCTAGACATTTTATTCTACAGTACAACTCATATCAAATACAACATACTGCAACATATTTTCTTGTTGTTGTGTATGTCAGGTTGGAACCAACCCATAGCCAACCCTTCAGTGGGTTTTCAGAGACAGTAAATCTCATGAGAGATTACCCATCTCTTCTCCTGTGCAGCAGCCAGTGGATTTGAACCACATACCTTTGAGTTGGCAATGCAGTTCCTTATCACTAAGCCACCGGAGCTCCCTAATAAAATGAATTAATAAGCAAATACTATGAAATATAGTTGTTCAACCAATCACTCAAAATATTTATCACCCAACTCTCTTGTCTCCTGGGTGCAATATGATGAAGCACTTTAACAGATAATTGATTACATAATCCACAAATTCATACACTTAACACCTGGTAAGATTTAATCCTATTGATTTGAAAGGGTCTCTGTGAATAGTACTCAAGTTGATGGGACCTAACAACAGCAACTTTATTAATAACAACAACAACAGCAGTAGTCTCTATAAACTGCTGAACCACATTCTAAAGCTTACGATTTTTAATGGTGTCCATTTCTCTTTTATCTACTCTTTATAAAATAAGACAAAGGAAAATTCATAGACTTTAAAGATATTTATGGAACATTGTGGTTAATGTAGTTATTGATACTCTGGTTTTCTAATAATCTTGGTATTTATGACTTTCTTCTTCTTTGCCTACCCTTTTAAATTGCCTTTAACTAAGTTTGCCAGCTTAGTTGTTCAGAGTTCTTTACCTACTAAAGATAGCTAAGCCTTTTGTCTGTCACATTTGCTCTCTTGGTGCTATTACCTGTTTGTGCTTTCAATTGTCACTTGTTGTTTTGGTTTTTTTGTTTTTACCAAGAGGCCTGGGAATAACAGTAGACATCACCAAGGATGCCCTGGGTTCCATCCATAGACCCCTGTTACCCCTGTATTTTTTCTTGATAATCACCATCCGTCTTCTTCTTCTTGTTACTGCCTCCGAGTTGTTTGCGACTCTTAACGACCCTATGTACAACAGCTCTGAACCCTGCTCTATCCTGAGGCAATTATATTGTCCCTGATACACATCCCCCATTACCCCAGTTACTGAGTTATTCCATCATATTGAGGGTCTTCCTATCTTGATTAAATTCTTTTTGTTTCCATTGAGGTTAGAAACACCTCTTGCCTGGTGATTTTTTTTTTTTTAATTTTTACTTTTTCTACTAGTTTATTTACAAAATTCAAATATACATTGATGTGGCTAAGGTCAACACTTTGATTAGGCCTGATGGAGAGAAGAAGGCCTATGTTCGATTTGCTCCTGATTATGATGCTTTGGATGTTGCCAACAAAATTGGGATCATCTAAACTGAGTCCAGCGGGCTAATTCTAAATGAAATAAATTTTTCTCACCATAAAAAAAAAAATTCAAATATACATTTGGACAAATGCTTTCAATTTCCCTCACTCCCTCCATCAACTTGTACAACCCAATGACTAATCCCCACTTTCCCCTGCATATTCACATCCCCCTGCTTGCAACTTCTCCTACCCCTCCTGGATCCTTATACTCTTTCAACAATAACAATTTTATATAATATGTATCCTTATGGGACTGATTTAGTTCACTAAACATAATGCTCTCCAGTCTCTCCCAAGTTAGGTAATAACTTACAAAGTTATTGCTCCTGCATGCTCCATAGTATTCCATTGTGTGAATGTACCATAATTTCTCAATCCATTTGTTTGTGGTTGGACATTTGGGCTGCTTCCTTGTGATTTCATCCTTACCCATCCTAATTCCTCTGCTCCCACTCTTCCTCCTCTCAGTCCCCCATACATGTTGTACTAGTAATCCTTCTATTTTTACAATAATGGTCTTATGCAATATTTCTCCTTATGAGACTTGAGTGAGTTCACTCAGCTTAATGCTCTTCAATCTTTCCCAAGTTATGTAGACTTTTTAGAAATCATTGCTCCTGAGTGCTGCATAGTATTCCATTGTGTGACTAGACCACGATTTCTCAGTCCATTTAGTTGTGGTTGGACATGTGAGCTGTTTCTGTGTTCTTACAATGGTGAATAGTGCTGCTATGAACATTGGTGTACAAATCTCTGTGTCTCAGTTCTAATTTCTTTAGGGTAAATTCCTAGTAGTACAATAGCTGGGTCATAAGGAAGTTCTGTGTTCAGCTTTTTGAGGAAGTGCCAAACTGTCTTCCAGAGTGGTTATACCACTTTATAATCCCACCAACAGTGTACAGGAGTTCCCAGATCTCCTCATTCTCTCCAACATTTATTGCCTCAGCCCTGCTAAATTTTGCCACTGCTACTGGGATGAAATGGTATTTCATTGTAGTTTTGATTCACATCTCTCTTACTTCCAGTGATTTTGAGTATTTCTTCTGTTGGCCATCCAGATGTCTTACTCTGTGAAAAGTCTTTCCATTTCTTTTGCCCATTTTGTAATTGTGTTATCAGTCTTTTTCTTGTGGAGGCTCAGTAGTATTCTGTAAAATTTTGTTATGAGATCCTTGTCTGAATGGTTTTGCCAAATGTGTGTTCCCAGTCTGTAGATTTTCTTTTCACCCTGTTGGTAAAAGTATTTGATGAGCACAGAGATTTAATCTTTAGAAGGTCCCATTCATCAGTTTTATCCTTTCTAGATTGTGCATTTCTGGCTGTATTTGTCAGCCTCTTTATGCTGCAGACTTGGCCTTCTAAGCTTGGTATCAGTTTGTCTCTTAAGAACGTTATGGTTTTGGACTTTATTTACTCTCAGGTCTCTGATCCATCTTGAGTTGATTTTTTTATATGGAATGAGATGTGGATCCTGTTTCAGCTATCTGTAGGTAACAGTCCAGTTTTACCAGCACCATTTGTAAAGAGGTGTCATTACCCTTCCTGATAGGTTTTATTTCCTTATTGAATAGCAGTTGACCATAGATAGATAGGTCCGTTTTGTGGTTCTTAATTCTATTCCATTGATCTGTGTGCCTGTCATTGTATGAGTTCCATGTTGTTTTCATTATTACCACTGTATAGTAGATTTTGAGGTTAGGGAGTACTATGCTTCCCACTTCACTTTTTGTTTTTAGAAGTGCTTTACTTATTTGAGGTCTCTTTCCTATCCAAATAAATTTGACAATTTCCCTTTTGATCTCTTTGAAAATTGAATTTGGTATCTGGATTGGCATTGTGTTGAACATGTAGATTGCTTTTGGTAGAATTGTTGTTTACAAAATCTTGAGACTTCCTATCCATGAACACAGCACATTTTTCCATTTATTTAGGTCTTTTATTGTGTCTTGCAGAATTGTTCTGTATTTTCTCTGTACAGGTCCTTTGTGTCTCTAGTTAGGTTGACTCCCAAGTATCTGAATTTGTGGTTGACTATTGTAAATGTTACTGCTTTCTTGGTTTCCTTCTCTGAGTTCTCTTTGTTACTGTAGAGGAATTCCGCTGATTTTTGGATATTGATCTTGTATCCTTCCACCCTACTAGATTGGTCCACTGGCTCTAACAGTTTTTTTGTTGAGTCCTTCGTGTTCTATGTGTACGCTATCATATCATCAGCCTATAGTGACTGTTTAACCATGTCTTTGCTGATCTGGATGCCTTTTACTTCCTTTTCTTGTCATATTGTCCTAACAGGTACTTCCAATACTATATTGAATAAAAGTGGTGACAGTGAACATCATTATCTGCTGCCTGTTTGCAAGGAAAATGCTTTTAGTCTTTCTCCATTGAGAATGATAATGGCTCGTGGTTTTGCATATATACTTTTCACTATGTTGTTAATAACAAGAAAGGGTGGCAAATAAAAAGCTGAGGATTTTTATTTAAAAATGAGCTAATTATGAATTTTAAATAGTTATATGTAAATAAGAGATTAGTAAAATATTTATTTTTGCCTCTGAAATTATATGTATACTCTACCCCTAAAGTGTCAATAAATAGTAAAGAGCATAGTACATAGTAAAAGTTGAACATTTAATTATGGATAATTCATTGTTCTGTCCAGAATCACAGTTGAGCTTTACGCTCCAGGTAATATGGTGCTGTTCCTTTTCACTTTTTTCAAATTTTTATCAGTGATTGATTTTCCTGTAAATTCCAACTTGTGTAACAGTCTTCCTTCAGTTTGTTTGGTTACCTGAACTCAACTTGTTGTTCCTTTCCTTTTTTTTTTTTTGTCCTGTGTCAGTTAATCATTAAATAACTATACTTAACTTCAACATTATTTAGAGAAGTTAGCCAGAATGTGTTTGAGGACATGAATGCAGAGTTCTAATGATCGGCTGAGTGCGCTCAGTGGTATTAGAGTTACTTTTGTGTGCCATTTGGATTATTCACACACATCTGATTTCATGTGATTAATTATACTGGGAGCATGAGATTTTAAAGATTATCTAGAGATTTGCTTATTATTCTGTTTTCTTAGACCAGAATAAAATGTAGGCTCACTTTACCTGAATTAATTGAATTTGTTACGATGAATAGCATAAATTGTTTAGTTGTGTTGTGGATAGGACATTCCTAGTCAGAGCTTTGTCATTTATAGATGCTCCATTATCTTTTATTATCTTCCACTGATAGGTAGAGCAGAAGCTTAGCTGTTTAATCATGACCACTTGTGGTAATGTGGACTAACATAAAAAGCTGGCTTTATATTTCATATTTATTTGTTTGTAAAGCAAGCAAAGTTTCAAAATTTCTGTTTTCTGATTCTTGGCCCTTGGTCATCATTCTGTTTGCTTTTGCAATCAATAGATTCTTTCTTTGGAAGCTTTCATCTGTGCCTTGTCTTCTAGTGGTTTGTGCCGCAGTGGTGTGCCATTTCAGAATAAACTCAGTGTGTGCTGCAGGTGGCTGAGAAGATGTCCTCACTGGGCTGGTCATGTTTCATTTATTAAACTCTCATGTCCTTCTAGGAAATAACTCTTGTTTCTAGTTGGGTTTCAAAGGACATTTAATTCATTTTTTCAATACCTACTCTGAACCCAGAGGCACTGTGCCAGAAGTTAGAGATAACAAGACAAAAAAGTAGTATCTAGTCTCAATAAGCTTGCCATCTGGGCTAAGCTAGAGATATATTTCCTTTGTAGGCTCCTATTCATGTTCCTAACCTCTAAAAATTGAGTTATCCCTGTACATAGACCTTGAACTTCTCTTCTATATTTATACCCAAGATACTTTCATTAAGTCTTGCAGTGTTAGAGTCTTCTGTACTCCAATAGCTGCCAAATTTTACTTCCAGCTCTGATGTGTCCACGAATCCAGACTAGTACTTTCATCTTCCAGTGGTTTAGATAGCAATTTCCACCTGGACATCTAAAACCTAACTTGTCAAAAATTGAACTTTTTATCCCCACCCTTGTCATCAACTGCCAAATCTATTCTCAAAATTTTCTCCCATCTCCTTTCTTCCTGTTGCTGAGAATAAAAACCTTAGAATCATGCTTGATTTTTCTTTCCCACACTTCATATATAGTCCATATATTGTTTCTGTCAGTTCTAACTTAAAAGCAGAATCTGACTACTTCTTAACATTCACATTAGACTAAGCCTCTATCAACTCGTACCTGTCCCCCAAATCTCACCCTTCCCTTCCTGTACTGTTTCCACATAGTAGTCATTTTATAAAAGCTCAGTTTTTATAAGTATGAGTCATATAGGTCATAAGCATTCCCCCTTCTTTGAAATGTACTGAATTATCTGCTTGACTCCTTCAACATTTTATCAGAACTGTCTTGCCAAACCATATTTATCTAAAATACTTATAACTCTCTTAACTGATTTTTCTTTTTCTTGCCACATCCAAATACTTGACTTACATGTCTTGAATACTGTCTGTCCTCCTTACAGTAGACTATAAGCTCTTAAAGAGCAGGAACTATTGAATTGAAAATGCAGAAGTTGTGTTGGTAGATGTTCTGGTGTGTGAATTTTCACCCCAATGAACAAAGAAGGGGGGGAAAAGGCAAAGACTTTTCCTGTTTTGTACCTTATTACAGCCTTAGTTCTGAGAGTTACTTACAACATAGTTAAGTGTTAGTAAAATGATTAAATGTTGGCATTGTGCTGTGGAAGCACAATGAAGGAAGGGTATTTCACGTTACTAGAGGAGATGATGCTTCTTAAATAGGACTTTAGACAAAAGATCCTTAACAAGACGGATTAACACATCGATGGGCTCGATCACAGCAGTGTGTGAGGACGGCAGCCGATTGGGTGGTGTTTTGTTCTGTTGCACATAAAGCCAACCCAGTGGGACCTGATAACAACAAGAAGAACAAAAGTTCATGCAAGACCCTTCCCTTGTTCCAGCTAATTTATTTATGCCTTTTTTTAGCGACATTCACTTTTCTCATTCTCTATCCTCTCCCCTACTGTAAGTAAATAATTCTGGTGTATTAATTTTTTACATCTCTTGTATAAAAAAGGTATTTAAAAAAATAGAACTTGAGTTAATCTGATAAAGATGAAGGGGAAATACTCCTGTCCTGACAGGTAGGAGTATGTGAGAAGTGAAGACACCAAAGCATTAAATAGCTCTTAATGTGTATTAAGCTATACCTGTTTGGTGTGGCTAAGTGTAAAGTAGGGAGCTCTGGTAGCCAAGAAGGAAGGAGTTACAGTGCCAACCTAAAGATAGGTAGTTCAAATCCACCTACTGCTCTGCAGGAGAAAGATGAACAAACTCCTCCCTTGCAATTTGTAGCTTCTGAAAAACCATTGGAGGGTCACTTATGAGTTGGTTCCAACTCTGTGACACTTAACAGGTAAGTCTAAAGTAGAAGGCAGGAAGTAATAGCAGATAATACTGGTCAAGAAGGTAGGAGGTAGGGCAGACCATCAGAGACCCTGATATGATATACTGAGTGTATTTTTATCTTGGTGGCAGTGGGAAATCTTTGAAAAGTAATTGTTTCAAATGAGGAAGGTACGTGGTTAGATTATATGTAGAAAGAAAAACAGAGAGAAACCTAGAGACATCTTCAAAACAGACTTTACTCAGCATATAGCTCTCCAGCCTCTCCCAAGTTATATAGTATTTCTCAAAATCATTGCTCCTGAGTGCTGCATAGTACTCAGTTGTGTGAATGTACCTCATTTCTCAATCCATTCAGTTGTGGTTGGACATTTGGGTTGTTTCCATGTTCTGTGAGTAGGGGGAAAACCACAGGGCTGCACAGTTTTTTAGGTGGAGGGAGGGTGAGAAGGATCTGGGCGAAAAGACAAGGTAATGATGGGCAAGATCTAATGGTGATTAATTTTATAAAATATAATACATGAGAATGATTGTATGAAAAACAATGTATACAAACTTTGTAAGCAAACCAATTAAAAAAAAAAAACAAACCAAAACGGACTTCACTAAATGAGCCTATGAATATTGGAAATTATGTCTGTTTTAGACTTTACTTATTGTCTTTACACTTGTTAGAACTGAATTTTGATTTTCAGTTAGTCCTTTAAAAATCACAGTGTGAAAGTCTACATTTTCCTGATACATACAGTCTTGATTTTTTTATTTTAAGATAGATCAATTTTGGAGGAGTCCTAATGATAGCGGTGGTTAAGGGGCTTTGTTGTTAACCAGAGGTTGGTGGCTTGAACCTACCAGCCAATTTGTAGGACAAAATTGTGGCAGTTTCCTTTTGTAAAGATTTATAGCTTTAGAAATCCTAGAATGCATTTCTACTCTGTAAGGAATTGTGCTGCCAACCCAAAGGTACATGGTTTAAATCTGCCAGTTGCTCTGTGGGAGAAATATTGGCAGTGTCCTCCCATGTGATTTACTCTTGTGACAAACCTGATGGAGGGTCAGCTGTGAGTCTGTCCCAACTTGATGGTACTCAGCAACAACAGTTTCGTTCTATGGGATTGACATGACTAAGAGTTGACTCTATGGCAGAAGATTGTTTTTCACATTTTTGTTTCTCATTTAATTTTAAGTAGCACAGTGTATTTATTAAACATTGGACTAGGTAACTGAGAATTAATTGTTCAAACCCAGCAGCTATTCCACAGGAGAGAGATGAAGCTGTCAGCTTCTATAAAGATTTACAACCTTAGAAAATAAGGGTAGTTAGTTCTACTCTATCTTATAGAGTCACATGATTGATGAGTTGGTATTGACTCAAAGGCAGTGTGTTACAAATATTGAGTCTCTGGGTGACACTGATAAGTACTTGCCTAGTATTCAAGAGTCGATGCTGAGAAGTTGTGCTGCCAACTCAGAGGTATGTGGTTTGAATCTACCAGCTGCTCCATGGGAAAAAGATGAGCATTCTCCTCTTGTGTGATTTACTGCTTCTGAAAACCCAATGGGTCAGTTCTGACATGACGGTACCTAAGAACAATAATAGAGGTTCTTGGAAAGACAGTTCTTGTGATTAGCTTCTGAAAGATCAGACCCTTGAAAACCTCAGGAAGCACACAGTTTTATTCTGCACATGAGAGGTCACCATGAGTCAAAATCAACTTGACAACAACTAACAACAGTATAAATAATTACTTAGGGAGAATGAAGCGTCCACATTTATGAACCATGCATTTGTCTAGTAATTTTGTTATACTTTTTTCCACACTGTCTATATTTACTAATATTTCTCTCTTTTTTACTTTACTTCATCTCTCCATATCCTCTGATACACTGAGTGCTCCTTGGAGGCAAAGGTCATAAAGCTTCACTGCACATACTTTGGGCATGTGGCTAGGAGAGGCTATTCCCTGGAGAGGGACATCGTGCTTGGAAAGGTGGAGGGTCAGCAAAAGAGAGGAAGACTCTCAACTATATGAATTCACACAGTGATTACAGCAATGGGTTTGAGTATGTCAGAGATGATGAGGATGGCACAGGATAGGACAGAGTTCAGATCTGTTATTTATAGGATTGCTATGGGTTACACTTGATTCAATAGTACTTACAATAACAATTAATATTTAATACACAGTCCTCCTCTGTTTAGTTTTAAACACAGAGAGAGGCGGAGAAATCAACATATATATTTTGTGAGGCTCAGTACGTTCTTGTTTTTTGAGTACATTAAGTAAGCAATCCCTAAACTCTACCCTGGGAAATCCTTATTTACAGTGTAAAAGATGATACTGAGAATTCCTCAAATGCTTACTTGATTGTCAATTAGAGGTATGCTTTTTAAAATATGGGAAGTATGGTTTGGTTTGGTTTTTTTCAGTTCTTTCTTTCCTTCTTAAGACTAATGGCTTTTTCTAAATAGAGCTGATTGTATCTTCATGTTATTGTGTGAGCAGGGCAGCGGCCTGTATTTGGACACCACCTCAATGAAGGCTTATTTTGTCTTAGATGCTGGAGAAATCCTAGTGTGCTGTGTCCGTTACCTCATATTCCTTCCAGACAGAGGACCTGCTGTTGTGAAGGAACATTCCTACATTTGACATGAGTCTCCTGGGGTTCTCCATATTGCCAGGCTCCATCATCCTCTGACAAGGGCAGTGACACAGCACTACTCACATGAAGCTGTGGGTCTGATGAGAAACAAAAGGGGCATTCTCCTTGGTGCACCATTGAAAGCCTCTGAAATGTTAGCTTCCCCCTGTAGCTTACAGCTTTTGTCATTCCAATTACTTTGGACTCTATTTTGACTTCTTGCCACTTTCCCAGTCCATCAGAAGATAGGCTCCCTTCCTAATCTTGATTGGAGTTATATGTGAGAATTTGAATATATCTGCACAGGAAAGAAAGAATGAGAATTGGCCTTTCCAAACCATATTCCTGGGAGTAATTATCTTTGGTGTCTGAACTTTTGTTTTGGCCCTTTCTCATCTTTTTTTTTTTGTTTGTTTTGTTTGTTTTCTAGGATTAAAGAAAAATACTGAGAATGATAAATAATCTTGTTCATACTATCATCCTGTCTGTTAACGTTGGATATCATTCCATTTAATTTAGTACATTTCTTATGCCTTGAATAAACTTTTCTAATTTCTCTGAAAATCACTGTATATCTATATAGTGGCAAGAAACTACACTGCAATCCCGAAGACATGCAGTTAGAGACTACCAACTACTCCGCAGAAGGCTAGGCAATCTCCTCCCTTGTGATTAATTGCCTCTGAAAAGCTGAGAGAGGGTCAGCAGTGGGTCATTTCTTACTCTGGTATGCAACAACAACAAGGCAGCTAGTACATTTTATTGCTCTGGTAGCCTAGTGGTAAAGAGTTGTGCTGCCAACTCAAAGGCACACAGTTCAAATCCATCAGCTACTCTGAGGAATAAAAATGGCAGTCTCTTCCCATGCAGTTTAGAGCCTCTGAAAACCCACTCGCGTCAGCTATGAATTGGTTCTAACTCAACAGCACCTAACAACAACAAAACATTTTATTGCTATTTTAAATGTGGTTCTTTGTTCATGATTTAAGTTAATTTGACTTAGAATAATTATTTTAATTATTAGGTTCCATTGAGTCGGTTCCCATGATGAAAAACTGCCTGTTCTTGTGCCATCTTCACAATCTTGATTGTGTTTAAGCTTCTTGTTGCAGCCACCATGCCAGTACATCCCATTGAGTTTCCTCTCTTTTCACTGACCGTTTGCTGTACCATGCATAATATTTTTCTCCACAAAAATGCCCCCTCCCTATAACTTCCTGCTTTCTAATTGGTTTTTCTTTATATATAAGATTGTTATTGTTGTTATTAGGTGCTGTTGAGTACGATTCATTGCGACCCTATGAACAAAAGATCTGGACCCTGTTCTGTCTTGCACCATCCTCACACTTCCTGACACAAAAGAGCCCACTGAAGCAGTCACTGTGTCAGTCCACCTGGTTGAGGGCTTTCCTCTCTTTCACTGACCCTCCACCCTTCCCAGCATCATGTCCTTCTCCAAAGAATTACACCTCCTAGCAACATGCCCAAAGTATGTGAGGTGAAGCCTCATTATTCTTGCCTTCAGAGAGCACTCTGGCTGCGCCATCTCTAAGACATATCTGTATTTTCTCTTGGCCGTCCATAACATGTTCAGTACTCTTCTCCAACACCACACTTTAAAGGCATCAGTTCTTTTTCTGTCATCCTTGTTTATTAATCCAGTTCTCAGATGCATAACAAGTAATCAGAAAGTCTTTGGCCTGAATCAGACACACCTTAGTCCTTAAACTGATATCATTACTCCTAAATAATTTGGAGAGGTCCTTAATTGCAGATTTTCCCAGTGTAGTGCATAACCTTATTTCCTGACTGCTGGTTCCAAGGGTATTAATTGTGGATCCAAGCAAGATGAACCTGCTGACCATTTCAGTCTCCTCTCCATCCATCATGATGTTGCCTATTGGTTCAGTAGTTAGAATTTTTGTTCTCTTGACATTGAAGTCCAATCCATACCGAAGGCTGCATTCCTTCATCTTGTGCAACAACAAGTGCTTCAAGTCCTTCTCACTTTCAGCAAGCAGTGTTGTGTCATCTACATAACACAAGTTATTGATAAATCTCCCTCCAATCCTGATGCCACATTCCTCTTCTGGAGTCTAGCTTGGAGCCAAAAAGGAAGAAATTGAGAATTTTTACCAAATCCTGTAGTCCAAAATTGACTGAACATGCAATCAAGATGTGTTACTGATAATTGGTGACTAGAATGCAAAAATGGGAAACAGTGAAAAACTAATAGTAGTTGGAAGATATGGGCTTGGTTATAGAAGTGGCTGGACATAGAATGATTTAATTTTCTATTTATAATTATTTATTCATTGCAAATACCTTTTTCAAAAGACACAGTGTCTTTACTTGTGGTGGATCTCACTAGATGGGCTGCATAGGAATCAGATTGACTACATTTGTGGAAAAAATCGTTGGAGAAGCTCAATATCGGCAGTCTAAACTGTGGGTCAGATCTTCAATCGCTCATATGTAAATTCAAATTGAAGCTGAAGAAAATGAAAATAAGTCCACAGGAATCAAGATATTATCTTGAATCAATTCCATCTGAATTTCAAGACCATATTAGGAATAGGTTTGAGGCATTGAACACCAAAGACCAGATGAATTGTGGGATGATATCAAGAATATCATCTATGAAGAAAGCAAAAGGTCATTAAAAAACAGAAGAGGGGAAAAAATAGATGTCAGAAGAGACTTTAAATATTGCACTGGAGCATCAAGAAGCCAAAACTAAAGGAAAACATTTCGAAGTAAAAGAGCTGAACAGAAGATTTCAAAGGGCAGCTTGAAAGGACAAAGCCAACTATTATAATGGAATGGGCAGAGAGCTGGAACTGGAGAATAAAAAGGAAGAACTCATTCTGCATTTCTCAAGCTGAGAGAACTGAAAAACAAATTTAAGCTTTGTGTTTCAATATTGAAAGCTGCTATAGGCAATTTCTTGAATGACCCAGAAAGCATCAAAAGAAGATGGAGGGAATACACAGAATCACTGTACCAGAAAGAACTGATCAACACTGAAACATTTCAGAAAGTACATATGAACAGGGGAGCTCTGGTAGCAAGTGGCAAGACACTGAGCTGTAATCCTGAAGGCAGGCTGTATGAGTCCGTCAGCCGTTCTGTGGGAGGATGGGCAATCTCCTCTCATGCAGGTCAGCTATGGGTTAGCTCCTACTCTACAGTACACAACAACAACAACAACAACAACAACAACAGGCACCACCATATGAAGAGGAGCCAATGGTAATGAAGGAGGAAGTGAAAGCTATATTGAAGGCATTGGCAAAAAATAAGGCCCCAGGAATCAATGAGATACCGAGTGACTTGTTTCAATTAACAGATGCAGCCTTGGATGTGCAGGAAATAGATTCCAATAGCTTGGAAGAGATCCATATTTATTCCCATTCCAAAGAAAGGTGATCCAACTGAATGTGGAAACTATTGAACAATATTATTATTATCACATGCAAGCAAAATACTGTGAAAGACCATTCAAAACCAGCTAGAACAAAAGACAGGGAATTGCCAGAAGTTAAACAGGATTTAGAAGAGACCATGGCACCAGCGATTTCATTGCTGATGTCAGATGGATCCTGGCTGTAAGTAAGGAATACCAGAAGAATGTCTGTTTGTGCTTTATTGATTATGCAAAGGTATTTGTCTGTGTAGATCATATAACTAGTTGTTGCTGACATTGAGGAGAATGGGAATCCCAAAGCACTTAATTGTGCTTATGAGGAACCTGAACCTGCACCTGGAGGCTGTTGTGCGAACAAAGCAGGGGAATACTGCATGATTTACAACTGAGAAGGGAGTGCACCAGGATTGTTTTCTTTCTCCACACCTATTCATACCAATGATTTATGATGTTAGTCATGGGTTCCCTCAGTTTTTCTGATACATAAATAATAGTTTTGTGTTTTGGTTTTGGTTTTTTTTTCTTGAGGATCTAGTAGGTATCAGAGGGAACAAAACTATACCTCTTTTTGTTGGTTAGAGTCTCTAGTATTATGTTTAAAACAAATAGTAGAAAAAGGGATCTTTATTTTGTTTGTGACTTTAAATGAAATGCTGCCAAAGTTCCATTGTGAATTATTTGGATTGGAAGTATGATTTTCTGTTGTAGTTTTATTTTTTCAATTGGTTTGCTTACAAAGTTTGTATACATTGAAACACAGTATGAATGAAGAATAGTGTGAAACACCATGTTGTAGGTTTTTGATTGCTGCTTCCTGTCAAGTTAAGGCAGTACTTTTCTATTCCCATTTTTCTAAGAGTTTTTTACTCATGATTGAACATTGAGTTTTATAAGATATTCTTTCTGTATTGACTGAGATGAGCATGCTGGGTTTGTTTACTAGTTTGCTTTTTAGTGATAAATTTTAGCACGGTGTTTATCTTTGCATTCCTAGTACAAGTTCAAGTTGGTTGTGAAAAACTAAGTTTTATTAAAATGTAGGATTTAATTTTATAGTATTTGGATTGTTTGCTTCTATATTTATACGTAAAATTTGCCTGCTAATATAAATTTTCCCCCTCTATTATTATTTTCTGATTTTGTGATAAAGCTTGTATTAGCTTCACAAAATGAATTGAATTGGTAATTTTCCATTTTTCAGTTAGCAGTTTCATTTGTGTTTAAGAATTTACAGTCATTTACAGAACTTGTCAGATTTGGAGACAGATGTTTTAATGAAACATTAAAACATTGTTTTATTTAATTAAATTTTATTTTCGTTTGGACAAGAGAATACTTTCACAGAGATGCTGATTGAAATATTTTAAGAGAGTACAGACTAAAAAGTAAGTATTCCCACTCATATCCTTTGCAGTTACTACTTGGGTATTTTGGCCCCTTGATAACAACTGAAAACTAGTTTCTTATTATGGTTTCCATTGCTATTCAGTGTGTGATTTTTGTACACAAATAGTCACAAAATAATGCTCTCTATACTTTTGCATTAAACAGTAAATCTTCAATATTATTGATATGAAGGGGTCCTTGTTACTAAAAATGACTATATCTGTATTTGTCTACTTTCTTATTCCACATTTGTGCTTCTCTCTTCTTGGTCAGTTCTGCTAAATTATTGTCTTTTATTAGCGTGCATTGTTAGAAATTAGATTTATTTAGGTATAATTTTAACAATAAATTTTTTAAATATGCATTTATTTTAGTTTTGCCAAACACTGTAGTCTTGTATTCACTAGTACATTCAAGATACTGAACAGTATAATCACTCCCAGAATTTCTTCTCAGCACCTTCAGCCTCTGGCAAACAGTCATCTGTTTTTTTAATCCCTATGGTTTTAATTTTTTGTCAATGTCGTATACATGGAATCATACAATAGGTAGTCTTTTTATTTAATTGAACTTTTTTTGAGGTAGTTGTTGATTCACATTCAGTTGTAAAAAGTTAAAAAGTGAGATTCCCATGTGTCCTCTAACGGTAACGTAATGGAAAAATATGGAACAATATCACAACCAAGATACTGACACTGATACTGTCCACTGATCTTACTTGAGTTTCCCCAGTCTTGCTTGTATTCAGTTATGTTTGTGTTTGTAATTTTTGTTGTTTTTGTTGTTAGGTACTGTCAAGTAGGAACTGACTCATAGTTGACCCTCAAGTGAGTTTTGTACCAGAGGGGATTGCCCATCTTTCTCCTATAGAACAGCTGGTAGATTTGAACCAACTGTCTTTGAGTTGTTAGTGAAACTCATTACCACTAAGCCACTAGAGCAGGTGAGGGTAGGTTATGAAAGTATCCCTATAAGAGTCTGTTAGATTCACCACAGCAAGATAAAGGTAAACAACCCAACTGTAAAATGGGCACAGGATATGAACAGACACTTCACCAAAGAATACATTCAGATGACAAACAAGCACATTAAAAATGTTCAAAATACCTAACTCTAAGACAGATGCAAATCAAAACAACTATGAGATATCATCTCACCCCAGTCAGAATAGCAAAATTTAACAGAACAGCAAACAGCAAATGCTGGTGAGGTTGTGGAGAAACTGAAACCCTTATTCACTGTTGGTGGGAATGTAAAATGGTGCAGCCACTATGGAAGGCTGTATGGCACTTTCTCAAAAATTTGCAAATAGAAATACCATTTGGCTTAGCAATTCCACTACTGGGAATATACCCCAAAGAAACCATAACTGCCACCCAAGCTGGTATATGCACACCCATGTTTATTGTGGCTTTGTTCGCAGTAGCAAAGCATTGGAAACAACCTAAGTGTCCATCAACAAACGAATGGATAGAGAAGATGTGGTATATTCACACAATGGAATACTATGCTGCACTGAAAAACAAGGAACCCATGAAATATTATACAAAATGGGTTAGCCTGGAGGACATTATGCTGTGTGAAATATCTCAGTCACAAAAGGGCATATACTGCATAGTGCCACTGTTACAAAACTGACATCGGGGTTGGGGGGAGACTGAGAAAGATGGGATAAATTATGTATTCTACATTGAAACAGATGAGGGAGAGAACCATTTAAAAGGGATATACGATTAGGTATTATTGTCATGACAGGAGTCCAGAATGAAGGCTGCATAGGGGAGTGGACCTGGGGGGACAGATTGTGTAACAATGAAAGAATTTTTTTTTGTTTTTGGGGTTTTTTTTACTTTTTCAAAGAGAAGAGCGAACTGGAGGGGAAGGGTGGGCAGGGAGAAAAGTCAATAGTGAATGAATGGAAATCCAGAGTCTCTGTAAACTTTCATTAAAATTAGTAATTAAAAAAGTAAAAAAAAGAAGAGTGTGTTAGGTTGGCCTTTTATAGGTAGCTATACTCATCTTTCTTCTCATTCTTCCACCTCATTTTCTATCCTTTAGACAACTAATCATTATTTCTAAAATGTTACCATTTTTAAAATGTCCTTTATATGAAATCATACAGTATATATTTTTATTTGGAGTTGGTTCTTTTCATTCAGCATAATTCCCTGGATAGTCATCTGTATTGCTGTGTTTATAAGCAGTCCATTCTTTTTTCTTACTCAGTAATATTCAATGGTATGATTGTACCACAGGTTTAGTTTCTTGTTTGTTTTTAATCTGCTGAAGGATATCTGGACTGATTACAAATTCTTTAACATTCATGTTAATAATTTTATGTGAAGTGCTCTCATTTCTGTGGGTTAGATGCTCTAACAACATAAAGATGGAGAAAATATTGTAATTGCCAGTGGCTTCACTTATGTGGATCCACAGTCAACAACCTTGGCACCAGCAGTCAAGAAATCAACAGATGTTTTGCATTGGGAAAATCTGCTGTCAGGATCCTCTCCAAAATACTGAGAAGCAGTGATATCAATTTGAAGACTTAAGTTGTGCCTAATTCAGACCATGGTCTTTTCAAACACTTGCTGTGCATCTGGGAACTGGACAATGAATGAGGATGACACAAGAAAAAAAAAAATCAATGCTTTTGAGTTGGATAACAATACTGAATATACCATGGTCTGCCAAAAGATCAAACAGATATGTCTTGGAGAAGGTGCAGCCAAAGTGTTCCTCAGAGGCAAGGATGATAAAACTTCATCTCACATACTTGGAGCATATTTCTAGTAGGGGCTATTACTTGGAAAGGGACATCATGCTAGGAAAAAGTGGAAGGTCAGAGAAAGAAGATGGCCCTCAACAAGATGAACTGACTCAGTGACTGCACAATGGGCTCAAGTATGTTCGAGATAATGAGAACGGCATAGGAAAGGGCAGGGTTTGGAACTGTCACTCATAGGGTTGCTCTGAGTCGTACTCAAGTCAAAGACATATACAATGTGATAACTGCATGTATTTTTCCTATTCTGTCTTAAAATTTTTATAAGACTTGAATTTAAGTAATGAGCTAAAATGAAGATAATTCTGTAACTAGCTGTAATTTGAAACTGCATGAGAAGTTCCAAGTTCAGCTTGAGATACTTGCCCTGTGTGAGATATGAGACTAAATAATTCTATACCCTCTGCTTTGAAGTTTATTTCTACTCACAGTGACCCTCTAGGTTAGAGTAGAATGCACAATAGGATGACCATTGAAGCTCTTTATAGAAGCAGATGACCACATCTTTCTCCTACAGGATGCCTTATCTTGTTAGGTGTCATCTTGGTGAAGGTGCAGCCAGAGTTCTTCTTGGAGGCAAAGATGATGAAGCTTCATCTCCCACAGGATAGCTAGTTAGTTTTGACTACCATCATTTCATTTGGCAAGCTAACACTTACTCCATCATGCCACTGCTGTAGTTAGATGCGATCAAGTTGGTTGCTCCAGCTCAAAAAGGGCTCTTAAGTACCACAGGTCAAAACCATCTTGCCTGATCCTTTGCCAGCCTCACACTCTCTGCTGTGCTTCAGCCCATTATTTCACTTACTATGTCAAGCCATCCTGTTGAAGATACTCCTTTCCTCCTTCAATAAATAAATAAAAACTCATTGCCATTGATTGAGTCAGAAATCCCATAGTTCATTCCAGTGAGTTTCTCAGGCTCTGAATTACACTGGAAGAGATGCCTGTCTTCTCAGAGCTTCTGGCGAATTTGAACCACCAGAGAGACATGGCCTTGGGTGGGCAACACAGCTCTCCTAACTGAACCTGTGTTGTTCCTGGTAGTGTTGTTATGTGCCATCAGATTGCCTGTGACTCACAGCGACTCTGTAAAATACCTCTTAAATCTGATCAATCCTGAGCCAGTCTCACTGCTTCCAACACACCTACCCCTGTTATCCCAGTTACTATGTCAATCCATTTCATCTGGGGTAATCTCCTGTGCTGGCTTTCCACACTTCCAACCATGATGTCCTTCTCCAGGAACTGGTCCCTCCTGAACATATGCCCAAAGTGAGACAGAGTTTCAAAATCCTTGCCTCCAAGGAGCAGCCTGGTTTCACTCTTTCCGGGATAAACCTGTTTGTTCACTTGACAATCTGTGGTATGTTTGGTATTCTTCTCCAGCACCACAGCTCAAAGCATCAGTTAGTTCTTCTGTCATCTTTGGTCATTGTTCAGCTCTTTGATGCATAGCAAGTAATTATGAAGACCATGGCCTGAATCACACGTATCTTAGTCTCCAGACTGACCTCATTGCTCTTCAGCCCTTTTGAGAGGTCCCTGACAGCAGACTTCCCTAGAGCAATTGATCTTTTGAGTTTTTGACTGTCAATGCCAAGAGTATCGATTGTGGAGCTAAGCAAACTGAAATTGTCAATAACCTCAATCTCTTTGTCATCTATCATGATGCTGCCAATTGGGCCAGTGGTGTGACTCTTACTCTTCTTGATGTTGAGCTTCAATACATACTAAAGACTACAGTCTTTGACCTTCCTCAGGTCAAATTCTTCTTCAGCAAATTCTTCAGGTCCTACTCAGTTCCTGCAAGTAAGGTTGTGTCATCTGCATAACATAGGTTGTTGATGAGTCTTCCTCCAATCCTGATGCTACATTCCTCCTCATAAAGTCCAGCATCCTGAATTACTTCTTCCATACGTAGATTGGTATGGTGTTATGTACCCCTAAATCAGAACCGACCCATAAATGACCCTCCAGTGATTTTTTCAGAGGCTGTAAACTGTGAAAGGAGATTACCTATCTTTCTCCCATGAACTAAATCTTTAGGTACAGGAAAATACAAAAGCTTAAGGAAGACATATGGGAAACATTTGTGGCTTAAGCCAAGTATATGGATGAGATCTGTGATGGAAGAGATTCCAGGAATAAATTTTAAAGATTGCCAAATATGGTTGGTAAAAAGAGGAAGAGAGATTTAAAAGGAGCATTTGAAATGTAGGAACACCAGGATGATATCACAGAAAGAGAGTTATTGGAATGATACTCAGAGTTACAAGAAACTATAAGACTGTAAGAACTGGAGGAAAAGAGACAATCTGAACGTAAGATCTGAGTTCTGTTTTCCACCTTCCTGCTCTCCATTCTCCAACTGTGATAATTTGTGTTACATCACAGGGCTTCAGCTGTTATATCTGTGAAATATGTAATAGATTGATCTCAAAAGTGTTTAACATACGATGTTTATGTGTTTTGATAGAATTTTGGTGACCTTGAGAGAACTGTTTCAGTAAAAGAGTGTAAAAACCTTGTTGCAGAATGTTGAGGAAATTTCTTTGCTATGGCATAAGAGAGCCCTGGTGCCCCAGCCTGTAGGGGGCATCCTGCTAACCCAAAGGCTGCACTTCTCTGGTGATTTTAATTCAGCAGTGATTCCAGGGGTATGATTAATAACTTCCCAAAAACCCACTAAAGGGTCAGCTAATGAGATGCTGTGATTTGATACTACATCAAACAGAGAAAGTAACTCTAGCAAAAGAGTTTAGAAAGTTATCAGAAGATATGTGGAATATACATTTTAATTCCTTATACTGTTTTGAGAAACAACATTTTAATAAATATGTTCTAGAAATGTACTTGTTCTTTAGTCGGCCAAGTGGACCAGCAGATATTTTTTTGTGTTGTATTTGTTACATAACTTAAACTGGGTTTCTTTTGGAATATGAAACTTTTAGGCAGTCCTTAAATGACAAACAAGTTCTGTTCCTAAATCTGTTTTTAAATCAGATCTGTACATAACTTGAGACAGTTTAACTTGTCTTAGTATATAATATTGTTAACACTTCCAGGTTACAAAAACATATAGTACTAATATACTAATAATGTTTTTATATACATCACAAAATAGAGCCCATTTGTTTTTATGAACCTTTGTATATGCATGGCTTTTTAATATAATGGGTTTTGTAGAAGTTGTTTCTTAACAAAAGTAGGTTAAGTCAAACATCATAACCCAAGGACTGTATTTAAAGACTGATTCTGCGTGTGTCTGTATTTTGGAATCAAGACTAACAAGATTGATAGTTTAAGATTACTGCTGTGTGTGCCATGAATACATCTTTAGAGATCTTTAAGGACTGGAAGACACCTCTGTGATAGTCGTGATAACAATATGTACCTACAAAAGCCAGAAATCCCATGATTTCTTTCTAGGCTCCTTGAGAAGATGAACTGCTACTTTGATAAAGATTTAGAGGCATAAAGTCCAAATGTGTTTACTCACTGCCACTGACAGAAAGCCTCTGGTCCTAGTCAGACTTTAATTTTCCTGTTTATTAAAAGTTATGTAGTATTTGTATTGTACTATTAGGATACTTTTTAAAACTTATTCAGAGTTGAGAATGGTACAAATGAGTTGACTTTTTTTCTGTATCCATCCTTGAATTTTTAGGGTTTGTCTTGGATTTATTCTCAGACTAAAATTTAGGACAAAAACCCAAAGTTTTTTTCAGGTAGTGTGCAAGATTTTCATGTATTCTGCAGTCATAGATTTATAACTGAATTTTGATTAAAGAATCACAACAGTCAGGTGCCTTGAAAATAAAGAGTGAGAACAGTGTCTTAGTCACCTAATGCCACTATGACAAATACCACATATATCCACATTGTTGTTGTTGTTGTTGTT
>NW_006399921.1:4230771-4244181 GCF_000299155.1 Elephantulus edwardii | reverse complement strand
CACCATAGGCTTTTGCTCATATGTCATTTCATGAAATTCTTCTGTGTCAGCCAATTCCTTCTGATACAGTGACTCTGTGTTTTCCTTCCATCTTCTCTTGATACTTCCTGGATCATTTAATATTCTGCCCAAAGTATTCTTAAGTATTGCCACCCGTGGCTTGAATTTGTTTTTCAGCTCCTTCAGCTTAAGAAACGCTAAGCGAGTTCGGCCCTTTTGTATCCACATAGCTATAAAAAAAGGAATTCTTTTCTCACTTGTTAAGAGACTTAAATTTTAATTCAGGTGCCAGCCCTAGGGAAAAGCTTACTTTCTCTCCCAACTCTGAGCAAAGACTCTTGTCTCTTTGGGCTTCTTCTCCTGGGTGATCTTTACGTCGTTTGGCTCTCTTCCTCAGCCTTGCAAAAGAGATTAACTCAAGATACACCCTATAATAACTATGCTTCATTAGCATAAAAAATTTTTTCCCAAATGAAATTATAGCCACAGTCATAGAAGTTAAGATATAAAGTATATTTTTAGGAGATAAAACATACAAGTAAAATCTTACTGAAGATTATTTAGAAACAGCTGGAACTGTCAAAGAACATTCAGGCAGCTGCCGGAAATTGAATTCGCATTCAGGAAAGGCTATACAATGAGGGATATCATTGTTTTTAATACTGTCCCTGAGTTATCAGATGCTTTTGGCTGAATTTAGAGAATAATAGAAATAGGTTTACTCGTGTTTTATTGACTTTCCAAAGGCATTAAGTATGTGGATCATAATAAGTTATGGTTAACATTGTGAAGAATGAGAATTCTGGAGCACTTAATTGTGCTTGTGTGAAACCTGTACGTAGACCATGAGCCAGTTGTTCAGCCAGAATGAGGGGATACTACATAGTTTAAAATAATGAGAAATATATGTCAAGATCATGTCCTTTCTCCATACTTGCTCAACATGAATGCTGAGCAAATAATTTTAAAAGCTATTTTATATGAAAAAGAATATTACCTCAGAATTGGAGGGAGACTTATCAAAAGCCTGTGTTATGCAGATGGCATAACCTTGCTTGTGGAAAGTGACGAAGACAGAAAACTTTGAATGAAGATGATCAAAGATATATAACCTTCGATGTAGATTACATCTCAACACTAAGAAAACAGTAATCCTCATCACTGGATCAAAAGACAGCATTATGATGTTGTTGTTGTTGTTATGTGCTGTCGAGTCACTTGCGACTCATAGCAACCCTATGTACAACAGCCCTAAACTCTGCCCTGTCCTGTGCCAATCGCACCGTCTCCGATACACCCATCCCGATTACCCCAGTCACTGAATCAATCCACCTCATAGAGGGCCTTCCCCTCCTACACTGTCCCTCCCCCCTCCCAAGCATGATGTCCTTCTCCAAGGACTGGTCTCTCCTTACAACATGTCCGAAGTATGTTAGACGGAGCCTCAGAATCCTTGCCTCCAATGAGCCGCCCGGTTTAACTCTTTCCAGGATGAATCTGTTTGTTTTCCTAGCAGTCCATGTACCCCCAATACTCTTCTCTAGCACCAAAGTTCAAATAATAAGCATTATGATAGATGGAGAAAAAAGTGGAGTTGTCACTAATTTCATTTCACTTGGATCCACAGTTAACACTTAGGGTAACAGCAGTCAAGAAATTAAAAGATGTGGTGCATTGGGAAAATCTGTTGTTAGGAACTTCCTTAAAGTGCTGAAGGGCAGTGGTTGGTTTAAAGGCTTAAGCTGTGCCTAATCCATACCATGGTATTTCCAGTTGCTTCCTGTATACCTGATAGTTGAACAATGAATAAGGAAGGTGGAAGAATTATTGCTGCTTTACACTGCAGTGCTGGCAAAGAGTATTGACTAGTCCCTAGACTGCCAAAAGAACAAATATGCCTACCTTGGAGGAAGTGTATCCAAGGTGCTACTTAGAGGCATGGTTGGTGAAACTTCATCTTACATGCTTTAGGCATATTATCAAGAGGGGTCATTTCATGGAAGAAGTCAGCATGATGGGAAAAATAGAGGAACAGCAAATGAGAGTAAGATTATCAACAAGGATTAACAAGGTGTGACTGAAGCAATGAGCTTGAGGATGGCAGAGATTGGGAAGATGGTGCAAGATAGGACAGTACACTAACAATGGCCACATCCAGTCCATACCAAATAGACAGTAAGGAACAGAGATAAACCATGAATTACTACAGTCCAGTTGTTTACCAACCTAGGCAGATATAATTTGGTCCAGAAACTACTTGGGTGTGAAGATTTGCTTTGGAAGACAACTACCTGGCCAAACAGCTGGAAGCAATCCATACTTGCTCCCATTCCCAAAAAGGTGATCAGAAAGAATGGGGAAGTTACTAAACAATATCATTAATAGCACATGCAAGTAAAATTTTGCTGAAGATCATTCAAAAGCAACTAAGGCAGAGAATTGCCAGAAATTCTCTAAATTCAGACTGGATTTAAAAGTAGCCTTAGCACCAGGGATATCATTGCTGATGTTAGATGCATCTTGGCTGAAGGCAAGAGAATACCAGAAGAATGTCTAGTTGTATTTTATCACCTATGAAGAGGCATTTGACTGTGTGGATCATAACAAATTATGGCTAACAATGAGAAGAATCTGAAACACTGCATGTTTTAAAATCAGGAAAGGTTTGCTTCAGGGCTATGTCCTTTCTCCAGATTTGATCAATCTGTATGTTGTTGCTGTTATTGTTGTTGTTATGTGCCATCGAATTGCCTGTAACCCACAGTGACCTTATACATAGCAGCTCTGAGCCCTGCCCTGTCCAGAGCCAGTCTCACGAATTCCGACACACCATCCACCATTGCCCCAGAAACTGTGTCAATCCATCTCATCCAGGGTCTTCCTCTTCTGCTCTGTCCCTCCACCCTTCCAAGCATGATGTCCTCCTGTCCAGTCTCTCCTGTCCAAAGTATGTAAGATGGAGCTTCAAAATCCTAGTCTTGGGGAGGGGTGGGCAGGGAGAAAAGTGCGGCAATGAATGAATGGAAGTCCAAAACCTCTGTAAATGTCTATTAAAATGAATAAAATAAAAAAACCCTAGTCTCCAAGGAGAAACTTAGTTTCACCCTCTCCAAGACAGACCTAATTGTTTCCTTGGTGGGCCTTGGTATGTTCAATACTCTTCTCCAGCACCACAACTCAAAGTCATTGATTCTTCTTTTGTCATCCTTAGTCACTGTCCAGCTTTCTTGCATAGCAAGTATATAGAACAAAATAATTTGAGTAGCTGGGCTATATGAAGAAGAATGTGGCATTAGGACCACAGGAAGACTTATCAACAGCCTGTGTTATGCAAATGACACAACTTTGCTGAAAGGAGACTTGAAACATTTTTTGCAGATGATTATAGACTTCCATATAAGTTGTAATATAATACCAAGAAAACAAAAATCCTCACTATAGAATATAAATTGAGAAAAATTCTCATTACCTTTTAAGACTATAACTTGGTTTTGAATTGCATCTTTCTTACTGCCAGTGATTTGGAGCATTTCTGCATATGTCTGTTGGCCATTTGACTGTCTCCCTCTGTCAGAGTTTTTCCATGTCTTTTGCCCATTTTGTAATTGAGTTATCAGATTTTTTCTTGTGGAGGCCCAGGAGTATTCTATAAACTTTCATTATGACTCTTGTCTAAGAGGGTATTGCCAAATGTTTGTTCTCAGTCAGTAGATTTCTTTTTACCCTGTTGGGAAAAGTTTTTGATGAACACAGGGATTTAATCTTTAGAAGATCCCATTCATCAATTTTATCCTCTTCATATTGTACATTTGTCTTTAAACCAAAATGAGATACCATCTCACTCCCAGCAGTGGCAAAGTTTAATGGGACAGCAAGTAATAAATGTTGGAGAGCGTGTGGTGAGATAGGAACTCTGTTACATTGTTGGTGGGGTTGTACAGTGGTACAACCACTGTGGAAGGCAGTTTGGTGGCTTCCTCAAAAAGCTGAACATAGAAATTCCATATGACCCAGCTATTCCATTGCTTGGAATATACTCCAAGAAAATGAGACTGAGGCTCAAACGGAAACTTGTACACCAGTGTTCATAGCAACATTCTTCACCATCACAGGAACATGGAAACAGCCCAGATGTCCAACCACAAATCAATGAATTGAGAAATTGTGTACATTCATTCATACAATGGACTACTACACAGCATCCAAGAACAATTATTTTGTAGATTACTACCTAGCTTGGGATGGACTGGAGAACATTATGCTAAGTGAACTAACTTAGTCCCACAAGGACAAATACTGTATTAAACCATTATTGTAGAATGAGTATGAGCATCCAAGGCTGGGGTGAGGGTGGAAATAGAGGGTAAGGATGGGTAGGGTGTTAATCATAGGGTTGCACAATTTGATGCATGGGTGGGGTGAAGAAAATGGAAGGATCTTTTGTGGAAAAACAGTTGTATTAAAACTTTTTAAATAAACCAGAATAAAATTTTTTTAAAAAGACTATAACTTGGAAAAGTCTTTGGAACTCATGCTCAGAAAATTCAGAAATACACTTTTCATAGACTACATAGTTTAGATTTTTTGAACAGTGAACTAAACTGCAACACTCAGAAGAAAGTGACTTCTAAAATGTAAAAGGTGTTTTATCAAATGTTTTTTAAATATTAACTGATTGACCTTGTTTGAAAAGAATCCAAAATAATAAATTTGAGAATAAACAGATTGCATTGAATGATTTTTATGTTTTTTATAAGAATATACCCAGTGTATAATAAATAACAACTCTAATGCTTTTTCATCCTGTGCATATAATGAAGAGTATATATGTGTACTCTCATATGAGAGAGTACTGGCCTTTGATTAATAATAGCCATCTAAGGGGAGCTCTGGTGGCCTAGTGGTAAGGAGCTGCAACTACAATCCCACAGGTGCACGGTTCAAATCCATCCGATGCTCTGCTGGAGAAGGAGGGACAATCTCCTCCTGTACCAGTCAGATCTGATTTGACGGTACACTCACACAAAAATAATAAAATAAAAAAAAATAATAGCCATCTAATACTGAGAAAAATGTTGATTTAAAGATTTTTAAATAGTAGAAAAGGAGAAGCAGAAAAAAAAAATAACGGTGGTGGCATGAAATAAGGTTGGAGAGTTATGCAGAAGCCAGATTATGAAGGGCCTTATATCACTTTATTAATTTCCTATCTGCACTGTAACAAACTACCACAAATTTAGTGCCTTAAAACAACAGCTGTCTCACAGTGTCTGTGAGTCAGAGTCTGGGCACAGCATAATTCAGCTGGGTTCTCTGCTTAGAGTCTCACATGGCTGAAACCAACGTGTGGCCAGGGCTGAGTGCCTTGTTGTAGAAGGTTCTGGAAGAGAATCCCCTTGTGAATTCATTCAAGGTGACTGCACAATTAATTCTATTCCTCTTTGTACTTTTCTTGTGGCCACTTCCACCTTTAAACTATGGAGCAATAAATCCTTCTTTTAGGAATCTCTGATTTCCTTTTATGCCTCTGGCTGGAGAAACTCTACTTTTAATTGTTTCAATTAGGGTCACCCAGATAATCCCCCTATTTTAAGGATCACTGTGTCATTTAAGGTAATCAAGAGTAGTAAGAAGGTTATGAAATCCAAATTCTACCTACTACAATTTTATTAAAGAGTTATGACTTTGCTGTAATGGGTTTTGTGTGATTCTAAGTAGGAAATTGATGTGGTCGAATCTGTATAAAATCACTTTGACTGTAAAATAGGAAAAAAGATGTCTTGGGGCCACCCTGAAAACATGATAAACCAATCAAGAGAGTTTTATTTGGAATTCAGATACAGATAACAGCAGCCACTCTTAACTGTTTTAAGATTAAAGCTCTTTAATACAGAGAATTAATTACTTTGAAAGGACTAGAGGAGCAGACTTTGGCCACCCCCCTGGGATTGCCTCTGCCAGATCCTAAGGAAAGGATCAGGAAGCCGCTATCCCTAGGGCTGAATCACACACATCACGTTAGCCATAATCTATAGATCAGCAGGCTGCTGCCTGCACTGCTCGCTCCAGAAACATACTGCCTGAATTACAATCCATAATTAGGAAGTCTCTCCTCAAATTATTCCCTCATCATGTCTGCTAGATCAACTCTCTCTTTTCCAGGTCTGATTGAATGTGATTAATAGAAATTAAGTCTTTTCTGCAAGAGAGTCAGGAGAATGTAGATTTCAGCTCGCCAGTCTCTGCAGTACAGGAAGGCATAACAGGAAAAGATTGGAACAGTTATCCAAGGAACAGATCTAGTATTTTCATCCACAGAAAGTTGTTGTTGTTGTTATGTGCCAACAAGTTGCATACAATTCATAGTGACCCTGTGTACAACATCTCTGAACCCTGCTCTGTCTTGAGCCAATTTAATGGTCTCTGACACACCTATACCTCCACCACTCTAGTGACTGAGTCAGTCCATCTCATCCAGAATCTTACTCTTTTGCACTGTTTCTCCACCTTTCCAACTATGATATCCTCCAACATCCTTCTCCTTACTTGCAACATTCCCATAGTATATGAGAACAGAGCTTCGGAATCCTTGCCTCCAAGGATTTCACCCTGTCCAGAACAGACCTGTTTGTTCTCATGGCAGTCCATGGTGTGTTCAGTACTCTTCTCCAGCAGCACAACTCAAAGGCATTGATTCTTCTACAATCCTTATTGTCCAGCTCTCTGATGCACAGCAATTAATTGCTAAGACCATGGCTTGGATCAGGCACACTTTAGTCTCTAGACTGACATCATTGCTGTTCAGTACTCTGGAGTGGTCCCTGACAGCAGATTTTCCCAGTGCAGTTCAAAATACTGATGTCAAGAGTGTTGATTGTGGATCCAAGCAAGCTGAAGCTGTTGACACTGTCAGTCTCTTCTCCAGCTTTGTGATGTTGCTATTTGGCCCAGTGGTGAGAATCTTTGTCTTCTTGATGTTGAGCTTCAATCCATATTGAAGGGAAGGCTGCAATTCTAGACCTTCTGTACCAAATGACTCACGTCCTCCTCAGTTTCATCAAGCAAGCTTGTGTTATCTGCATAATGCAGGTTGTTTATGAGCCTTCCTTCAATCCTGGTGCCACATTCCTCCTTCATAAAATCCAACCTCCCAGATTATATTTTCTGCATATAGATACGTAGGATTGATGTCAATTAAGTGAGTAAATTGTGCTTGTACATTCGGATTAACTCTCAGGCATGAGGTCTTCAAACTTGTATCCTAATTGATCTTTCAGTGGCTATATCCACATTCATATCAAAAAAGAAGATATTCACCTAGATTCTTTTTTTAAGACAATGACTCTATTGTTTCATAAAATACAATGCAAATTAATAATTAAAAGTATTAAAAATACTGCAAAGTAAATGGAAGAGAACAACAAAATCAGAAGTCTAATATCCAAAAGAAATAACAGAACAAAATTGGAAAATTCCCAGCAGCTAGAGTGCTGGTGTCCTGGTGCATAAAGAGTTAAACTGAATTATACTTCCAATCCAAAGGCACAAGGTTCAAATACATCAGCTTCTCCTTAGGAGAAAGATGAACAGTCTTCTGCTATGTGATTTACAGCCTCTGAAAATATGCTGAAGGGTCAGTTATGAGTTTGTTCTAACTGAATGACACATAATAACAAGATAATTTAGTAGCTATGTCAGTAGGAATACAGGTAAACAGGAAGGAAAGACAGTATGAATGTGTGGATAGATGAAGAATTTTATAAAAGGAATTATAAAGCATATTCAGGCTATTTTAATAGGAATCCGGTAGCACCAGGGTGAAGCATTCTGCTGCTAACCAAAAGGTTGACGTTTTGAACCCACAACGTGCTCCACAGGAGAAGTATGTTCAGTCTGCTTCTGTAACGTTTATACCTTGATAATCCTATGAGTCAAGGCTGACTACCTACACCTAGACTATGAAGCTGTGGTCCAAATAGAGCATGAGATTTTCAAAGGCAGTGAGTATACGAGAGGAGATTGCCCATTCTTCTCCTGTGGAGCAGCTGGTGGATTCACACCACATGCTCTAAGGATTGCAGTGCAGCTTCTTGCCACTATATGGTTTAAAATTAAGAAAAGCATGTAGCAAGGTTGTTATCTTCTCTCTATATTTATTCAGTCTGTATTCTGAACAAATCATTTGAAAAGCTGGACTCTGTAAAGAAGAATATGACATTGGGATCAGAGAGGAACACTCATTAACGACTTGAGTTTATGCGTATAACCCAACCTTGCTGGCTGAAAGTGAAAAGGATTTGAGGTGCTTGCTGTGGAAGATCAAAAACTACAACTTTCATTGTGGTTTAAATATTAACAACCACTACACCAGTAGGTGATATCATGATAGATGGAGAAAAGATTGAAACTATCAATGACTTTCTCTTACTTGGATCCACAGTCAACACTCTTCATACCAACAGTTAGAAGATCAGGAAAAGTCTACAGTTAGGGACCTCTCCAAATTAAGGAGTAATAATGTCAATTTGAGGACTAAGGTGTGCCTGACACAGGCCATGGTCTTTTCCGTTACTTGCTATGTGTCTGAGATCTGGATAATGAATAAGGATGACAGAAGAAGAATTGAAGCCTTTGAGATGTGGTATTGGAGAAGTGAACTGAATATTCCATGGACTGCCAAAAGAACAAACAGATGTATCTTAAGGAAAATATAGCCAGAGTATTCCTTTGAGGCAAAAATGACAAAACTTGATCTCACATACTTTGAACATGTTCTTAGGAGAGGCTGTCTCCTTGGAAGGGTCAATGAAAGAGAAGAAGACCGTCACCTGATGCAGTAACTACTGCTGATGACTCAAGTGTATCAGAAATTATAAGTATGGCACAGGAAAAGACAGAATTAAGATCTGTTGTTCATAGGGTCATTATTAGTCATGCTCAACTGAACGGCACCTAACAACAACAATAATAACACAGAAGGTTGCATCAGTTGGAATTGACTTAAGAGCAGTGGTTTGGTTTGGTGGTTTTATGCTATCTTAAACACTTCATTAAAACTGTTGTTTTACTTGAATTTAAAAGGAAAATGGCTAAAACAACACAGAACTTCACTATGATTGTTTTTCTTCAAGTTAAAAGGTGTTAGTTTTTCTAAGATTTTTTTTTCCTAGGACTATGGAATAAAGTTTTGATGTCAGTTTCTATTTTTTTAATTAAGAATTTTCATTTTAGTTAGTATTGATCATCTCCTTGATCTAAAGACTTCTCTTTTCCTCCTACCTCCTGATTTTTATTGATTTCATTCTACTTTTATAAAGATATACAGTGTGCATTTTAATAGAATCATAGTTTTTACTTTTTTACTTGAATAAATTCATGGCTCACCACTAATTCTTTGCTGAAAAGTGCCTTTTTTTTTTTTTTTAAAGACTCAGAGATGCTCTATTCCCAGAGTTCATTCTTTCAGAATATCTTTATGTCAGTTTATTCCTTGGCTAGGTTTGCCATCTTTAAGTCATGCTTTTTCATTTATCTGCCAGTGATGGTGGTGTTCTGTTCCTCAGAACTCTGTAATATTCCTTTTTATCTCATTGTACTTTTTGTCATTTGTCTTTGAGCTTTTGTTTTGTTGTATTTATGCACTTAGGGATTTCAGGAACATGAAATATTGTGGGGCAATTCTGGGTAGTTTGGAGTTTTTTTGGGTGGTTTTCCTTCCGTTTGAATTCTCTCTTTGCCATTTGCTTATTGTGTTCCTTTTCTTAATTCTTTCTGTTGGCTGTCATTCTGTGCCCTTCCCTCTTGCTCATGATTATGACTGGGTCACTCTTCAAGACCACCTATTTGCTGAAAACCCAATATGATTAAGTTCTCAGTGATCACTTTGCCTTAATTTCTTCTTGAGCAGAAGTTGAGAACCATGGTATTAAAATTCTGTCCACTTCTCTATAATAAGAGCAGGGAGCATCTCAAGCTGTATTCAGCTCATGTTTGACCCCATGAATTCTGATGGATTTTTTTTTCTGAGATTTTGCTCAATTGTCATCATCTAGTTTTAATTATTTCTGAGCATAGACTAGGGAAACTAGTTGAAAAAAGTACTCTTACACTTTGAATAATTTCTTTTTTTCAACTTCAAGTCTTGGATATTTCCGGCTCCTGACACCATGACAGTGGGAGGTGAAGGTTTCTGGCCCACATGATTTTTCCATAACTTTTCTCCTCAGTAGCTCCACCCCATTTGTCTATCTCTCCAGATTGGGAATGTTCATCAGCATCTCAGCATTTTGACTTCTCACCTTCTTAACTTTGTCTTCTGGGCATTAGGTTCTAATTCTCACTTAGTTGAACTGCATAGTATAGAGCTTTCAGTTCTTTTAAAATTATTATGCCCTCTACATTTGTTAATTTACTCTTTATAAAAAGAATTACAGTCTTTGGAGAAGCTTCTGTAAGCTGTTTCCTACTAGTACCTCTTCCAAGAAGTCCTGCCTATATCTATGCTAATGTAGAAAACTAGTATTGCTTACTTGTGTATGAACTTCTTGTTGTTGTTGTTGTTGTTATGTGTTGTTGAATCACCTGTGACTCATAGCAACCCTGTATACAACAGCTCTAAACTGTGCTCTATCCTGTGCCAATCTTACTGTCTCTGACACACCTACCCTCTCAGTCACTGAATCAATCCATCTCATCGAGGGTCTTCCTCTCTTTTGCTGTCCCTTCACCACCACCACCAAGCATGATGTCCTTCTCCAAAGACTAATTCTGTCTTGCAGCATGTCCAAAGTATGTCAGATGAAGTTTCAGAATCCTTGCCTCGAAGGAACAGTTTGGTCCCACCCTCTCTAGGACGAACCTATTTGTTCTCTTGGCAGTCCATGGTATATTCAAAACTCTTCTCCAGCACCACAGCTCAAAGGCATCAACTCTCCGTCTATCATCTCTCATCATTGTCCAGATTTCTGAAGCATAGAAAGCAATTACAAAGAATAAGGCCTGGATAAGGGCCCCTTAGCCTCCAGACTGACATCGTTGCTCTTTTAGTACTTTAGGGAGGTCTCTGACAGCAATGAAATTTTTCTTTTAATTTTAATTGGCTGCTGGTACCAAGAATGTTGATTTTGGAGCAAGAAAACTAAAGCTGTTAGCAGTCTCAATCTCTTCACTATCTATCATGATGCTGTGAATCAGCCCAGTGGTGAGAATATTTGTTTTCTTGATGTTGAACTTCAATGCATATTGAAGGCTGCAGTTGTTGACCTTCTGCAGCAAGTGATTCAGATCCTCTTCAGTTTCAGCGAGTAGGGTTATGTCATCTGCCTAAGCCAGGCTGTTGCCACATTTTTTTTCAAAAATGATCTTTCCCATTTTTTTGATCCCCTCACCCGTCAAATTGTTCCTCCAGTCCTGTTGCCACATTTCTCCTTATAGAGCCCAGCCTCCGGATAATCTGTTCTATATATAGATTGAAAGGGTATGGAAATAGGGCACATCCCTGGCATACATCCTTCCCAATTTTGAACCATGCAGTGTTTCCTTGCTCTGTTCTGATGACTGCCTCCTAGTCTAAGTATAGGTTTTACATTAACACAATCGAGTGTTCTAGGATTCCCATTCTTCTCAGCCACAGTTTGTTGTGATCCACACCGTCAGTCAAAGGCCTTTGTAAATGAAACAAAGATAGACATTCCTCTGATACTCTGCTTTCAGCCAAGATTCATCTAACATTAGCTACCATATCCCTAATTCCACGGCCTCTTCTAAATCCAGCCTGCACTTGAGGAAGTTCTCTGTTGATTTGCTGTTCCAGTCTTTTTTTGATAATTTTCAGCAGAATCTTGCTTGCATGTGATACTAATGATACTGTTCTCTAATTTCCACACTGTGTTGAATCACCTTTCTTTGGAATGGGAACAAGTACAGTCAGTTTGCAAAATATTTACTCATTATAATTTTTAACATTTTTTTTATTATGGTAAAATATAAAACAAAAATGTGTTGGTTAAGCTACTTGATGGCAAGAGCAAGCCATTTTAAAGCTTACAATTCAGTAGTGTTCATTACGTTGAAAATTTTGTTTACCATTATTGGTTACAATCACTGTTTATTTCTAAAAGTTTTTTATTACCCCAAACAGAAACTCTGCATCTGTTGGACAGAGTCTCTCCATTCCCTCCTTGCTAGTGCTCCAGATGAGCTACTGCTAACATCTAATCCACTTTCTTGCTCTCTTAATTTTTCTATTTTGCATTTTTTTTATCTGAATAGACTCATACAGTTGTGTTTGGCTAAGTTTTTAAAATTTTATTATATTCTGATTTATTTACAAAGTTTGAATACATTGTTTTTCAAAAATGATCCTTCCCATTTTTTTCATCCCCTCACCCATCAAATTGTGAAACCCTATGATTAACACACCACCTTCCCACCCATCCTTACCCCTCTGCATCTGCCCTCCCCCCACCTTGGGTTTTCATACTTATTCTGCAGTAATGGTTTCATACAGTTTTTGTCCTTGTGGACTGATTTAGTTCACTCAGCATAATGCTCTCCAGTCCCTCCCAGGTTAGGTAATAATTTACAAAATCATTGCTGCTGCATGCTACATAGTATTCCATTGTATGAATGTACCACAGTTTCTCAGTCCATTCGATTATGATTGGACATTTGCAATGGTGACTATCACTACTGTGAACATTGTGAACATTGTTGTACAAGTCTCTGTTTGATCCTCAATTCTCATTTTCTTGGAGTATATTCCAAGCAATGGAATAGCTGGGTCATATGGAATTCCTATGTTCCGTTTTTTTGAGGAAGCGCAAAACTGCCTTCCAGAGTAGTTGCACCATTTTGCAATCCTGTCAACAATGTATAGGAGTTCTTATCTCTCCACATCCCCTCCAACATTAATTACTTGCTGTCTTGATAAACTTTTGGCTAATGTTTTAGTTGTTGTTGCTTTTAAAAAGTTTGTGTGTGTGTGTGTGTGTGTGTGTGTGTGTGTGTGTGTGTGTAAGAAGCTGTGCTGCAATCCTGAAGGCGTTCAGTTCGAACTGCTCCATGGGAGAGGGATGGGCACTTCTCTAGCAATTAACTGCCTCTGAAAACCTGCCAGAGGGTCAGCTATGGGTTGGTTCCAATTTTGTGGTACTCAACAACAGTCTTTTCAAGATGTCATAGTTATTTGAAATGCATTCTTTTTTACAGCTGGTTAATATTCTGTTCTACTGTATAGCACATATTATTTCTTGTTGATAGCCACTTGAGTTGTTCTCCCCTTTGGACCATTGTGAATAATACTGCCAATGGACTTTGACATACGTGTGTTATTTTTTTAGTTCTTATTGTTAGTTCTTTGAGGTATAAACATGAATAGAATTGCTGCATTACATGGTTGTTGTTGTTGTT
>NW_006399921.1:4225590-4229010 GCF_000299155.1 Elephantulus edwardii | reverse complement strand
TCCCGGGCTGCCTTTTGAAATTTTCTGTTTAGCTCTTTGATTTCTTGGTTTCTTCCTTTAGCTTTGGCTTCTCAGCGCTCCAATGCAATATTCAGAGTCTCATCTGACATCCATAATTGCATGTTTCACATTTTAAGGAACTATGAAAATGTTTTCCATCATAGTGGTACATTTTATTTAGCACCAGCAATCAGTGCATGAAGGTTCTAATTTAGATCATCACCAGTCCTTGTTTATGCTGCTTTTCATAACCATCCTAGTGTGTGAAATTTTACTTTTGATTTACATTCTCTAATGATTAATGGATTAATTGAGTGATTGGGGTAATGGGGGTAGGTGTGTTAGAGATGGTGAGAGTAGCACAGGATAGATCAGAGTTTACGGCTGTTGTATATAGTGTCGCTATGAGGCGCAGGCACATAACAACAACAATGATTAATAATTGGAAGCAGGAGTGGCATCCACTTCCAAAATCACTTGTTTCTGGAAACCCTATGAACTTGGAGAAATGAAGAAAGTTCATAGGGTCACTATGAGTCGCCTGTGATTTGACAGCATTTAATAACAACAGTGATTAAGAAAGAAACCCTGGAGGTATCATGTGTTGCAAGATGAGCTGAAAGTAGGAAGTCTCCTTCCCCAAAGATTTATAGCTTGGAGCATCCACACCTCTCACCATACACAAAAATCAACTCAAGGTTCATCAGAGACCTAGAGGCAAAGCCCCAAATCATAACAATCATAAGAGACTAGGTGTAACTAAGCTTAGAAGGCTTGATCTGTAGTATAAAGAGGCTTACAAATGTAGCCAGAAAAATATAACTAGGAGAGAATAAAACTGATGAATGTAACTATTAAATCCCTGAGCACATCAAAAATTTTCTGGCAGGGTGAAAAGAAAACCCCTACTGACTGGGGGGAAAAAAGCATTTGGCTATACCATCTCAAACAAGAGTCTCATAACAAAAGTTTGCATAATACTATAGCACCTCCACAAGAAAAGGACTGATAACACAATTACAAAATGGGTGAAAGATATGGAAAGACTTTTCACAGAGAAAGACATTCAGATAAAGAGACATATTAAGAGAAATGCTCAAAATCACTGGTAGTCAGAGAGATGCAAATCAAAACCACAATGAGATGCCATCTCACCCCAATGACAGCAAACAGTAAACGTTGGAAAGGATGTGGAGAGATTGGAAGTTAAATTCACTGTTGGTTGGATTGTTAAATGGTACAACCACTCTGGAAGGCAGTTATTCCATATGACCCAGCCATTTCACTGCTAGAACTATACCCTGAGGAAATTAGAACTGAAGCACAAACAGAGATTTGTACAGCAGTATTCATAGCAGCATTATTCACAATTGCAAGAACATGGAAACAGCCCAAATGTCCAACCACAAACAAATGGATTGTGAAATTGTGGTGCACTCACATGATGAAATATTATGTAACACTCAGGAGCAATGATTTTGAAAATTACTATATAACTTGGGAAAGGCTGGAGAACATTATTCTGAGTGAACTAGCAGCTTAGTCTCATAAGAACAAATACTGCTTAAGACTATTATTCTAGAAATGGAAAGATAACTAGTACACTGTATGAAGATCCAAGGGAGGAAGGGAAGACACAGAGAGGTGAGGATGAGTGGGGGCGATATCGTGGGGTCACAGTTTGGTGGAGGGGTGAAGGTAAAGGAAATGGGGATGATCCAGTGGAGATCTGGAAAGACAGGGTAATAGTGAGCATAGTTCAATGGTGATTAATTTTTTTTGTGTTTAAGCATTATATTTTTCACCAATAACTGGTGTCTCCTGTGTATATGACAAAGTATGTAAAGCAAAGTCTGAATATCCTTGCGTCTAAAGAGTACTATGGCTTCACTTCTTCCAAGACAGATGTGTTTGTTATTTTGGCCATCCATAGAATATTCAGTGCTCTTCACCAGCATTATATTCAGAGGCATTAATTCTTGTTTGGTTTTATTTATTCAGTGTTCAATTTTCATTTGACTATGAGGCAATGGAAACTATTATGGTTTTAGTGCAGCATATCTTAGTTGTTAAAGTAACATCTTTGTTATTTAGAATCTTCCAGAAGTCCTTTGCTGAAGAATCTTAACAGATGGGACAAAAAATATTTTGTATTATGTAAATAGTTTAAGATGAAGAATTGAAAATTATTACAATAATAACTTGTGAACACTTTTAAGAAAAACATGATAAAATCACAATGGGTCATACTATCATAATTCTAAAAAATAGTAAAATTTTATCAGTCATTTATATTGAAAAATTATTACTTAATAAATCAAACTGCTAACATATTATTTCCCCCAAAAGTAATAAACTAATTTATTCTTTGAGCTATTATTGTTATATCGAATGTTTAATGACATTATTAACAAGTATCAATTAAATCCATTAAATAGTAGTGGGAATAACTTTCCTTATCTCTAAATGCCTTGATGGCAGAGTCTGCAGTGAATTGACTTGTTAAACCAAAAGTCATACCACTGGTGGTTTGAATCCGCCAGTAGTTCCATTGGAGAAAGATGAGCAGTCTCCTGTGTGATTTACTCTTCTGAAATCCACTGTGTAATCAGCTGTGATTTGATTCTGACTTGCTGGCAGTGAATTAGCTAGTACCTTTAAATGTCAACCACACTTTGAGCCAATGTTTTTATATGAAGCTAGTATTCTTGTTTCCTCCTCCACATCATCCTTTTTGTTTGACCATTATCAACCAAAACTGACAAAAATGTCTGCATTTGTAGTGGCATAACTCCTTCTATTTCTAGGAGAGTGCTTTCCCCTTTACAGATGATATCCTGGTCTTCTTCATGATGGTGTTTCATCTAGATTCAAAGGCCAATGACTTAAAAAAACTCTTCTTTGATAGCCCTGGAGATCTATTGATGCTACGATTCTCTGCTTAAATACATAGATGAGAGACTTCTTTGTACAATGTGCTATTGATTTTAGAAGCCAAAAGAAAGTTAATGTAGTACTAGGAGAGTAAGTATTAGGTTTATGGGTTGAAATGAAAATGGAGCATGACACAAGACTGTTGCCTTCTTTCCTGGTGCTGTTAGTTCCAGCTGCCTCCATATTGTTTTCTTCAGCAATCCAGAAGAGTACATGAAATAATCTTCCGATGTCTTTCTCATGTCATCTTTGATCACTAGTTACTCCTAATATTCTCCATTTCCCAAGCTTATCTTAGACTTCTACTTGCTTGTTGAAAGTCAAGACTTGAAGCACTTTCTACAGAAGTAGATCAAATAACACAGCCTTCAAGATGGATTGCATCTTTTTTAAAATTTTTTTTATTATTATTAAATTTTATTCATTTTAATGAACATTTACAGGGATTTTGGGTTTTCATTCCTTCATTGCTGCACCATTCTCTCT
>NW_006399921.1:4214679-4223730 GCF_000299155.1 Elephantulus edwardii | reverse complement strand
ATTGGGATTGCATTAAATGTGTAAATTGCTTTTGGTAGTATTGCCATTTTCACAACATTGAGTCTTCCTATCCATGAGCAAGGGATATTCTTCCACTTTCAAGATCTCTTTTTGTTTCTTGTAGTAGCAAACTATCCCACACAACATTCAAGAGCAAAGCAAGATGTCACTCACAAAGGATTGCATCTTAATATAAAAAAAAAATTCTTATCACTGAACCAGTAGGCAGCATCCTGATAAATGAAGTAAAAAGATTGAAGTTGTTAATGATTTCGTCTTACTTGGATTCACAAACAACACCCTTGGTACTAGCAGTCAGGAAATCAGGAGACGTACTATATTGGGAGAATCTCCAGTCAGGGATCTCTCCAAATTATTGAAGAGCAGTGATGTCAGTTTGAGGACTACAGTGCATCTGATTCAGGCCATGGTCTTTTCAGTCACTTGCTATGCATCAGAGAGCTGGACAATGAATAAGAATGACAGAATAATTGATGCTTTTGAGCTGTGGTGTTGGAGAAGAGTACTGAATATCCCATGTACTGCCAAAAGAACAAATATGTCTTGGAGAAAATACAGCGAGAGTGCTCATTGGAAACAAAGATAGTAAAACTTTATTTCACATACTTTGGGCATGTTGCTATAGGGGATGTTATTTCTTGGAGAGGGACATCATGCTTGTAGAGGTGGAGGGTCAGTGAAAAAGAAGTCCCTCGGTCAGGTGATTAATTTTATAAAACATAATGAATGGGAATGTTTATATGAAATACAATGTGAACTAAGGATAGTGTGAAAAAGTGTATATGAACTTCGTAAAAAAACCAATACAAAATAATTTTTTTTATAAAATAATTTTTTTTAAAAGCAAAGATTTACATCTTGGGAAACCTGACAGAGGATCACCATTTATTGGGATGAGCTCCATAGCAGCAGGTTTTTGGAGTTTAATGGCTCATGGCATTAGGGGTCATCTCATGTGTCTGTTGGCCTTTTGTAGATCTTCTTTGGCAAAATGTTGCTGTAAATCTCTGACAGTTTTCTAGAGATTTGGCAAAGAAGATTTTGACAATTGTTCTTGATTTTGCCTTGTTTGTGTGACACCCGTTTGTAGCTTTCTACTCTGGCACTTGGCTAATTTGGAAACTCTCATTATTATTATTAAGTATTTAATTTTTGTAATTGTCTTATAGTGTATGAAGGCCAGAAATAATGATTTCCCTTTTTCACTAAGAGGAAGCTGAGATCCAGCAGGGTTAAATGAGTTGCTGAGCTGCCCCAGCTAATTATAGAGTCAAGACTGTGCAGTCACACATCTTCTGACTCTAAGACTAGTCCTAGTTTTGCCGTACCCTGTGATTCCACTTGTAATGGTTATTCTTCTCCCAAGCCACAGACATCTTACTAGGCCTTTAATGTTCCTGGCAACCTCATTATAGCACTGGTTTAACTAAATTAAAGCCAAGAATAGGAGAGGGGAGGTAGTGGAATTTGGAGTCTTAATCTTGTGTGACTGTTTTAAGTCTGATTCTTAATGAATTCATTGTGTCTTGGTTGTAATAAAGCTAACCAAGATATTTCTCGTATTTTTTCTCTGATCTGTAGGGAATCGACGAGCTTCCTTAACAAAGCCAAGCATAGATCATCCAAGGGTAGCAGAGGAGATAACATTTTCCATGTGGAGAGCTTAACATTGTAGGCTCTATTTTCTTTGTTGTTGTTATATGCCATTGAGTCGCTTGTGACTCATAGCGACCCTATGTACAACAGCCCTAAACTCCGCACTGTCCTGTGGCAATCACACTGTCTCTGACACTCCCATCCCAATTATCCCAGTCAATTCACCTCATAGAGGGCCTTCCCCTCCTGCACTGTCCCTCCACCCTCCCAAGCATGATGTCCTTCTCCAAGGACTGGTTTCTCCTCAGAACATGTCCAAAGTATGTTAGATGGAGCCTCAGAATCCTTGCCTCCAAGAAGCCACCCGGTTTAACCCTTTGCATGATGAATTTGTTTGTTCTCCTAGCAGTCCATGGTATTCTCAATACTCTTCTCCAGCACCACAGCTCAAAGGCATCAATTCTCCTTCTATCCTTCTTGGTCATTGTCCAACTCTCTGATGCATAACAAGTGATTGCAAAGACCATGGCCTGTATCAGACGCACCTTAGTCTCCAAAGAGACACATTGCTCTTCAATACTTTGGAGAGGTTCTTAACAGCAGACTTTCCCATGGCAATGCGCCTTTTAATTTCCTGGCTATTGGTGCCAAGAGTGTTGACTGTGAAGCAAAGCAAACTAAAACTGTGAACAATCTCAATCTCTTTACCATCCATCCTCATGCTGCCAGTTGTTCCAGTGGTGAGAATCTTTGTCTTCTTGACATTGAGCCTCAATCCATATTGGAGGCTGCAGTCCTTGACCCTCTGCAGCAGGTGCTTCAGGTTCTCCTCAGTTTCAGCAAGCAGGGTTGTGTCATCTGCATAACGCAGGTTGTTGATAGATCGTCCA
Source organism: Elephantulus edwardii (assembly GCF_000299155.1). NCBI lineage: Eukaryota > Metazoa > Chordata > Mammalia > Macroscelidea > Macroscelididae > Elephantulus > Elephantulus edwardii. The sequence continues at coordinate 4,221,223 of NW_006399921.1, read as the reverse complement.
CCAATCTTGACCCCACATTTCTCCTCATAGAGCCCAGCCTCCTGGATAATCTGTTCTGCATACAGGTTGAAAAGGTATGGAGGTAGGATGCATCCCTGGTGTACACCCTTCCCAATTTTGAACCATGCAGTGTTCCCTTGCTCTGTTCTGACGACTGCCTCCTAGTCCAAGTATAGGTTTCACCGCATTTAAATGATCAAGTGTTCTGGGATTCCCATTCTTCTCAGAGTCAGCCACAGTTTGTTATGATCCAGTCAAATGCCTTTGCATTGTCAACGAAACACAGACATTCCTCTGGTATCCTCTGCTTTCAGCTAAGATCCATCTAACATCAGCTACAATATCCCTAGTACCACAACCCCTTCTAAACCCAGCCTGGACTTCTGGCAGTTCTCTGCTGATGTGCTTTTCCAGTTGTTTTTGGATTATCTTCAGTAGAGTCTTGTTTGCATGTGAAATCAATGAGATTGTTCTATAGTTTCCACACTGTTGGGTCACCTTTCTTTGGTGTACCTATTTTCTTATGTTTCTGTAATTCTGTTTCCTCTTGTCTTTTGTTTCTGCATCCTGCCATGATCAAGGAACTCACAGCCCTCAGTTAGCACTTTCTTCCAAGGATATAGTCATGATTTTCCCATAAATTCCTTGTATGCTGCAAAGATGAGGTTGGAACATTCAAAGGCAGCTTCACTGAAGGAGTTGAATTAGCAACTAACATATAAGTAAATGTTTTTGTTTATAAATTATAACCACTCAGAAACTGTTGCCTACTCATGTCTCTCTTCCTAGCCATTTCTAAAGAATGCACACTTAGATAGTCACCCTTGTAGAGATTAACCCCCAAGAAAGCTAGTTTTACAGAGAGATTAAGCTTCTTCCTTTTGTCTTTATAGGGTCTTTCTAAGTTCCACTTTCCCTGGAAGCCTTTTCTTAGGTAAATAACTGACAGACGTTCTGGAGACTATCTTCAGAAGTCCTTTTCCCATGCACAGGGCCATGGTTTTACTGACGCTGCAATAAATAGGGCCACTATATAGGGTTTTCACTTTCATTCAAGTAGTATACTAGCAACAGGTAATATCAAAATAGAATGTGATAATGCTATTAAAGGTAGCAGTGTCATTTATTTCTGAGTATGAAGAAATCCACATGTGCTTACTGTTTAAGCTGATTTTTTTTGTTTTTCAATCCTTTTAGGTATCATGAACTGATCACAAAATACGGGAAGTTGGAGCCCTTGGCAGAAGTGGACCTAAGACCCCAGAGCAGTGCAAAAGTAGAAGTCCACTTTAATGATCAAGTGGAGGAAATGAACATTCGTCTGGACCAGACAGTTGCAGAACTGAAGAAGCAGTTGAAAAGTGTAGTGCAGTTGCCCACAAGCAACATGCTTCTCTACTATTTTGACCACGAAGCACCCTTTGGCCCAGAGGAAATGAAGTACAGCTCTCGGGCATTGCATTCTTTTGGTATTAGGGATGGTGATAAAATTTATGTGGAATCCAAAACAAAATAACCTCTACCAGCCTTGTAAAAAACATATACATGGACTTTTTGCAGGGCATTTGTTCCCAATGTGGTTTTCTTTAGGAGGGAGAAGATTGTTTTGTTTGTTTTGTTTAGGTTTTGGGGGGTTTTGTATCTTTTTCCCCTGGATTGGTAGGGGACTGTTTTTGGTATTTTCTAGTACCGATTTTTTTGGCTGAGCCAGCAGAATTGACCAGATCTCCAGTTCATGTACCTCCCTGTGGAAAAAATGACAAAAAGATCACCAACTTCTTACTGTGTTCATTTGGATTTGTCAGACATTGGTTATCATTACCATTTAGGTATATGTGTGAAAATAGCATGCACAGTATCTCCCCTCACGAGGGTATTTTATAGTGTTTTAAGTCAGGAAATGAGGACTCTCGAGGAAGGGCCAGCACTTCTTTCTTCCAATTCATCCTTTTTTCTTCCCTCTCCCTCCTTTTCCCTTTTGGTTCCATTTTTCACGTGTGTGAGCACATGTTTACCTAATAGTTTTATTCTGTCTGAATTTTTTTTTTCTGCTTGGGTGAGTGTTCTCATTTTTCCCTTTTGAAACAATTTAAAGTGTTTTAAACATCTTCAACCTGATTGTGATCTCAGGTACTTAGTAAGAACCTATATAACTCTGTTAGAATCCTAGAGAATAGTAGATGGAGAGTTGATGTTCCAGGAGAACTTTGTATTGTTCTGGGAGCATAGGCGGAACAGTCCGACCTCTCTGTATGTAACTCTTACTGGTAATGTTCCTCTCATATTATACCAACCAGTTACATGTTGTATTTCAGACAACAGTTCTTTTCCTTGGTTTTTAATCACATGTTTCTTTTCCATTACTTTCAACCCTTTGAAACAGAGGCCTGGCTTTATGGAGAATCCAGTAGAATAATAGATATCCATGACAGGAGGGTTGGAAAATAATAGCTAATAAACTATCTGTGGGGTGTGTGAGGGAGTGAAGTGGGGGGTATGGGGAGAGAGTGTGCCAGCTCTCCTGCCAGTGTCATCTGTTTTAAGCTCCATTCTTGCACTACCCATAGAGTAGAGGATGCTAATTAAGGGAGCTTTCTTTCTGGGGATTTTGTGATGACACAGTTGAGTAGTTCTTGTTTTACATTTATTAGTTGCTCCAATAGAGGGAAACTTCTGCCCAATCTGTGAGTAAAATCTAAGTATCAAAACTTCAAAATTGTCTCCAAGTTAAGTGTGTTTTTTTTTTCAAAAGCATATTTAAAATACTGTTTCTTTACTAACTTGTTTTTACTAACTAGTTTTTTACCTGCTTTGAAATCTTTGTTCTTCTGTTCCTTTGTTAATCAAAGGTAATCTCTTTCTTTTATTTATATATATACATATGATATTTTCTTTCCTTTGGTCCACCATGTTGACAGGTGGAAGGCTTGAGAAATCATTAGCTTAACTGGGGCAGAAGTGCACATGAAGTATTTTTCAAAGAATGCAGTCATTAGCTGACTGCATTTGGCATTTTCACCTTTTTTATATGATTCCACCCCCTACAAATTATTTTAATTTCTTACAAAGATTTTGGATTATTTCTTCACATCTGGGGAGTTGGGCATATTATTGCTACTTTTTTATTTTCCTATCCCATAATGGAAGATGTTTATTCTCTTAATGCACTTCAGGTTCATTATCTGTAAAGCCTTTGACTCAGCCCTGCTGAGTCAAGTCTACATTCACTGTAACATTAAAGGTGGAAACCAAAGGGTTTGAGAAAGATGAATGAGGCCTATTCTCCTTCTGCTGCAGACTTTTATCTTTCAGAATCATAAAAATGAGCAATGGAGATCCAGGCTGAGCATAGACAAGATTAATTATTTTGCAATCACATTTTCCTGACAGATTTTTGCAAGTGGGGAAAAAAGTCTGGTGGCAACAGTGTCATGGACATGAAAACTGTGGGTGCTTGGTGTATGTGTGCATGAGTGCAGACAGGTTTGAGAGAGAAGCTGTAATTGAGCCTGGACTGTTGCCAGCCTGTGAAAGAGATGCACTCAGATTTTTTGCATTTGTGTGACCCCTGACTGTCCCACAGCAGAAGGCAGAACAAACACTTATGTTATGCTTTAATCATAAGTGGAATGGTCGTAAGTAATAAGATATTTTATATATTACAAAGTTTTATGAAATGCTTTTGTAATACTAGAGACCTGTTTCTTCTGTTATTCTCGAACTAACTCGGTGTTCATCAACTGCAGGCATACTTTTTTTATTATACAGTTGCATGCAGCAGGAACTTCTGATTTAATTTTGCAGATGTATTTTTCAAATCCTTTAATTGATGATTTTAAAGTTCCTGAATAATCTTTTTGTTAAGAATATACCTAATACAGTTACAGGTCTTTTAGAGTCACAGAACAGCAGGAAAGGCGAAAAGCTGTTTGAACATGTGTGCTTGTATGTTCATATGGTGGCTGAGTGAAGCTGCTGCTTTTAAAAGAAAATTGGTGCTCTGTAGACACTTGTAACCAAAATTATTTTTATAATAGGCTTAAAAGGAGAGATGAGACCGTGGACTTCAGAGTCTACAGGTTATATATAATTGATTGGTAAAATACAGCTTAACTGTATTTTAATATTGACTTTGTCCAGATTCAGTGAGAGCTTATTATTAACATTTATGAGGCAGAATGCTGCCAAGGCCAGTATTACAAATAGTTTGCTACAGGCACAGTGTATAGAACATATCTTTTCTAAAATAGTAATTCTTTTCAGAGAGGAAAAAGGGAGAGAGTAGTCAGAGAAAGCCAAATCTAATCTAAGAGGCCCTTACCCACATACAGGCTGCTGAAGCTATAGTAAAAATCAGTTTTTTAAATTTGAATTTTGATATACATACCCCCAGTTACTTTAAAGAACAAAACAGTCTAGAGTCACGTGTCTCTTTTTATCATTAAAGGTTTCTGTTGTTTCTGGAACCTCTTGCCACCATGGCGATCAAAACATAAAAAAAAGCAGCAGATATCATAACCTCTTGTTTTTAAAGACCATTTGGTGAAGATTAAGCCCAAAACATAATTTGAGCTACGTATAACATGGCTGATATGTTCTCAAATGTTGTTTGAAAAGTGAAAGTTCAGCCCCAACTGTTTCAGCTATGTTGCTGAAAGTAGGTGTGAAGAAGAACAGAGAACACCTGTGGCACAGGCTGCTCTCTGGCAACACCTGAGGCTCACTGCCAAGAGCTTTGTTCAGTTCACCTGTCAGTTGAGGCTTGCTCCATGGGAAGTGCCAGGCTCCAGGTCGTGTAAAACTAGATTGTTCTAAGCAATGTAATTTCTTTTTATGAATTTTATTTCTCCTTTCATTTAATGATAGATTGAAAATGCAAACAATTGCTTTGGACAACACCCAGAAGCTATTTGTGTTAAGAGATGTGTTTTGAACACTACTGTTTTCCATAGGTGCTTCCTTAAAATATATGTCCATTGTAGTGATGGAGAGGGACTGGACTCTCTCAGGCTCTTTACTTGCCAGTTGTCTCCTGCAGTTAATGGAAATATATATATATATTTGCTTACAAAATTTGTATCTGTTGTGTTTCACACTACTCTTTACTCATATTGTATTTCATATAATCATTCCCATGCATTATGTTTTAGAAAATCAATCACCACTGGCCCTTGTCCACCAATACCCTGTCTTTTCAGGTTCCTGCTGGATCCTTCCCAGTTCCTTTACAACCTCCTTCCATTCATCAAATTGTGCAGCCCTGGGCTTTTACCCCTACCCATCCTCACTCCTCCGTTCCCACCTCTTCCCCACCCTTGGGTCTCATACATGTTTTACTAGTTATCCTTCTGTTTTTACAATGATGGTTTTATGCAGTATTTGTCCTTATGAAACAGATTTAGATCTCTTAGCATAATGCTCTCCGGTCTCTCCCACGCTATGTAGTATTTTCTGAAACCATTGCTCCTGAGTGCTGCAAAGTATTCCATTTTGTGTAGGTACCACAATTTCTCAATCCATTCAGTTGGGGTTGGACATTTGGGCTATTTCCATGTTCTTGTAATGGTGAATAACACTGCTATGAACATTGGTATACAAACACTGATAACCCAAGTGGGTTTTGCCCAGGTGGGCAAAAGACATGGAAAGACTTTTAACAGAGGAAGCCATTCGGACGACCAACAGATATATGAATAAATGCTCAAAATAATTGGCAATATGAGAGATGAAAAGCAAAATAATAATGAGATATCATCTCATCCCAGTAGCAGTGGCAAAGTTTAGCAATAAATGGTGGAGAGGATGTGGAAAGGTGAGAACTCTTGTACACTTTTGGTGGGATTATAAAATGGTACAAACCACTTTGGCATTTCCTCAAAAAGTTCCATATAGAAACTCTGTATGACCCAGCTATTCCACTGCTAGGAATATATCCCAAGGGAATTAGAACTGAGACATCATTTACTTTTGATCTTTCTTTGCAGACTTCAGCTTATTGCATGCTGTTTGGTTCTGAGAGCAGAGTAAAAAGACTTGGTTTTATTGCAACACAAAACAAAGCAGAGAAGCCCTTGCCTAATCATTTCAGATCTGACCCCTGATTCTTCCTGCTCCTGCCCCACATCTTTTATTTTCCCATATCTGCCTCTGAACTGCCCTCAAGAAATCAGTAAAGTAACTCAGACCTGAAGTGTCTGTGGGCGCTACTTAGCTCAACCCTTGAACTGTCTTCCAACAAAGAGGGATGAAAGCTAACCCAACAGCTGTGGAAAAGAATGGTGGGGCCAGTTCATGAGGGTCTCTGTCCATGTCTCTAGGAGCCCTCTGGGTCTTAAATGGTTGCTGCTGTTGTTATGTATTGTCAAGTAGGAATAGAGCCATAGTTGACCCTCCAGTGGTTTTTAAGAGTTAACTAATCACACAGGAGGAGACGGCACATTTTCCTCCAATGGAGCACCCGGTGGATTCAAACTGCCTATCTTTGTGTTAGCAGCGCGTTCCTTACCACTAAGCTGCCAGGGTGGAGTAATTAATGGCTCCAGGA